>NC_138826.1:44892517-45215017 GCF_965183815.1 Platalea leucorodia | reverse complement strand
AATTAATTGGACAACAGCCTGTTCCCTTCCTTTAAAGAAAGCTGGCTGAATGCTGAAAAGCCACATACAATAGGGTTAAGTTCCATTATTATGTGGCCTGTGAAACCGTTTTGTAATGTCGTCTTCTTACCATCTGCAAACAATTTCTGCCCATCATGATCCTATACTTTACATAAGGACAGCCTGAGGATTTTAAGGAGGGACAACATAGCAAAATCATGCCTTAAAACAACTGCACGCTGAACTGACTTTTGTGTTTAAGAAAACTGTGGAGGCAATGAGAAGAAAGCATTAGCATTGAGATTTCAGAAGAGAAAAACACCACACAATTGCTCAGTGTTTCCAATTTCAGTATACAAGTTAGTTTATGTTCTATTTTATATTTCCCCAAATCTTTCTGTAGGGACTATCTTTCTATGCAGGGAGTTTTCCTTTGTGTTTCAAATAAGGCATCCTTAATGCTTGCTTCAGGAGTCTTTTCAAACACTTCTGTTGCAATTGCTGTATTTTTTAATTTGTCCATGAACTATGTAGCCACTCTTCATTCTGTGCTGCTGTAAAGAAGCAAAAAGCCCTACAAATCTAATGCAACCAGCACACGCAGAATGAAATTCTATCCCTGCTGAAGACAGTGGGAGCTCCGCTGTTGACTTTTAATAGGTTTAGTAATTTTCCCACCAACTCCAGTTCATTCTTGCCTCATACTGCAAATTACCAGTCACATCAATAAATGCAAAGCTGATGTAAAGGCAGGTAGAATTTCTGCTAAGTCTAGCCAAGTCATTTCCTTTTTTTCAGCAGGAGAAGTCAGGATTTAGCTGGCAAGAGGTATGAGAGGCATAGAGTCCACCTTTCTCAATATGGTGTTAACCCTTGAGCATTACATCGGTGCATAAAATCAGCACATGGGATTCCCTGGGTCCCTGAAGTCCGCTGCCTGCAGTCACGGCCCATCAGTCGTCCGTGCTCTGCCTGGAAGGACGCACAGGAGGATGCATAAATGACGAGCATTTTCAACCATACCGTAACTCGAACGTCCCATGGGTAAAGAGTGAGAGAGACGAAGGGCACCTCGCACGCACCATCAAACACACAGACTGCTTAATGGCAGTGTAGATAATAAGGTAGAAAAGGCGCATTTTAATCTTACATTTCATGGGGAAGAAACAGGCCAGGAAAGCGTAGGGCCTTGCTCAAGCAGGCAACTCTATTACTGATATACTTTCACACCCTTCTGCAGTCACTTGCAGGCATAAACATAGAGTAGTTGCATTCAGTTTTTAGAGAATTGTATTAGGGCCTTCTCTGCGCTGTTTGCAAATCAAAGCCAGCCAGCTGGCACGAAGGGAAACAGGCTATGCTCTACTTCTTTGCCCCCCACAGCACACTGAATCATTTCTCCCAATTAAGGGAAAGTTTATTTCAAAAAGACTTTGGGGATCCCTTTAGATCTATGCAGAAAGCTGGCTGTACCACATTTACTTTGCACCTCCTTGAAATATTAAAAAAATCTCACACTCTTTCATTTTTCGTAATATAATGGTATATTTAAAAGGGTTCTCAAAGGTGATGTGCATTTCAGCTGTGTGCAGCCACAGGGGCACAGGTACCACAACATTTTTACACCAAAAAGAGTGCGTGGCAGCTGATGTTACTGCTGATGCTGCCAGGGGACAATAGTGAAAATTGCGGGGGGTCTTAGTATGGACACTTGTCAGGGAGAACATCAGGCCAGCGCTCAGCACGGGCTTCAGGTGCGCCGTGGGAAGGGCATCCCTCAGTAGCGGATACGTTAAATCAAGACCTGTTAGGCTTACAAGGTGAGTAAAGCTGAGGTGTTTATGCTTAGGTATGAGCACCGTCTGCAGTATGTCTGGCATAAGGGGCTGCTCTGAGCTCTGCTGCAACCTGCCAGAGAGAGAGAAAGGAGCTGATGCAAAGCACAGTAAGAAAAGGAAAATAAAAAGGGGAAAATTTCTGTCTCCTTAAATGTCTGTCCTTCTGTGGAAATGATGTGGAGATAGCTCCGTCTTGCTATTGAGTTTTCTCTAAAAATAAACTGGGATGTTATTTGAGCTCTTCCAAAATGTAACATGCAGAAACTACAAGAAGAAATAGGACAGAGCGGTGATGGAGAGAGGGAAAGGTCAGCAGACTGGCCGTGTTCGGGGCTGCGGCTCCTCAGATTACTTGGTAATGCTTCCTAGAGCAAAAACTCTGGTTCGTCTGGCAGGAGACTAGCAAGCATCCCTGAAGAGCAATAGCCTGACCTTTCTGATGACTAGGGTTTTCAGAACTTGAACAAAACAGCGAGTGGGACATAACCGGCTGGAGGATGAGGAATGAACTCAGGATTGTTAACCACCACCCCTGAACAAAAATTTCCCTCAATTTTTCCAGCTTCCTCAAGTTCAACCTCTTTGCTTCTCCAAGGAGTTTTTTATTTCAATTTCTTTGGATTTGCTTCTTACACACGACAAAGTATTGATCTTTCTGGAGTGCCCTGATGGTATTATTTCATTTCCCAAGTTTAGGTATTAAGGCTTGGCCTAACGTTACAGAAATTTGCAACAGAAATACATAAAATTTGAATGTGATTCTCCTTGATGGCTGGCAGCACCAGAGCAAAAGATTAAATATGTCATCTAAGCAAAACGCAAAGCTTGTTGAATGGGAACTGACTAAAATTGGACTGTAAAACCCGAGGGTGCAGACTGCAGGAGGACCGCTAGATGACGGTAACGTAACTCCTACAGCTGCCGCTATTCCTGGAGCTCCTCCAAGGAGCTGCCTGGGGTTTCCTAGCCTTCTGCAAAGTAAAACGTTTAACTGAACCTTCTCTCTGCTCCGACAGCTTACCTGAACGTCTTCATCAAGCAGAAAGCCTGCAGCCGCGACTTCAACTTTTACACTTGAGGGTTTGGGCAAATTGGTGTGAAGTGCTGTTGTTGTAGGAGCACGGCAGGTTTTCTATTCAGCGGGACAGTCGCAAGGGGCTGCCTCTGCTCCCTGTTTGCAGCCGGTATATCACGCTGAAAACCACCTTAAAAATAATTAAACATTTGTCTAAAGGTACTTTTCCATGAAAGCAATTGATGTAGTTGCTGCAAATGTATTGCCACAGCCGTGTTCTCCAGCCTGTCCAGTTCAAAAACTGGCCACAGCACAATCTCTGTGCTTGGATTTGACCAAGTTACGAATTTCTCTGTGCTAGCACATCCTTCAGAGACATATTACACAGGGAGAGGGCTGGGGGAGGAAAAAACCCCGAAAAAATTAAGCCCAGGTTTCTGCTGGGCTGGTGGACTTGTAAGAGCAGGAAGCAGGATCAGATCCCGAACGACAAGTGGGCTGCCAGGAATACAGCCCAGCTGGTCACTTCAGTTTTGCGTTCCTAATTGCCGCACTGTTGTTTCACGGAGACTAGATAACTCTCCCTGGATTGATGATGTTTTCTGATGTTAGTGATACGCGATCCATATGATGATGAATTTACTAGATTAGAGTTTAAAATCTTTATTAGAATAAAATTTTCTCATTCAAAAATGTTTAATTTCCAGCTCCACAAAAGCTTTTTCTTCCTAAGATGACTTCCTCAAAATGCTGTTCATCATCTGATGAGGAATAGCGCTCATGTTAGCAGTTGTGCTTTATAAACACTTTGTTTCAATGGGTCAATTTAAAAAATAGGCTCATGAACACAGATTAACATGATGTGCCACAGCAGCTCAGAGAAATTACTGAGGAGGAAGAAATGAAAAATCAGAATTTTAATGCCCAGGAAAAAATGTGCACATGCTATAAAGGAGACAGGAGCAAAGATAAGAGGACTACACAATGGAAAAAGGAACCATGATCTAGTAGCCAAACCACGAGGCTGTAAGTCAGAAGCTGCAGGCCTTTTGAGCTGTTTTCTCACAAACCCAAACTCTGTGACTTCAGACAAAGTCTCTTTAAAACTTTGCCTGAAGGGCTGTCACTTCTGCAAAGGAACCTGTATCAAAACGTGCACTTATAAGATTACAGATGCTAACAGTGCTGGCTCATATTTGTTTCTCATCCTTCTGAAACATGCTTGAAACACAGCTGGGGTCTTATCATGGTAGCAAAACACAGTTGTTTTTAATGGTGATACAATAGAAATAGGTCAGAGCTGAGTCATTTGGCACTGGCTCATTTAGAGGCTAGACATGTCACTAGTCTCACCCTTTGAAAATGTCAGTTCTGAAATCTGTGGAGGAGAGGCACTGCAGAAATACAGGGTTGTGCCACACTGCCAAAGGAAGATAAAAAGGGAACAAAACAGACCCACCGTAAATATTTAATTTAGCATCTGTTTTAAACTGTTATCAAATGAAACAAATTATGTTTCAGTCTTCATTTAGAATGTTTAGTGTTAAAGCACAAACCAGTTTCAAAGTTAGGTCAGATCTCTGGGCAACCCAGAAGAATTTCTCAAATGTCTGTTTTTTAGATAGCATTTATTCCATCCGGTTGTGAAATCCTAAAGGAAATACACTCAGCTATCTGACCAACTCGTATTTTGGTTGTCTGTCAGATTGTCTGTCATTCATAAAACTCAGCTTTCTGAGTGGAAAAGGATAATTTGCAGTTGCTTCTTCTGTTACTTTGTCCATTTTACCAGCAGTAATTTAATAATTCTATTATTTAATAATAGCAATTGGGTCATTGCTCTCATCGTCTATTAGAAATCACCATTAGCAAAATGGTTACAATATTAACTTTAAATGCTATTTTCTCAGTTCTTGTATGCTATCATAGCTCCTTGGATATTTTTGTTCACCCTTAAGTGACTTTCCCATTTCTTTCCTTGCTTTTTGCAACCAGAAAAATAGGTATTACCTGTTACTGTATTCTACATCAATAACACAGTGATGATTTGACCAAGTTTTTATGGTTAATTTCCTAAAGTATCAACCATTTTGAATCTTTAATATTTCTGACCAGCAGGACCTTTGCTGAGGTGAATGTTGTATTCCTGTGTTGAGGAAGACATCATCTATGCCATATCCTTGCCGAGATGTACGTGTGTTTTTTCATGAATCTTCAAAAACGGGAAGTGGGGAAGGAAGAGCAAAATACATTTCTACCTTCTATAAGACTTTTTTTTTTTGCTTTGCTTTTTCGCTCTTACTAGGGAAAGTGAGAGTTTGAATGTCAAACCCTAGCGACTGAAGGAAGAGTCCCCTTACTTACCCAGCAAGTAATGCATAGGCAACAAGAGTGTGAACTACAAAATGCAGACGTGTCTTGTATCTTCCCACAAATGCTGTCAGTTGGCCCAGAAAGAACACTGCTAGGCAAAAGAGGAGAGCTGGCTTATTGTACCTAGCTCAGAGGTCAGCTTTACTCCTGAGTTTGAAAACCATCACTGTAATCTAGAGAGTGTGTAGGCAGTACGTTTGCTTTTCTCTCTCCCCCCAACTGCCCTAATTCCTCTCTGTGTTATCTCCCAAGTATGATGGTGGCTGCGGAGGAGAACTGGCCTCTCTCCAACAAATCAATCTGCAACAGTCTTAATACGAAGCTCACCCATCCCAGGACTATGGATCCCAAAACTGTATTCCACCAATCTCCCATCTAGATCCCAAGAGCTGAAATGATGCGGGTAAATAGGACCTAAAGAAGATGACAATCTGTCCCATTTTTCAGAGAATCATAGAATCGTTTATGTTGTGAAAGACCTTTAAGATCATCAAGTCCAACTGTTAACGTTGGCACTGCTAAGTCCACCACTAAACCATGTCCCTAAGCACTACATCTACCCCTCTTTTAAATACCTCCAGGGATGGGGACTCAGCCACACGGAGGCTCTGGACTTCTGCCACACGAGGCCAGCACGGCCCCAGCTCATTGGGGACGTCTGCACTGGGGATGCCTGCACCATGCGCTGCTTTGCCTTGTGAACTGCTGGTCTGAAACCATTGCTTCGAAACAGCTCCTATCTTTGCCAATGATTACTCAGGGGTATGATTTGGCTTCCAACACTTTTAATTGACTTGTAATTAGCATAATTTATCCAACTGTTGATACTACTCTGATCAAAGTCCTGTTGCCAATTAGTGTTCTTAATTTAGTTGACGTAATGAAACTGAACATCATCAAATATTATGTCTTCTGCAATGTGGTGAACTTACTCAACTCTCTGGTCCCAGCATCATGAGATTATGTGAAAACTAGAGTTTTAAGGTGACAGCCAACTGATTATAATTGTAAAGTAAGAGCATAGATTCTTAGAATCATTTCGGTTGGAAAGGACCCTTAAGATCATCAAGTCCAACCGTTAACCCAGCACTGCCAAATCCACCACTAAACCATGTCCCTAAGCACCACATCCACACGTCTTTTAAATACCTCCAGGGATGGGGACTCAACCACTTCCCTGGGCAGCCTGTTCCAGGGCCTGACTACCCTTTCCGTGAAGAAATTTTTCCCAATATCCAACCTAAACTTCCCCTGGTGCAGCTTGAGGCCATTTCCTCTCGTCCTATTGCTTGTTACTAGGGAGAAGAGACCGACCGATCGCTACAGCCTCCTTTCAGGCAGTTGCAGAGAGCAATAAGGTCTCCCCTCAGCCTCCTCTTCTCCAGGCTAAACAACCCCAGCTCCCTCAGCCGCTCCTCATAGGACCTGTTCTCAACACGTGCCTTGAGACCTTAAAAAATGCTTCAGACCGGACATACCTTCCCCTTAATTTTTAAAAATGAGTATTCTCAATAGGCAGGCTTTGCGGGCTGGCTGGTGCACTGCCCAGGCTCGCAGCCACACCGGGCTGTGGCTCCCACCGCCCCGCGTCCTTCTACCAAACGCACCTGAACTTGCACCTCTCCCCACAGCCTCGGCCAAATATTAAAGATGATGAACGCGCACGCGCTGCACCGTCAAACATATTTAATGTGGAAAAAGGCCATCCTTCAGGAAAGCGGGCAAGTAATCGCGCTCCGGAGCATCCGTCCATCGCCGCCATGAGCTCTCGGAATGGACGCAGCGAAGTTTTTGAGACGAGAAACGCCCCGCGGAAAGCGGTTTTGCAGCTGCGTTGCACCAACCTCTCTGTTTTTTTGGGGTGCGAAACAAACCGGGCCCTTTCGCGCTGGACGGGCGCTCCCGCCAAGCCACCCCGGCGGCGCTTCCCCCGCCCCGGCGGCGGCTCCTCAACAGGCGGCCCCGGGGCCCCTTTCCGCCCGTTTCCCCCGGGAGCCGCCGCACCCGGACCCAGCGGGGGAGCGCGGGGGAGCGCGGGGCTGACCCGGGCGGGGGGGGAGCCGCGCTGCCGCCGCCGCCGCCGCCTCCTCCTCCCACCGCCGCGGCGGGACGGCGGGGGGGCGTGGCCGTGACGGTGACGTCACCGGCGGGCGCGGGGCGGGCGGGCGCCGCAGTGCGGGCAGGAGGCACCGGCACCGGCACCGGCGGGGCGAGGCTGGGCCTGCGCGCACCTGTGCGGCCGCGCCATGGTGCGCTTCGGGCTGACCGTCGTCCGGCAGTGAGTACCGCGGCACCCCCACCCCACCCCCCACCCCCCGCCGGTGCCGGGCCTTCCCCTTCCCCCGGCTCCCCGCTGCGCCCCCCCCCCCCCCAACCTTCGCTGGTGCCGGGACGGGCCGTGACGTCGGCGGAATTCCGCCTTCCCTCCCCCCCCCCCCCCCGCCCCGGGGCGGTCCGTTAGGCGCGCGGCTCCCTCAGGGGTAACGGCTCCCGTCAGTCAGTCAGTCGGCCGGTCGGTCAGTCAGTCAGTCAGTCAGTCCGGCGTGGCGGGGCGGGGAGCGCCGTGAGGGAGCCCGCGGGCGGAGGGAGCGCCGGGCCGGCCGCTGGGGAGGCGGGTGCCCGCGCTCTGCGCCCCGCTGGTAGCGCTGCCGGCCGGGCCGGGCCGGGCCGGGCGGCGCCGCGCCTGAGCCGGAGGGGCTGGCCGGTTACCTGTGCCTGTGGTGTTGCTGGGGCTGGCTAGGTACGCCAGCCTGCGCCAGCGCACGTCAGGTAACCTGATAAGCCATATCGGTATCGTTTGGGACTGATGGAAGTATGGGGTTATGCGTAACATGTGTGAACTCTTTGGTGACTGCTCATAAGACCTTTCTCCTGCCAAAAGCTCTCTGGTGGGGCAAAGAGCTCGTTTAGGAGTGGTAGTCTTAACATTTCTACTGTGAAATGTTAAAGAATTGGCGTTTGTGACTTAGTTAAAATCGTTAAGGTGAGTTTGTCTTTCGAGCTACGGTGGATATTGACAAAGGTTTGTCATTAACTAGACTAAGTAGATCCAGCTTCCTACAACTGACAGTAGTTAACTGTTTAGTTTTTATGAAAGCTAAACTTTTTTTTCCCCTGTGGCATAATACAGTTTAGTACTTGATCAGTGCAACATGAGCAATGACTTCTGGTTTTTTTTTTTTTTTTTTTCCTTCTGATTTTCCTCCTGTTAAGAGTTACTCTTGACTTCCCTTACGGTCCTGGATCTGCTGACTTAGTGCGGTAGTTGCAGCCTAACTTTTACATCAGCTAGAAGACATGTGAGCCTGAAACAATTTGTTGATCTTGAAATCTTCAGGTGGGACCCCTGCAGACACTTCAGAAAGATCCCAGTTCATTCACCAGCAAATGGATGGGAGTTCAGCCATCACGCCGTGCTGGCGTATGCTGTGCTATCTTAGTGCTACTTGGAAAACTGCACATTCTGCTCTTCTGCCACCTGCACCCTAATTGATGACCAGCAGGATGGGCTCCATCCAGCCTGCTGCGTTTTCCTCAGGAGGCTGGAAGTAGCTGTCAGGACATGGGGTGAGCCTGAAGAATTAAATTGCTGCCCCCTGTGCAGGAAAGAGTTTAAAGGGTACTAAAATAGTGTTTTCTCTTAAAAGTACTGGCCTTCTGTAATCAGTTACCTGTTTGGGGCTCATGTTGAGAACTTCTGCACAGCAGCGTTGATAGGTCTCTGTACAAAAACCAACCAGCACGCTTGGCCTTAATACTGCAAAAAAACTTAAGCACGTGGCATTTCTGTCGGGTGAGGAGTCTCCACAAAGTCAGCATCCTTAACTTTGCTCATGTCAAGTTTAGTTGTTAGATTTTCCCTCCTGAATAAATCTACACATGGTTTTAGTCACTATTCTCTTGAAATACCATCAATTATGGTTTTCAAGGTAGGATATTCTGATTCTTAAGGTGATGTTCATTCTACCAGTCTTTGTACAGCTCTGGCTTCTTAACAGTGTGTTACTTCAAGGTGTGCAGCGTGCTCTGCTGCTGTCTTTCATAAGCTCATGAATTGGCTTCCCGTTAAAGCACAGAGGTCCAGTTGGCTAGCACACACTCGTCATAAGAGGACTCCAGAGTCTTTCTGCATCTTCCCTCTCTCCAGCATAGAGGTGTTACTGTAATAGGTAAATTATGCTGAATTTATGATAAAATTAAGAAATTACTTCCCTTCCTTTTATCCCAGGTAGGTTTGTCTTAGTAAATATTGACAGTATGATTGCGGTTGACTACTTGAATTTTTTTTTTTTTTAACTGTAAAGTCTTCAGGTATGTCTTTCTGAAAAGAGGCTGTGCTGTACTGTATCTCATTTTTCGTATTCAGACTCTGCTGTCTCCTGTTGGTATCTAATATAATAATGTTTTTGAACATTCAGTAAAATTATTATGAGTTAATTTTTTTTTGTTTATAATCTCTTTCAGTGGAGAAACAAGATACAACAAAGACAAGATACTGCAAGGTTAGTATCAGTTATTCTGCTAGCTTGCTTGAGATGGAAAATTATTCTTCCCTGCAAAACGTGAAACCCTGTAACCAGCTGCTGAAATGTTAAGTATTATTACAGAATAATGTTGTAAACCTTAAGAGACTTTATTTGTAAGCCAGGATGTTAGCTTGATAGCTTTACAGAACTATGAAGATTCTAAGTCGGTCTCCACAGAATAACAACAAATGGTGATGCATTTCTGATATCAATAGGAGTATTAGAATAGTTCCTTTTTCTAACCAGTGGGGGGAAAAAAAAGTTACCTGTAATCAAATACAGTGATAGCAGCACCTGTTACTAAGGATGCCAGAGGGTCCCATAGCACTGCGTGAAGTCTCAGTAGTGTGAAGCCTGGGAAAAGGGCTTCTGGGGCTCAGATGGGAAGTGAGAGCTGCAGCTCTGGTGAAGAACCAGCCAGGTGCACGTTTGTACGATGGGGTTGGTAAGGAGCTGCAGAAGGATGGAAAAAGGTCATGCTGCAAAGGAGGCTGTCTCCTTAAGAAGGTAATATGTCACTTGCAAAAAAAGCCTACAGTAGAGCAAGGAAGAATGAAAAGTAAAGGTAGTTTAAATGTTTGAATTGTTCAATCCCAGCTCTTTCTAGGAAGGCAGTCTTTAGACAAAACATTTAAAATCGGGCTTCTCCTTAGTGACTGCTGACTTGTACACCCAGAATTGAAAACGCTGAGCTGCGTGGATGTCTGCTGTAGGAAAATCGAGGCTCACTGCTACAAGGAGCCTAGTGGGGTTGTACTCTGAATAAATAAACTTTATACAATGCTACATGCTGTGAGGAAGAATTGTGTTTCCAGATTTTCCTACCTCTGTTTTGACATTGCCATTTACAGTTCTTGCAACATGGCTTTGTGCTCATAATAAAGTAAATAAAGAATATTTCTCTGCTTTATGTTCTTAAAGGTACCAGTGTTGTCTTTTAAAATCCTAGCCCTCTGTGTCAAATGACACGTAGTAGGTTTCTCTCCCCTCTCCAGTGTAGAAAGTGAACATTGCCTTGTGTTCGAGAGGCGTAAGACCTATACCAGTGTGGTGGGGTCCAAGGTCTCACATGGCTGAATTACAGATGAGGTGCTCAGAACTCAAGTTCTGGACTTCTGGTGTCCTGTCATTTGCTATTGGAAGCATATAAATCATTGTGCGTTTGCTTGGTGAAAATTGTTTTTGTCGTCGTTCTGGGTCTGGTGAGAATTGCACGCTCCCTGCTTTGACTTCCTACAAAAGTAAAATGGGTGATGTAAGTGTGGACATAGCAATTTGTTACAGGTTTGTCCCTCTGCCACAGTTCTTGATTCTCCTACAGACTCTCTGAGCTGTGACAGGAGCACACCTGTTTCATTCAAGCTGAATTATCAAAGCGCTGGTTCTCTCAGCGCTGTCCTAGAGCTCTGTGACCAGCTAGTTTCACAGACTACTCTGAAAACAATTTTTAGAAGGGTTGCTGCTTTTCAGCTAGGTTTGTTCCATGAACACGCTGGCTGTGCAGCTGCCTGAGCATTAGTGTCAATGTGCAAGGTGGAGTAGGGGAGAGGAAGAGACCACAACAGCTTGTGTTTACGTCAACTGTAAAATTCTTGTGAAACTGTGTCTTTGGCAAAGAGTGTGTGCTGCTTTCCACATTACACAGAATCCCTTCTTGTTGCCTCATTTCTTCAAGGCATTGTCAACGTTAGGGAATGGGGAGGAGCAGGCATTTCATATTTGTCAGGACTTGACTCTCCTGATGTGCATGTTTTTTCCATATATGCATTTTAGCATCAACAACATTATTTCAACTGTATTGTCCTTTTTCTTATTTACAATCAGCAAATCTATTTTAGAGTTTCAGTTGTGAGATTCCTCTTGCAGGGATCCTACCAGTGACCATTCTAAAAAGGACAAGTGATTTGAAATGACTGCTCACATTTAGAAAATGTAGGCCCCTGTTGTATGTCTGAATTTGTCATATGTATACATTAATATCATCGATAATGATCCTTCTGTCTTCCTAGCCTGTACTCCCTTTTTTCGTACAATTTGTGTGACTGAGTTTAGGAAAGACCAGAGGAACAGTGACTTTTACTAATGGTTGACTTTACTGAAGGAGAAGCATTTTATTATGCCTGAGGAGTTTCTTTATTGCTGCCATGCTTGTTCAGCTGCTAAATGATCTAAAATTTGCATGTCTTAATGTTGATGGGTTTTTATTTTGTAGGTCAAGGAGTGGATGAGCCACTGTCTGCAACTGGTTTCAGACAAGCAGATGCTGCTGGTTTATTTCTCAGTAATGTGAAGTTTACTCATGTCTTCTCCAGTGACCTCCTCCGAGCAAAGCAGGCAAGTGCTTCTGGAGGCAACTGAATGTAAATATTAGCTTCCAAATTTGGCATTTATTTGCTATTGATGCAAAAATAATACAGTGCCGGAGGGCCGAAAGCTATTTTGATGGACTTAGAACTGCAGTTTGAGTTGTGTAGAATTCAAGAAGGCCTCTACAAGTAAGGAAGTTTCAATGAGAACAGCTCAGTTAGGAGGCAGTGAAGGCTGGCTTGCTTTGCAGGATGTCATGCAGTATTGTTCTTATGGATTTGCCATTATTTTATATGTGCATAGGTTCTTGCTAAAGGAGTAATCGGGACTTAGAGGTGACACAGGCTGAAGTCAGTTTTTCTTTGAAGAAACAAAACATGTTGGCTGTGATATTGTTGTACTGTCTTATGCATTGCGACTGTATGCTGTGTTTTTCTAAGGAATGCAGACTAATATAGGCAAGACCAACTTTTGCTGTAAAGTCAGTACAAGGATCATTAAATGTGCAGAGAGGTTGGATTTTGGCGGGAAGCTAATAGCACGCCTCTCACCTTGATGCACTATTTTAATACATTAATTAAGAGGAAAAAGTGTTAATTACTGAGTGGGATTACATGTGATTTTCTGTGCAGGATTACGAAATACTCAAAAAAATTATGGAAACAGAACTTTTAAAGGTAGAGACAGAGATCAGCTGTTCTAAGAAGGTCGTGTCTCCTGTGGAAGCCCTGTCCTTAATTCTGTTTTCTGTTACTGATGCTGTGATTTCAGGAGACATGTACGCTTCATGTGATTGAAACTACTAAGCGATTCTTGATAGTCCTGCTGGTTGCTTGCTTTTTGCTCGGTTGTCCTTCTACAAAAGTCTGTGAAGCCTTGCTGTAAACAAGATCAACAAAATCTAGCATAAATCTCCTTTTTTTTCTTAAAACGTACATCATCAATATTGCTCATCAGTTTTGCAGCACAGTCCCATGAACTGCTCTAGCAGCATAACTTAGGCGGAAAACAAACTAGAGAGACAGACAGGGAGGGGTGCAATTATTAGATGTTTTTAAAATACATAATAACTGCCTGACAAGTCACTTCCTTTAAGTGTGTGAATGGCAGTGATTATATTTAAAAACATTAATAGTCCTTTATAACATTCATAAGACTGTCTGTGCTATGTGCCTGCCTTAGGGGAATTGTTTTTGAATGCTCAGCCGCTTGAGCGTGAGGTTGGTAATTTTCTTCCTTATATTAGATACAGCCTTTTCCATGAGAAGCATTTGCATTCTCATGATGTAGAAGACAGACCTGAATTTGTCCTTTGCATAAAGGAAATGTGTTTTGCCATTTGTTTGACAAGCTATCCAGACTTTGTGGAAACTTCTCCAAAGATGTGTAAAGCCGCAGTTTCCATTTGCTTGGAACTCCCTTTTTTGGCAGCTGCAAATCTATGAAGAAGTGTCCTTTACTATGCTGTCACTTCATAGCTCAAGTATGAGAGGAATGTACAAGTTCCCTTGCAAAAGAGGAAAAAATGTTTTTTAAAGAAACCGTTAGTGGTAAAGTTTAGTTTTCCTTGCAAATGTTTCCTGCATCAGCGGTAGTCAGGGTGTGTACTGGTTACTGGAACCAGGAGTGGTACGTGGTCCTCTGGCTACTGCCCGTGGCTGACAGCTGAACGTTCAAGCCTGAGCAGGATAGGAGAAAAGAGGGATGTCTGCAAAGAGAGTTGTGCTAGCTGGGCAGGAATTTGAGAGCTACAGGAGGTGCCAAGTGAGCAGGTATAGGAAATGCAGAGAGAGGCTTTGCAGGGAAGCCTGTTAGAGACTAAGCCTAGGAGGGAGGGTCAAAGACTAGCTCCAGAAATTAGCAGTGTAGAAGAGAGCAGGCAGCCCTGCAATGTGAAAATTAAAAAAAGATTAGTTGGGCAGACTGGGATGTGGTGTGAACAGAGCATAACTCTATAAGACTTGTGAGCTTAACAGAGCACAACACTAAAGTCTGCAGGGGAATAGGGGGCCTACTGTGAGATGCTCATGCTGTTGGGACAAGAACTCTGCAGCAGTGAAGGTAGGGACAGGCTGAGCCCTGAGAAGGACGAGAGAAAATCTTTGAGTCTTTTCCATGTGCAAAGTGGGGCTAATATCCCTTCTCTCACTGTGGTACTGTGAAGATTCAGGAACATTTCTGAAGCATACTGGTATTCCAGTAATGCATGGTGTAGGAAAGGTGTGAGGAAGGTAATCTCTTCTTCAGAGCAGATTTTGGTTTCAGCACAGTAAATGAGGCTTCATGTTTGTTATTTACAGTTCAGAGTATGAATTAGTGCTCAGTAGGTGAATGTTTATTCTATGTACTGAACAAGATCTCAGTACTGGAGAAATTTCAGGATATAGTCATACGATTAACTATGCTATTCATATATACAAGGAAGTCGATTCAACCCTATGTGAATTTTGACGTTATTCTGTGACAGAAGTTTAAAGTTGCAACATAAAGCCTTTCCTAAGGAATGCATTAAATAGGTCATAAAATCTTGTAAGTACAGCAAGGCTGCTTATTATTTGTCAAAATCCAAGGAGCCTTTTCAGAATGAGTTCTTTGAATGTCAGTTCGATTGGATGTGGCCATTTGCACAAGACTTCCAGCTGATATTGCCAGTCAAAACTGTACGCGAATCCAGTACAGCCTTCACACTTTGGTGCATATAAGAACAGGAGCAGGCTAGCTGTCCTTTAGTTCCCATTATTGGCTGTGGCAGCCAGACAACTGTATAATATCCAACACGCTAGAGCCTGTATTAGGCAATACTTTTTCCAAAGTAGTATCAGAATTTCCTCTTGATCAGTTGTCTTGCCCTCCCTGCACCCCCAAAATCATATGCTTCCTTGGAAGAAAAAAAGATATATGGCACACAACTCAAGACATCCAGACTATTGTTAAAAGCTAACTAAGCTATTTGGGTTTTCTCTGTCTCTTGGCCATGCTATCAAAAGGCAGGTGAATACAATAAGCTAGATTTCACCCCCCCCAAGTGTATCATCCAGTGCATTTCTCCCTTGTAACATCGAGGCAGTATGTTGCCAGCAAACACCCTCCCGCCTCTTAACTGCTTTAACAGTATTTGATTTCTGAGGTGCATTAAGTAGCCACTTGCCAGAAAGTAATTTCATTTGCTAGATGCTATGTTTTTCACCGGCGGATTAACTGATCAGTTTTTAGGACCGTATTGTTTGTGAGTCTGACCCACATACTACATGCAAAGAATGTGTCGGCATGATTGCTTTGTGAGTGGCAGTAGACTCAAGAGAAGATGTGGCTTTTATCCCGCTACATCCTGCTGCTGCTGTGCATCTTGCTGCCCACCTTTCCTGGGTGCTAAGTGTTTTCAACTGTTCTGGACTTTGAATTGTGAAAGAACTTTCAGAAGATTGCAGCTTTTCTGCCTTTTATGGCCTGACAGAGGCCATATACCCAATTCGGACAGACACTACTAGCTGAAAAACTTTTTGTCTTGTTTATTTGGGTTGTTGGGTACTACTAATGTGATTCACATTGGCTGTGGTGATGTAAGATGGTCTAGCTATCCCATGAGAAAACAGTTCATTGATGTGACTGTATATTCACTTTTTAGACTGCTGCCACAATTCTAGGAAAAAATAAGTTTTGCAAAGATTTGGAAATCAAGTATGATGCAAGACTTCGAGAGAGAGTAAGTGCCAAAAGAGTTTGTTTTAATATTGAACATTGAACAATTTGAAAATGTAACTTACTGCTGATGGGTATCTTGGCTTATTAAATGGTATTTTTAACAGTGGAGAGCACTATTTGATGTGTTTTTGATCACTGAAAACTGAACATCAGGTACTATGAATTGTTTGCAGAATTGTGAAGCAAAGCGAAAATTTAGTGGTTAGTGCTGTAACTGTGATGCTCTAATGATTTAAGTAAGGTAAGATTTACATGTAGAGAGAATTACCTTAATGCAATAAAAAGCTTAGCTCTGTTTTCTAACCCCATATGTAAAGTGTTAAAGATACTCCCTCTGCCTACCTTCTCTAGCCTGATTACACAACCTGATGTTGGCTTTTTAGCTGTTTATACCTTTTCATTTGCACAAAGACTACTGGAAAGCTTTCTGCTGTCTGTGGACCAATCTGCTTTCCTGATTAGCGCCTCTGCCTGATAACAGGCATAATTGTACCTCCTGTCTGTTTTTAAGTATGTCTTGATCAGAATAAACTCAGATCCTGGCTGTTTCTGCTAATATGAATCACCCTTCAGATGCTACACTGAGAGTGTCAGCTGAATTTTAAATAAGGAATGCTACAAAACCAAAAGTGGGATGGCGTATTGCCAGCAGGCAAGTAAGTGTTTAAGGAGCAGAACATGATTGTAACATTTCCTATTTGGATCTTCTTTTTCTGTCAGAAATTCCAGTTCTTCCCCTGAAATCAGCAAGTCAAATGCCTCCCAGACTTCTTCAGTTGCTTTACCACTTGACATTTTCGAAAATATTACACTTTGTGATACAGAATTTTAGAAAGAATAATCTTAAGTCTCTGTTACACTTTTTTTCCCCTTTCATGGTGTTTGTATGGATGTATAGAAATGCCAGTACAGTGTCTGCAGGCCACAGGTTGTAAGTCACTACTCTGGATAACTGGAATTAAGTTTGAATTGCATGAAAAGAAGCAAAGACCTTTAAAAGAACATATGTCATTGACCCTATTAAGAAAGTTTTATTGTCTCATGCCTTGCTTTCATGAGAGAGGTCTGCAAAAATCGTCAAGATTAGGATTTCATTTTCAGCAGCTTCAGAGCGCTTATTTCTTCATGTCTTTCCTAGTGTTCTTAAAATGTCAACATTTTGCTTTAGAGAAAGGGATTGAGAGGCTGAACTCAGTGTGTTTCAGCACATTGAAATTCTAAAGACCGTGATAAATTAATTATTATAGCATCTAATTGCATATCCACAGCAAGTTGGTAGTGACATAGAAGTCAAAAAAGCCTCAGTAATGAGTATGTGTCTGTATCTTAGTCATCAACATCTGGATATCTGGAATGTGTGTAACTGAGTGTTTGACAGTATAGCAACAGCTCTTACTTTCTCAAAATACTCATCATAACTGCAGTGTTTTCACTGTCTTCGGGCATTCCAAGGAAAGACCAAAGCTTTCCACTTTAATATATTTTTCATTTGTTAGTGGTAGTGAAGTATTAATCTTCAGAGGGAGAAATATTAATTTGGTTTACCATTGTTAGAGATGTGCCTTGGAAAGATCTTCAGCGTCAAAAATGGTAATGCACATCCAAGTATGTATATCACCATGTGCAACTTCTAGTGATCCAGAATAACTAGCTGGTATATATGGTTTCTTACTACTGTTTCTTGTATGGGCCTTGTATTTGGAGGTCTCAGGAATAAACATCACATTGAAGATAGTTAATTGCATGTTCTCTTGAGTCCATTAGCATATGTTTTTAAGATCTTCTTTGCCTGTCTTGTTTTCTGAAAACACTGTCCACAGCAGTGATGTATGCCCTGAAAAAGTGGGGGGAGGCTGTATTGTTTATTTTTAATAGATACTTGTGGGTTTTCGTGGTTTGTTTGTTTGGGTTTTTTTTGTCTTTTTCAAAAATTTTGATTTTTAAAATGGACTCCTCCTCTGTTGTGGAGATTTCAGAGATCTGTAGAGAAAATATTTGTTTCTCACTCGTGAAAGGTAATTCCGTGCAGTCTTTCTCCAAATGAAATGTAAATGGAGTTTATCTTCGTGTGAACAGCTACATAGACAGGTGTTTGCAATGTAACCTCAGTTACAAAGACACTTGAATTTTGTATGCTAAGAATGAGTGTCGAGAATGTAGGAAAAAACCTCAAGGCTGAAGGTAGTGTTTTGAATGTTAGTACTTTAAATGAGATGCTGCTCTTAATGTATTTTTCTACCCAGCACATATATATACTTAAATAGCAGATACAAAGATAACGTCCTCCTCCAATATTGGAATAGAATGTAAAAAGTAGCTAAGCCTGCATGTGACACTTGAGAATCCAAGAAAACAAAGCTGTTAAGAGATGTTTGCACTGGAAGTGGTACTGGAGACTTGATATATCATCTTGCTAAACCTGCTCTTTGTAACTTGCCTCTTACAGAAATATGGTGTTGCAGAAGGAAGGCCTTTGACTGACCTCAAGGCTATGGCAAAGGCTGCTGGAGAGCAATGTCCTTCATTCACGCCTTCTGGAGGAGAAACACTGGATGAAGTATGGTATTTATTTATTTATTTGTGCGCTAGTTTCTAGGCCATTTCATCAGTGCAGATGCTGCTATTGCATACTTAGGAACATCTTATTGAGAGCTTAGCCCAACCAAAGGTATTTGCTTTCCAAGCTAAAAACACTTACCTGACTTGATGCAGTGGCTGCCAAGTAGGGAATCTCTTTAGAACTAAAATATTGATTCTGAGACTGACTCCTCCTGAAGCTCTCGTTTGCAGAAGGATGATGGAAATTACTCTTAACCTTGGCACTGGAGAGCAGAGGAGTTTTTACAGTGTTCAGTAACTTACCATTGATTTCTGAGACTTGTCTGTGATAAATGTTTATCTTTTAACTGAAGTAGTTATATCTCAGATTTCTGAAAGCCAAAGTCTCTTGCATTCTTCACAATGTACTCTTCTGACCTTTCTCTTTAGGTAAGAGAACGTGCAAGGGATTTTTTTGAATTTCTGTGTCGGCTAGCTGTTGAATTGGAACAGAAAGAGCAAGACATGCATGGTGCAGCAAGCAGAAGCTCAGGAACATCTGAAGAACAGTTAGTTTTCCCTTGGACAAACCACTGCAGTGAAGCAGAACTTAGCTCTGATAACGGTGGAGCTTCTAAAATATTAGATGCCAATATATTAGTGGTGAGTCATGGAGCCTACATGAGGAACTGGATTAGTTATTTTGTTTCGGATCTCAACTGTACTTTACCGACAGATTTAACAAAGTCTCAGTTGTCTTCTGTCAGTCCCAATACAGGAGTTAGTCACTTCATTATAAAACTTGAAAATGGAAATTTGTTAAAACCTGAAATCACATGTGTTTGTCTTAACCAAGACTCTCACTTAGCGGACGTGGGAGCTGAATGTGTAGCTCCAAAAGTGTTTTAAGAGTCTTTGTAGGGGGAAGTGGCTGTAGATCACCCTTATACTAAGCTTGGGAAAGGTATCTGTAGTAATTTCTGAGATTGACTGGAGTTATTGACACTAAACTGCAAAATCGAAGACATGCAACTGCCTACCATCTTAAGATAACACAATTTGCATGGTCCTAGTGCCCGATATAAGTTGGCACTAGAGAAATAACACAAATATTCTTTACAAACAGAAACATACTTCAGTCACTTGCATATCTGCTCCTAGAGTGCATATTTTTGAAAACTTCTTTTGATTAGTCCGTAATTATTTTGGTTATCTCCAGGTAAAAGAGTTGGGGAGGGGAGAGGAATGGTACCTCAGAGATGAGCTGTACTGTATTCTTGTTTTATTACAAAATGCTATATTGTAATATTAAACATATACGTTGTCTTAAAGTAACTTTTTTGAATGCAGGAGTATAACCTAAAAAGGAGCATTGCCTAGAGGAAAAGAGTACAGAGTCGGGGAACACGTTCCTGGCTCCGATACTAAATATCTGTGAGACTCTGGGCAAATCTCTTTTCCATCTGTAAAATGGGGATGATGATATACCTACCTCGCAGGAGTGTTTTGTAAGCAATTGTTAGTGTTGTTGAGACCTCTGTTGAAGATCACTGTACACAAACATAAAGTATTTATTTTTAACTGTAAGCAGGATGAGGAACCTCACGTGCACATAGTTGAAGTAATGGTCTCTCTTCTGAAAAGGAACCTTTTCAATAGGGTGAGTTGTACCCAACTAGAATCCTGTTGTCAGTTGCAGTCATACACTTGATGGACGAATGTTTTTGTCTAGAATTAAGCAAGTTTGATTGCTTGATGATTGCTTATAGTTGCTGTTAGTACTGTGTCTTTCCCCACTGGGGTGTTTGTAGTGTTACTGTGTAAGCTTATCTGACTTAGGTTATTTATAATATCCCCATACTTTTTCTTCATTTGCATATTTTAAGCCTGTTTAAAAAAATATAAATAAAAAAAAATTAAAGGCTCCTGAATAGAACTCCATTTCATCTGTGTTTCTCTTCAGGTAAAAATCTTTGTTAATATTACTCTATGAAGCTTTGCTCAGATCATATAACTTCCCTTTTTTTTTTTTTTTTTTTTTCCCCCTGAAAAACCCAGGCTGGTCTTTTACTGTGCAAAAGAGCCCTTTTTAGGGCTGATAGATCAGTGCTATCCTGACTCCTACCTGGAAGAAGCAGTGATGTTAAAAGGTTAGGGACATACTTAAATTCCTTGCAACTGTACAAAATTCACTGTTTGACTGAAGTTTTAATTTTTTTCTAATTTTTAAAAATATGCTGTCCTGTGTACTTTAAACCACTTGGCTTCTTTGCCTTGAAGCAAAGACTTGAATTTTGAGGAGGAAAAAGAGGTTGCTGTTGTTTCCTTGGAGAGGTGGGTACCTATACTTAACTGCTGCCCTACTAAAAAACAGCAACAGAATTATTTAATCTGACTCTATTTACTGTACTTTGCGCCTTCCATTCCTGTGACTGTGATTCGGTAGGAGAGTTCTCATGATTCCTACTTGAACACGGATCGGGGATCTCCTTCCGTTCTCCCTGCTGTTTGCCCAACGCCGATCCTGCTGGAATGCAGGGGATGAAGCAGGAAGAGCTCAGCCCTGTGGTGACCAGAGGTAGGCTGCTGAGGCAGTGCTCTCCAGAACCTGGAAATGAACCTGAGCCCCGCTGCAAGTAAAAAGCCGTGTTTATCTAGCAAAGGACCACGAAACCATCTGCTGCTGTGTTTGAAAACTAGTCCACAGAGAGTGAAGCAGCTTACCTGATGTGTAAAGATGGGTACTAGTCACTGCTGTCAGCAAAGACTGGTCTTTCAGCCTCTAACACATTATATAAATGTGAAGGACTGGGCGCTCTGAAGTTGGGTTGGCAAATTTAAATTGGAGTTTTATACTGAACTTCTGCATCAGTAGGCTAAACTTGTTACTTATTGATCAGCTGGCTTCCTTTCATTTCTTTACAGACACAGAGGAAAGCCGCCTCTTTACGGCTCCTATTCCCCCATATGAGGCAGTTCATAAATGTACAGGTGTATCTGGGCAAAGTTTCGTCACTAAGGGTTTTCCAGCAAACATGAAATCTGCATAATATGGAATCCTGGGAAACTTAAGATTTCTCAACAACATAAAAACAAGCTTTGGTCAAAATGGCTCTATTTCAAGTTTCATTTTGTATAAGAAGCCTTTGTTCAAAGCAAAGGTATTCTGAAGCAAGGTGTCTCAGTGTTATTCAGAAGTGAGAATTTCTGAATTCAGATAGTCGCAATAAAATGTTTAGAAAATTAGTTTGGTTTTTTTTGGTTTTTTTGGTTTTTTTTG
Source organism: Platalea leucorodia (assembly GCF_965183815.1). Taxonomy (NCBI): domain Eukaryota; kingdom Metazoa; phylum Chordata; class Aves; order Pelecaniformes; family Threskiornithidae; genus Platalea; species Platalea leucorodia. The sequence goes on along the minus strand of NC_138826.1, from coordinate 45,193,438 downwards.
AGAAAGCCAGCCAAATGGAAAAATCCTTGGTAGGCAACCAGTATTGACATTATGCATGACTACCACCTGAACAGTCAGTCTGTGTTTGTGAAATTAAAAAGGGTCTGTTTCAAATCGATTCTGCTTAGAGAGGTGACAGTGGTGGCTTGGGGAACTGCTCAAGACTTTTGTTCAAAAGTGTCCATAGATTTTTTACACAAATAAAAGAATTCATTCTTAATATACTAAAGAAAGTAAGTTGTGTACACAGGAAGGAAAAATGGGAATGTGGGCTTTTGCACAGACTCCTTGAGCTTCTTGTGAAATGCACCTTCCTAGAGGCTGCCTGAATACGAAACTGATGATAACAGCCAAAGAAGATAAAAAGTTTTAATTCTGACTACTAGCAGAGTTAATGGCAGGGGGTGGGAAGGGAGTTCATTCTTAATTTGCTTGTCCCTGGTAGCGCCTGTTTATTTCAGGAAGGCTAGTTACATATCAGGAGACTGTCCTGTTGGTGCTTTAAATAGCTTGAACTTTTCTGTAATTGCCGTGTCCCGAAGCTGGTCAGTCATTCCATTAATACTCCTTGGAGCCAGAGTAACCACGCTGAAAATGTGCATCCTTCATCAGCTGGAAAATGAGTGGAGACCTAATACGTTTTCCTCCTTAAGTCAGTAACTTTTGTCAAATATTTCAAAACACACCTGTGATTTCTGTGCTCCCTTTAGTTAAAAAGGCTTCTTTTTCTTTCTTGCCTATACTCAAGCAGGTTAATTAACATTTTGTTCTTGCTGATGAGGTAAATATCTTATGGGAACATCTACTTATTTGTTAAATGCTTTGCCACTTCTGGGGTAATACTCTTCCCATAGGGATTTTTGACTCTTCCTCTATAATATGCTTTACCTTCCTTAATGTATTTGTAGGTGGTTAAAATTTAGACCCATTCTAAAAAAACCTGTCTTTATGATTGTTTTCTTCAAGTTATTGTTAACAAATGCTTTCATCTCGTGTGAACTCTTGCATAGGGCAAGCAGCAGGTACAACAGTGCCTAACCATGAAAAATCTCAAAGGGTGAAACCATTCAAGTTTTCTAAACAGCTCCTATGTTAACGAGGTAACATTTTTCAATGAAAAAATTATGAGCCAGAATCTCCTAATTAAGACTTTGTAAAAACCGGTGCAAACACATCTGCCAGTGGCCGGGGAAGTATGAGCAGCCAAGCGTGTTCTGCAGGTGCCCTGTGGTAGTCCTTCCCTATGTGCCCGCACTTGACGTTGTTGGAGGCAGGGTGCTGGCCTAGGTGATCTTATAGCCTGCCCTGATATAGTTATGCTTTTTATTCCACCTTTGTTCTATCAGATGTAAGCTTCTCTATGCATTAAAAAGTAAATCAGTAATTTTGGAAATGGCTGAAGTTAATTGTAAGCCCTTTTTTCTTTAGGTCTGTGTATAGTACTCATCTTTTATTTAAGTCTTTGAAACGACGCTGAGATGAAATCTTTCTTCTTGCTCTTTTAATAAAGTGACTCTTGTACATTTGTACAGCAATTCCTTACAGTTTATTGGGATCCTGGGAAAGGAGAGCTGCAGTTATAGATGGTTCTGTTAGGAATAGTAGCAGAACATAAATATTTGAGGGATTACTCAGTAGTGGGCAATGAATGTTTTGTCCTTGTGAAATGCCAGTCTCTAATTAGCAGCAGGAGACAAGGCCTTAACTACAGGGTGGATTTTCAGCAGTAGCAGCCAAGATGTAAGACAGGCTGTGAAAGCAGATCAAGCTGTTAAAAACATTACCAGGATGATAAGAATTTGAAGTGATAAGGAAAAGGTACGTTCCTTTTGAATACCTTTGTAGGAAAATAGTGCTGAAACAAATGTCAGAAACGTGTCAGTTTGCCCATGTAGCGGCCTGTAGTCTGATCTGAGAGAACCAATGCATTCTTTAAAATTATCTTTTAAACTGGTGAAGGTTAAGACAAAAGCTGTCTTGGCAGGCTTTTTCAGCTGAACACCAGGAGAAGAAAAAGTGACTGTGGAGATCACCAATAGGAAACTCGGCCTCCTCCTTTCTAAGCTAATGTTTTCTTTTGCTGAAGAGTCCAGTGGTGTTCTGCTCCCCAAAAAGTGATGCTTCAAAAGGTAGGGGAGTCGTGACCCCCTTTGATAAAGTCGTCGTTCGTGTTTAAGCAGTGCTTTACCAGGCTGGGCTTGATTTGGAAAAGGTGACAGGAGCGACGAAGAGGAGTTCAAAGTTCCCTGCATGGTAGCGCACTTGCTCCTCAGTTTTGGCTCCACCAGCATCACCTCCTGGCACCTCTGCTCAATGTCTAGCAGTCATCAGGCGTGCACTTTGGCAGAGCGCTCTGGTAGTATCACAGTTTCCTTCCTCTAAAGTATCAGCCCGTTTTCCAAGATGTTCGCTCTGTTCCCACAGTTCTCTGTTGGGTTTATGTTTTCCAGACGTAGCCCTGCCTTTGCAATAGGAGGAGGTGGGTTTTTTTCCTTTTTTTTTTTTTTTTTTTTTAGTTTAAGTACAGAATTTAGATCAGATGCATTCTCTCTCCAAGCTTTTGGTATTTCATGAGACTGCCTCAGATCCACAGCCCACATGCCTGGACCTAATATATGTCAGATTTTCCCCAGATGTGTCCCTCTTGTGAGGGCTTTGGCCACGAGCCTGAGGTTTTTGGATATATAATAATCCCAGGCAAATGGCAGCTGCGTGAGCACAAATCAGCTGCACAACATGCGAGCTGTTTCCCTGACACCCGTGGATACGGCAAACCCGCTGTGTGGATGATCTGTGCGTGCGTGGTAAATCCAGTGCTGAGAGAGCGCTGGATTCACACCTCTGGGGCTTCCTGGCGTGCAGGGAGCCCTGCGCGAGCGTACGGGTGTCCTGCCTGGGCGCCAGGAGCTGGCAGCGGGGCCCCCGAGGGCACCCTCGGAGAGCAACAGCAGAGGCCTCGAGAACACGGGCACGGGAGGGTACCAGGATAAAACCACAACTCATGGAGAGGCGCTTAGCGGGCACCAAAGGAATGCGCTGGAGGTGCAGGCAGAGCCCCTGCTGGGGCGTAACTGGAGGGGGTATTCTTTCCTGCTGACGCCCGGCTGGTTGATCAAGCCAGAGCTAAACTGAAGAGGGATGATGCACTAGACTTGACTGTGATAAGTCATGAGTATATTTTGGAAGAACTAGCCATTGAAAAGTGAATTTACTTAACTTAAAAAGATGAGGTAAAAAAGAAGGTTTTATTTCAGAAGGGCAAGAATCACAAAATTAGTTAATAAGGCCAGCTATACTTAAGAGCCTTAAATGGACTTAACATGGAAGAAAGGGGGGAAAGCTTTGCTTGTTTAAATCAGGGATGTAAAAATTATCTAGAATTTACGTCCCAAACAGGCAAAAATTACAGGGAAGGCCCATTTAGTTCAAAAATCATCTCAGGATGAGTTACCCATTCTGGGAAGAGAGCCTATAAGTAGTAGGAAGAAAGTTACATCGCATAGAACATTGTACCTTAGATATGAAATGATGAGAGTTTGCAAAATAAATGAAAACAGGTAGCAAAAGGATCTTGAGATATGCGTATATCAAAATAGAGAGCAAGGGAAGGAGTATCAGAAATGTTGCAGTGTGTGGATGGAATAGAGATTAGATAGTCTTTAAATCATATCCCCAAAATGAGTTACTTCATTTACAGCAGTACTGAACACAAGGGTAAAAGAGGATGGATAATGGGAATGAGGATAGGGAAAATACCACATTTAAAGCCAAGAATTAAAGAATTTAATATGCTTCTGTCAGGGGAAATGACTAATCTTTATCCCAGAATTTTGAAAGCACATCTAAAATTACACATCTGTAAGCAAGTATTTTAAATAGATCTGTCAAGTTGGGCGTGGAACCGTATGACTAGAGAATAGAAAATAAAATATTTTTTATTTGAGAACAGAGGACAAAGTAATCTTACAGAACTGCTGGTTTGACCTTCATAACATTCAGGGCTTTAGAAGAAATTCTGAAGGAGAACGTAATTACAGACAAGAGAGGTAAATGAAACCTGGAATATAATTAAATTAGTTTTTACACTAGACTAAACTGATAGTTCTTTGAGGAAATAACTGATGTCTAGGCAAGGGAAAAATGATGGAATATGATCTAGGTGAATTTTAATTGAATACTTGACACAATGCCACGATGGAAACCATCAGCTCAGCTGGAAAAGATAAATGTTACTAGAAAAAAAAAAAAAAAGTGAAGTAGGTATGCAAGCAATTTACGGGCATATGAGTAGGTAGTAGTGTCCAAGGTCAAGCACTGAGCTGGAGTAAAGTTAACATTTAAGTTCCTCATAAGGCAATTTTTTGGTAATGACTCTGAATAAAAATATAAGAATGTGGACATGTTAGTGAGGAAGCATCATCAGTAACTACAGGGGTCAGAATATCATGCAGAGGAAGAAATGATGAATTTGAGGAGTAAAATTAAAGACACGGCATGAAACCAGCTACCACAGACTGCAAGCTCAGGCATTTTGATACCAATGACAATAATGTCCACTACAAGCTGGAAGATAATTGTTGAAAACAACAAAGAAGGAGAATAACCTGGGATAATATTAAGTTCTGACTTACTATGGGTAGTTGGTGGTGTTGCATTTAGAAAGACAAGCCTGATCCTGAAAGGTGTCTCTGGTCAAGGTAAGGAGTCATTAATGCCGTACAAGCACTGATGAGATCTCAGCTGCAACGCTATGTGTAATTCTTGCCACTTTCAAGGAGGAGCTGGGAAACGTAACTCCACCTTGAAAATGGAAGACAATGACCTAAATAAATTGAAAACCTTGAGTTATTCAGATAAGCACCAACAGCATTTTGTAAAAGATTTCCTCTTGCCAATAGATTCAGGAGTTGGCGTTTAATGCATGGTTTGTTCTGGGGGGAATGAGTAGGCAATATTTCTCTTGGGAAAGTTGCTCTTTCTAACCTGTGCCTTCCTAGGCATGTTGCTTACCCTCAAAGCTAACAGACAGAAATGAAGTTCACTCTTGGGCAGATGAACGGTACAAGTCCTGCAACTCATTTAAATGCTCAGAGTAGGGCAAGAGAAGGGGCGACCTGCTTTACAGAAGGATTTCAAGCTCAGTAAACCACCAAAATCATAGAAATTGAGGTTAAATTTAGTTAACTTGCCAATCTTACTACTTCTCGAGTCTTAAAATCAGTTCTTCTCCCTTCTAAAAACATTTGAGCTGTATCTAGGATTGTGCCTTTGCCTCAGCAAATAGACTCGATGGTCTTAAGGGTCTTTTCCAACCTTGACGATTCTATGATTCTATGATTCTATGACTCCTGGCTTATGCACCAGAGGTGGTTTGAATACAGAGAAGGATTGTTGGGGATGAGGATTTACCCAGAGTTCTGGAACGGGTTTGTGGTCTTATTCAACCTGCTGTCTACAGTGTGCAGCTTTCCCTTGCTTCAGCAAAACCACATAGCCCTCAACTAAGTTACTGAGCAAAATACTCAGATTTCTGTAAGATATTACCCAGATCAAGCATTTAACAGGACACAAAGTCGAATGGGATGCATGGTAGGTTAATGAAGATTTACAGAATTAAAGGAGTAAAGATTAAAAGGAAGTGCAAGAGTGCTGGAAGATATGTGAATCCTCATGCTTTAGGATCTAAAGCAGTGTCACAAGGCTCAGAAAAAAACAGGTGCTATGGTATCATTATTGAGACTGTCCTTTCAGTTAGCTGGTTCTGGTCACTGTCAGGAACAGGAGTCTGGACCAGGTGTGACCCTTCATGTCCTGTCTTCCTCTGCTAGAATGACATCTTCAGGTAAAGAAATGTAAGGGTTCTTTTGTTTTTTTGAGTAGCCAAATAGGCCCAAATAGGCCTCATAATCTTCATCTCCTGGTAGTGTCTGAGATCTGTGTGTTACTAGCACCCTACTCTTTTTTTCATGCTTCTTTTGCAAGCATACATGACTCACTCATAAAAATAAAACTTCATTCATCCTTGTGAAAAACATGGGTGTTTCGGTGAAAAGGGTGCAGAAATGTTTTTTGTCTTTCAACTTCAGCATAAATCCTCCATATGAAGCCCTTTCTCTCCTAGTCACGGTCTTTGAACGTCTGTGATTTTCTAAAAAGCACAGAAACATGTAAGAAATATAAAAAAGAGAGTGAATCCCTGTTAAATCAAGCTAAGGGGTGAAGACAAGGGTAGGGGAAGACAGGACGGTGGGTGATGAAAAGAGACTAGGAACCACCTGCACAGCGGGCAGGAAAGCAGAACCAGTGGTTGCGGGAGCCTGCGTTATGCTCGGCAGGCATGGCTTGTGCTAGGAGATACTTGGTGCTTCCCCATTACGACTAAAGCACCAACAACCTTTGAGCTTGTGCTGGCAAGTCCAACAACAGCCTAGCCACAGGAATACTTGGGGGCTGATCAGTGTTTCACAAAAGCCTTTTTGTTCTGGGTTTTGGGCACCACTACTCTCTGGTAATGTTATGAAATAGGATTACAGGATTATTTCTGAAGAGCATTTTGTAAAATTACGCAGTTTGCAATGAGATAGAATGTAGCAATAGAAAGAATAGCTGGGGGCTCTTCAAGTGGCCAGGTCAGTCCCCTCTGCCCCTTGTCTTTGCATCTTCAGCAGCTCTGGAAGGAGACAACACTGGCCAAAGGCAATGTGAGGATCTCTGGAGGGAAGGTAGAAGGTTACATCAAAGCATAAAGCTACTGTGATTCCAAAACCCCACCCAGGCAAAAGAAACAGGGATGATGTCTACCTGGCACTTTGTTCTCAGTCCTGAGAAATGCCCTCTTTGCGGTTGAATTTGCTCCCCTCACTTTGCAGGCACATGTTACCAATACAAAGGCCAACGCACCTGATTCTGCTGACTCTTTAATTTGGTTTTACCTGAAAAATAAAAATTGAAAAATGTCTTTACAAAAAAATGTTTCAGATCTGTACATACATGGACTAGTTTACATGCAGTCCAACTTTCTGCTGGTCCTTTGTAGCAATGTGGGCTTAAAGAGTTAGATAATAAAGCTTTCTATATTTAGTAAATAAGTAAACAAGGCCCAGTTAAACCTTTTGAGATGTCCTTCAAGAGTCTCTATTCGCACTGCTGTTCAAGTACTGTTATTTAATGTTACCATTTACAGACACTTCTAGAAAAAGAGTCACTTCACTTTTCAGTTGCATTTCCCAGAACTTGTTTGGCCTAGAGATGGGGATCAAGTGCTTTTTTTTAGGAAGTGTCTGCCTTTAGAAGGACACCAGGAACAGACAATCTGGATTTCATTGATTGTCCTTTACCACTATCATCCATGCTGTCGCCTTCAGTGCTGTGCTAAGGTACTTTGCAGAGGCTTGGTGTTTTATTTGGACTACTCCATGGAGAAAATAGTCTCAGAAATTATTTCTAATAACATCTCAGGATACATAGAATGACAGTCTTTGGATTGTTCCTCTTTCTCAACATTTTTCCTTGCTTCAAGATCCAGTTGCAGTTTCAGTTCACAACAGAGCAAGCTTCCTGGACAAGGAGAAACAACAACTGAACAAACCTTCATGTTTGTCCTGCTCTTGGAAAGAGAGAGAGGTGGCAGAGATGGTTTCTGGGGCCACAGCTGCTCTGCAGCATGCTTTCTTCTTATTTCATTGTGCACAGCTTGCTGTGAATGAGTTTGAACAGTCCCAAGGCAGTACTGAGATTTCAAGTGTGTGGGAGACTAAAAGATACAGCTAATTTTTTTTATAATACCTGGGCATCTATTAAGTTTCTCATATGCTTCAATTCTGTTGCACACTCCAGCTGTGCTTCTTCCCCCTTTGAAGTCCATGGACATAAACTTTAGCAATGGGAGGAGAAAGGGATCTTGAAGAAGAGAGGAGAGTTTCCCACCGACCTGAAGACCACTGTCCTCTTGCCCACAAAGTACAACAGTACGGTGGTACCTGGTGGTAGTGTGATGCTTCTCTTGGTATTAGCACCATAGCAGATGCAAATGATGCTACTGACTATGACAGAGCACCATAGAGTATCTGAGGGGATATATAGTATAGTGAGGGGAAGCACTGCAAGGAGATAATCTGTCAGACCCATGGGCACTTGCCATTTTGCAGCTCTCTGCTGAGTCTTGGTGGGCCTGGGGACCATTGCAGGAAAGAACTATGAGGATGATATCTGCAATTTATTCAATCTGTCTACTGCAAAAGAGAGCCTTAGCATAGCCCTAGGAATGGAGTTAGAATATTTTGTATGAGCAGCAATAAGTGAGCAATAATGGTAATTTAGCAAGTGTCTTTTACCCTAAGATCTTGGAGCCAGGATCACAAATATTTCCTAGCAGGACTGAACCGCTAGACCAGTGGTTTTCCATTGCTTTTGGGTTGCAGAAAGTTTCCCAGTAGAGGTAACAATCCCTTCATGGTCAGTCTAGACCATAGTCTAAAACTCTTCATTTTTCTCATCATCTTTCACAGAACTTTCATGGTTGTGGTGCATGAAACACCCAGGAAGCTGCAGCCTATAAGGCTGAAAATCACAGGAGATAGCGGGACACAAAAATTTTCAGACACACCTAGTGTCATTTGTTCACTCAAGTCCTTCTGGAATGGGAAGCTTGAACAGACAATGCAGAATCCACCATTTGGAGAGAAGGAAAAGTTTATTGGTACTTTTATAAAAGGAAACAGTCTCATTAACAGTATACATTGTTATAAATATTTATAAATATTCTGTGGGATTTAGGACCCACTCAAATAAATAAATAAATATTGCAATATAAATAAGTAATGCTTTCTTACTAGCTGGTGATGACCAGCATCTCCTTTGAAGAATTAATTCTTTTGACATTTCGATTCCGTTCTCTACAGTTACAAATATATTTTTGATGCAAAATCAGCTGTGCATTCACTCTTAGCTTAGGGACTAAATCCCTTGGCTACTGATGGAGTGAGCAACCCTTCTAACTCTGCTCCAATGTATGCATATAGAGATGGTATAGAGATTTAACCCCACTGACATTTCTCATCAAAGTTTGATATGGATCGAGACAGAATTTTTCATGATTCAAATTGTTGTAGGTCCGTTGATTCAGAGTCCTAGAGAGCTCTGTGGAGCTTACAACAATTTATGCAAAATGAAAATCTTGCTCATGTAATTGCAGTCCAGAGTTCCCAAGGAACAAAAGCCAAGAAGGATGGTATAGGAATCAAGTAAAATTATTAAACTAGAACGTATAAATAAAATCACACCTCTCCACTGTACAGACAGAAAGGTAAAAAGCCTTTCTGTATTTTGAATAACCAAGAAAATGCACAACTATCCGCCCGTCCTGCAATTCTCCTAAATCTGTTAGAATCACTCCTTTCCTTTTGAAACTAATCAAAACCATGATGAGTTTAGAACATGAAAACCAACAAATTATGAGACAGAACTCTTGGTCTAATCCTAATCATTTGGCTTCTCCTGTGCTCCTAAGAACTTACATGAATTAGGAATCACTCCACGTAGGAAAACTATTCTAACAGCAGAATCAAGCCTTATGACGTTTCTAACATAACAACTTGGATGTTGTAGATAAAGAGATATCGTGTATATATACACATATATAGGAAAAAAAAGAGATTATTTTAACTGCTGTCAGCAGGACAGACCCTGTACTAAATCCAGAACAATTTCAATGAAAGCAAGAAACACAGAGGGCCTTATTTTGATTTTGTTACACTGCTGTAACTCCAGTGGCTTCAGTGAATTACTTCACAAGACAGAAAAAAGAACAGGACCAGAATCTAGCCTAGTGTCTTTTTCATTATTACTATGAGCACAGCTGGGACAAATGTACCATTTTCAGACTGTTGTCAGGCTGTTAAATATAGTAAATAAAGAAAACAGAAGAATCTGCATCTTGACATGCAGAAAATGCACACGCACCAAAATAAAAGTCTCTTCTCAAATATCTGCCACACTGGATTTTTGTGCAGCTCATCAGTACCTTGCTATTGATTGCCACAGAGTACATCAAGAATAACTTTTTCAAAACCACACAGATTTAAGATGACAGGAATGGCAAATCAAAATGAAAAGAAATAAGGGAGGAAAATAGCTAAGTATGTACACAATTTTCAGAGTCCTTGTGGAAATGAATAAAGCTCCGTTAAAACCAGTCAAACTATACTGAATTCTACCAGCTAACAATTTGACACCTAAATCACAATAAAAAGCTCTGCTCTGCAGATATCACATCTTACCTAAAGATTTGTAAACTTCAGATGTATATATGGAGGTTAGATTCTGATAAGTAAACTTGTCCATAACATATGCCAATCTAGGGAAAAGATTTTGTCAACATTAGAGATTTCCTGATTAATATTAAAGTAATTTCACTCTTACAAGTATAAAGCATCCGGTACCTGCTCAGAACTAAATAGAAACATGGATACTGAACTTAGATTCTCCTTTTCTAAATGCAAACCTAATTTTCACTCATTAGATGAGAATCTTCATGAGCTATTAACAGTTTGATGTCTATAAGACCTAATTTTTTATTTTTTTTTTCCCCTGTAGAGTTCAGCAGTGTGCAAAACAAACCATCCTGTTTAACACACTCGATTATTAGTAATCCTGGTACTTCTTCCTAGGTTGGAAGTATGCAAAACTAAAGAATGTCTCTACATTATATTTCCATATTGTGATGCGAGAATTTCGTGAATATAGAAGTGTGATAGAGAAGCACTTGAGAGGCAGTGAGATGCTCCTCTTTTTTTTTCCAAACCTCAGCTTGGATTCAATAAGTGTCAGAATGACTCTTTCTACACAAGACCATTTGATCCTGTCCTGTTCTCCTGTCAGATACTCCAGTTTTCCATGTGCGCTGCTCCTGTGACAGCAGAGTAGTCACTTTTTGACTCGTATGGCCGTGAAAAGAGACTGAAGCTCCAACTTAACAGCTAAAAACATATATAGTAATTTTTATATAATAATATAACACACCATCAGTTGGTTTGTCTGCTGTGCTTGCACAGCCAGGGGTGGTGCTAGTAAGAGGATTCCCTGTCTCTGTTGGAATCTCAGATGCTCCAGGTCTCTTCCCAGTTACATCAGTAACGTAACATCAGTTTCTCCTTTCATTCAAGTGAATTCTTTTTTTCACTGATGCATACTGAAGGTGATTCAGACCCTAAAATGTTTGGTTTGTATTATTCTTTTCAAAAATATATCTTCTTTCCAGTAAAACAAAGTTCCAACTGGAAAATGTCTAACTTGTTTTTTCAGTAAACTGTCATCTCTAAGTACAAAATTTGAAATTTTGGATTTTTTCCCAATGTCTTTCAGGTTTTGAATAGCCGTTTTGACATTCAGACTGAGTGTGCTAGACAGTTCCTTTTGCTTATTTTATTCACTCGTCTTCAATTTGCAAGTGGCAGGGCCACAGTTATCTTGTAATATAAAAGCGAGGACTTGCGTACCTCCTGGCATCCATCATAGCGTGTGGGTCATCTGGGTTGACCACATCGTTCTGGTTGATTCTCATGGGTTCTCTGGGCATGTGGGAAAAGTCTGCTTGCTGCTGCAACGGAGATCCGAACGCGGAGATCTTTCTCTGCGGGACAAGGATCTGGTGAGGATCCATTGGATCAATATCTGCACTTCTAGTATTTCTGTGGGGCTCAGGTGTGTTGAATCGAAACAACGGGATTTCATTTCTCCTGGACAAAAACTGGGAGTATGGTGGTGGATTCATACCAGGGAAGAAAGCTTGTTTAATTCTGCCTAAGCTAACCAGGAAGTTGTGTTTGGGAGATTGGTAGACATCATATCCATTTTCCAGTGTCCTGTGGTTGAACACGCAGTCCTCTTGACTGAAGTAATGCTTAGGAAAAAAAATATGACACCTGTGAGCAGAGGGATTTGGTAAATGACAAGTGCCGATTAAAGACAGAAAGAGGGATGAGATCTTGCAGCAGATGCTTTTCTGATCTGCCAACTCAGACAACTCAGGCTTGGTCAAATGTAGATCTGAGATATATGCCTATGTTTTCAGCAAAGGTATGATAATGATAACATTGTTTTCTTTCAGAGGCTGCATTTTTTGAGCTACTCCCAACCCATGGCTCTATGCTACTGCAGGAATTCAGATTGGTCCATCACTGGATCTCATTCTGCCCTCATTTGCCCAAGCAGGAACTCAGATGATTTTTGTCAGCTCTACAACTCAATGCAATCAAAGAAGAGAGGAAAGTTTAACCTAAGTGGCAGGTCCTCAGCTTGCTTACATCTGCATCCTCCTACTGCAGCTATACAGATTTGCCCCTGCTGAGGAAATAGGCACCACAGTAGCAGACCTCACCCGCCTTTCAGTCTTGAGTCTTAGTAAAGGTCACTCACCGAACCAAAAATGTTTCCTTTCGTGTCCATACATAGGTAGCGTCCACTCTTCACACCTGTGATTATTACTGAGCCAGCACCCTCAGACTTGATCATTAGGGCACCTGTTTAGAAAAACAGAGATGTCAAATCCAGGACCCAGTTTGACACTGCACCGTTGCCCTACGGATCCACAGATGCTCTGACTGGAAGTGTCCTCTGGGGGGTCTGAACCAACCTCCCATATGACCTGGGACTATTGCCCACCCTAGATCAGGTTAGCTGTGGCTTTGTCTGTCTGAGTTTTGGAAAGCTCCCAGGATGGAGATGCCACCACCTCTTCAGGTGCCTTGTTCCAGTGCTGCACTAACCTCCAAAGACAACTTTTTTTCCCTGACATCCCCTCTGAAGTCCCAAACTACAGTCTGGGGACATTGCCTGTAGTTCTGTCATTGGCCACTACCAAAGGGAGTTTGTCTCCCTCATCTTTGTGACTGCCCTGTGCTATTAGATTATCCTTAACCTCCTTTTTGCTATACTGAACAAGCCCACCTCCCTCAACCTTTCCCAATAGATCATATTCAAGGTCCCTGACCATACTGAAAACCCTCTGCCAGACCAGTTCCAGTTTCTCCACATTCATCTTGAACTGGGGTTGCTATAGTGCTCCAAGAGCAGTTTCACCAGTGCCGAGTAAAGTGGGAATAACAACTTTCCTTGACCTGCTGTCCACAGTGGGTGATTTGCTGTTGTCTCAAAGTGAGTGTGCTATTGACTGATGTTTGACTCGGTGCCTGCTGTAACCCTCAGGTCCTGCCCAGGAGAGCTGTACACATCCAGCCTCCTCCTAGCCTGTGCAGCTGGAGGGAGTTATTGCTGCCCTGATGCAGAACTTTGCACTTCTCATTTATTTGGTGTCTCAGTGGTACCATGGTGACCTGGCAGAGATTCAGTCACCCTCCTTTTCATGACCCCTTTTGTTGTCTGATTTCCACCCTTCCTGCTCCACCATTCCAAAAATGCATTTATTTCATGGCAGGTATGGGCAAAACATGGTATTTTGCTGGCTGTTCTCTAAAACATCACACTGGTTCTTGACCAACATACCTAAAATTAGTTTTATAAAAGCTTTAAATATGCAGGAAGAATAACAACAAGACAGCGCAAGCATCCCTGTAAGTGTTTCATTAGTAATTCCTTAAAAAAAAAAAAATAGCAGAACTTTTTATCCTTTTTTGTCCTTGATTAAATTATAACTTTTAAAAACAGCCTTTGCTCCTTATATACTCATGTAAAAACATCATTACATATGCTTACATTTTTAATTGAGTGGATGAAGAAGATGCTATGCAGCAATAATAATAAACATGACTTCATGATGCCTAGCTACTTGTGATTTGAGTGCTGCCAGAAGAGAAGTACTTTTGAAATGCTATGAAAGAACACTAAGTCTTAAAAAAAAAAAAAAAAAAAAAATTTCTACTAACTGTAGTGTTTGGGCCAGGTATTCAGCAAAGGAAGAAGAATACCTTAGTTTTTCCATGAAAATAAACTAAGATGAGACAATTTGAGAACCTTTTAGTTACAGTAGGGAATAGTTACTTCTCATGAACCCCAAAGGCTTAGCATTTATTTTATGACAGTCTGACCTTTGTAGTTTCCCCCTTTTTAATTGACCTTTGCATACCCATGTTCTATGCACATTAGAGTTAGTTTTAGTAGTTATCAGCTCTCTACCCCAAAATAATGATTTTATGGATGCTATCAGTTTTCCACCACTGCTGTGGTGAGTTCCCTCAGTGCAGTTCCTTTGGTAATACTGTCACTGCAATGGGAAGCAGCTATTTGGGGGATGTCATCACCAACCTCTAATAGGAACTTCCACAAGAAGTGGGTAAAACCATGAAGTGGAGGATAATTCAGATAATTTTTGCTTGCAGAGTATCACAGGAACCATAGGACTTCAACTCTCTTAGGTGAGGAATGAAATTCCCCATCCACTATATTTCTTTGGAGTGATTTTATTTATTTGTTAAACAAAAGGACGATTATAATTCTGTATGTTTTCCATTCCATAGCTATACACCTCTATCTGCCTGCCTAATGAGAGGAGGGGATTTTTTTTTAGAGCTAATGAGAAAGCAAAAGTCTTGTTCTCCCTCCCCTGCTCCTGTGAAGACTGAGGGTCCATAGTAAGGCACTTACTGTAAATGGTTTGGTGAGGAACACCATCAACGTAGCCATCAGCGTTGATTTGGAGATGGAAGCTGTTCCTCTCTGTGTCTGTGTAGAGGTGCGTCAGGCGATCTCCATTCCCCCAGCTGGGATTCAGCAGTGGAGAGGAGTTGGGAAAGGCGAGGGCAGCCTTCAGGCTACAGAGCACCAGCAGCGTGTACCCCAGGCAGCTGTAGGGACTGGTGTGCGGCATGGCTCGCCGTTCCTGGCGGTTGGTCAGTATCTGCAACTTGATACGCCTCTGTGCTTCTCGCTTTGCCGTGGTCGCCTTTGTCTGGAGTGTGAATCCTCAGATAGGTTCCCTTCTTTTCTGCAGAGACTTATAAAGGGCAGCAAAGTGACATCACACAGGAAAAACTTCTCCACATCCTTGATTTTTGTCAAAGCAACATTTTAAGTGTCCCGAAACCTCAAGGGAAGGATCTCTGGCTAAGGTGCGGGGCGGAAAAATGTAAGGTTTCTAAAGACAGCTCACGAAAGCTAATCATATGTTCAAATGTTATCTACAACCCTGTGACATCTGAAAGCTTCCCACGCCCCTACTGTTAGATCCAGGAAGAGCAATCCACTGCACTTTTACTGAAGGGAATGACCCTTCAGACCTGAATTACCTTTTTTTCTCAGATATGTTTATTCAGATTCCCACCTCCCCTCTCAGTTTCCAAAATACATTCTGATTTAGTGGAAACATCAAATACTGCTAAAATATTTTGCAAATGTATCAAAAGCTGATATTAGGTTGTCCTGGGCCTGTTTCCCTCTTCATTATGGTGCAAGTTTTGCAGTGAGCATGTTGTGCTGATATTTGTGTCGCTCCATTTAAGCAAAGGAAACTTGATATAAGCACAACCCACTTCAAATAAGCTGTCCCTTTTATTTCTCCTGTTTTATTTTGAGTCACCTATACAATTTAAAGTTGGCTAAACAACTGAAAATTACCTGTAAAACACTTAAAAACTGTATGTTTTTTCCTGCATTGCACATCTGGCTGGCAGTCTTTTAGAGAGTCATACAGGTTAGCATGGCCAGTAGATCTAGGATCTGAATCAAACCTGAAATCACTTATATTGGCACATTTTTATTACTTCAGGTACAGCAAGCAAGCTTAGAAGAACCACAAAAGGACAGGACCAAGCTGAAAAGTAATAAATGGACAGCGATGCTAAAAAATTCTCCAAGACACAATACCTGCTTTTCAGTTTTCCTGCAGCGTTACAAATACATTTTCTGATTTAAAATAATATGGTTCCATTTATTGTATGAAAATGCTGCACTAATGGGACACTGTGTATATGGGTAAAACGATGATAGGATAACAGGTTATAAAACTAGACCGTGTCAAGGTTTCTTTCAAAAATGAACACAAAACTGAAAAGAGTGCAAACAATAAATTAATAATTTGTGTTTAAAAGAAACCTGGGGATTTTAATTGTAGCAGTCTTAGGTTCAGTTACAGTCTCTAGCTGGACACAGTATGCAAAATTCTTAGTTTCATTAACAAGCTGTGGAGCAGTGCTATCAGCACCAAACATATTATGGGTTGATACAACTGTAACCAACTGCAGAAGTTGATCTGATTTTTTTTTTTATTGTTTAAAATTAGCAAAACTCTGCCAAATTCTTCTGTCACACCTGTGTAAATCTAGAGCCTTGCGTCAGTGTATATACACCTGTGTAAATGACAGCATTTTTTAGCCAAAGTGTATAAGGGTCATATCTTAAACTGAGTAGACTGACAAAATTGTCTTTGCTGAGAGGCAATCCAGGCTAGATGTTTTACTGGTTATAACATCTAAAATGCTTTAATTTGAAAGATAGTTTGGAGGGAAAGGAGGGTTGTTTTTTTCTTCTGTTTTTTTAAAGTGATTTATCTATTCAGTGTTGAAATATCCACCCAAGTTTTTCACTCTGGTATTAAAGCAAAAGTTTAGGGCTTTTTTGTTGTTGTTTTTTTTTTTTTTTTTTCTTTTGCCTCCTTTCCTTAGACTACCGTGGAAATACGGATATGTAAACCTCAGAAGCAGTTGCAAAACCTTCTGCGAGAGGAACTTATAGGACAGTGTGTCCTCTTGGAATTTTTTGTGATTTTTTTGTGAAGGCAGTTTTTCTGAATTGATATTTCATATTCATTGTGAAATTTTTCTGTGCATGCCATTATGCACTGATCTGATGTCTCTCCAGTGTCTTAGCTGCAGAGAAAACAGTTCTCAGATGTTTGAAAAATTTATTCAAACCCCATTTTAGCACATGCCAGTTGTGAGCAGCTGTTTTATTTTTTTATATGTCAAAGAAGCAAAGACTACTTTCACATGCTTAAACTGTTTGGCATTTTCAAATGTTTCCCATAGGGTCAGCAAAACTCCAGACTTTGCTGAGTTCTTTTTAAGCTGCTGGGCTAAAGTGAATTTATTTAAGTCTCTGCTTGTAAGGATGATAATGTAAATTTTAGCTTTTCATAGACATTTTGTTTGTTTTAAACCCATAAATGCCACTGCATGTGGGGTTTTTTAACAGTCCATTTCTGTTTTATTTCAGGCTGATCCACTTATTACTTCTGTTGGTCACGCTGCTTACCTTCTCCTACTCATTCAGCTGTTGAAGTAACCAAGTGTATGAAAGCTTGCTTACTTTTTCAGCTGTGTCTGTTAGTCTAATAGAAGCGATGACCATCTTCTCTTGTATTGTCATGCTGTTGCATCAGTAGCAACAGTATTTCTGCAACTTTTACCACATATGTTGATATTGCTTTTTTAGATCTCTATATTCTGAGATGTTTGACCAATTGAGACAGCTTTTCTCAGTTCTCAGTAAAGAATTAGCTGCAGAGTCTTACAGATTTTGCTTGGTTTAGAGGGAAGAAAAAAATGGAACTGAATTTGAAGAGCAAAAACATTTCAGCAAACTCAGAACTGCTGTTCTTCTTTAACTGCTACCTTAGTCCAAATGAATAATTCAGCTAGTGCTACGTTTTCTTCAAATGTGGAAACAGGTTAATTTCTCCTCTGGAGGACCCTACACTTTTAAGCAGATAGGACGGAAAGTGGGTGCTGTGAAAACAGCAGTGTGAGCACATATGGAGCTGGACGCATGCTGGTAGGAAATCACAGGGCCGACCTATGCCTTAGGACTGAATGTGGACATTTCTATGGTTGGGATGGCCACATTGCCACATTTTCCACTTCCCATTGCAGGGATGCTACACAGTCAGTGTCAGGTGCCACAGTGGCACAGGGCTTTCCTTGGAAGCATCCTGCAGAGGCAGCTGGGAAACAGCCTGAAGGTACCACCCATGGTGGATGTCGGGAACCACGGAGGTAAAGTGAGGAAATTCTCACTTCAGAGCCAGGTTGAAAGGAAAAGATGGATAAGACAGGTCCCAGCTTGCAGGCTGAAATTTATTTGAGAAAATCATTGACGCTCTCCCCCTTAGTGGGTCCCATTCTTCTCCGTCTCTCTGCCATGCCTTCATCCCAGGCCTGCTCCTGCTGCCTCCTTGCTCCTTGCTTCAGAGACAGCACAGGTCTGCCTAAACTGTCTGAGCGCTCAACTGGGCCAGATGCCTCAACTGTGACACCTGTAATGCTCGTGCCTCGCTGGTATGGGGTGTGCTAGGAGTGTTAGCCCAGGGCACACAGCCAATGGGACACAAACCACTGAATATCTGTAAATGAACATAATAACTTTCTGTGCTGAATGAAGCAAATGTTCAGTGGAAAGTTTTGTAATTTATTTAAATATGATCATTTAACTGCAAATTGTACCCAAAACTGTACACAGAAGGAACTGAGTTAGTGTCATGGGAGCAGCCTGGGATATGACTTTCCCCCATTTCAACTGCTTTGAGTTTCAGCCTTAGTTTCGTACTCTGTACAATTGGGTTGCCTTCCAGGATTGTCCTATGAGTGAAAATGCACGTTCCCTCACAGTGCTGGACTACCTTTCATCATGTAGGAGCACCTGTAGTACTGTTGCTTAATAAAGCATATTGACTTATATTTAAACAGGTGTGTGGCTTGTCCTTTTGCAGAACTCTATGCTGTCTGGTTTTCTGGGGTGGCCTCAGGAAGCCCTTTGCTCTCTGCTGTTTCAAAGATCACAAAGGAGTTTGGTCTGACAGATTTAAAACTACCTTTGCTTTTAACGATTTTATTTGCATTGCATCTCTTCAAAGAGGTGAGAGAAATCAGGGGCCCTTCCCTCTCCCTCCTCTGCCTTAAAATCACTGTAATAACTGGCTCTGGGACAATCACATCTTCAGCTTTGGAAATACAAGGGTGGAGTGCCTCTCCAGAAGTTATTCTAGGAATAATGACGCACTAAGTCAACGGTATGTACAGTGGATGCTCTGTGTGTATGTGTGTGCATGAGCCTTTGCCACAGACTTTACCCGGTGTTGTTAAACACATCCTGAGTGACCTTATTTGGATGTCCCATTCTTGTCACACTGCCCACGACTAAAGAAAACATCCTGGCTAGGTTCACCTACGTGAAACAAATGAGGTAAGCACAGCCCACTGGGTCTGGGACCGCAGCATGTACCAGCAGTTTCTGCAATGTGCTTGCCAAATATATTGTCTTGGGTCTTCTATTTTTTCCCCTCAGCCTTTCTCTACATAGTAGACATTTTGGAAATCCATTTCCAACTTCAGAAGTGCTAAGTCACCTGCACAGGCAGCTTAGACAGTGATATTGCTGTAGTAGCTTCCTTGATGCATTTCTCTAATGGATGCAGGATGTATGGTCTTCCTGAGAAGCACCTGCCTTTTCTTCTTGACGCTTTTCTTTCCAGTCAGACAGAAGACTGGCATAAGCTTTCAGCTCTGGTTCACAAGTCCAAAAGGGGGGCAGCTTTTTACCAGTGGCTTTAGAGACTATGGGCTTTCAAAATTTAATGCAACAAAGACATGCAGAAAGAGAAAGCCCCAGTATGTCACTGTATTCTGAGGAGGAGGTAGATAAGAAATCAGACTTCCCTGCCTGTAAATGTCCCAGAAGGGCATTTGTGATGCTGTTTGTGTTGTTTTGCTCAGTTAGAGCAATGAAGGGCCTCATTCCTCCTCCAGCTGAAATCCTTGGCAGAGCTCCCAGTCAAAGCAGAACCAGTCCCTAAAAGGTTGTGTTTTCTGAACAGAGAATGTTTCTGTCATTTTAAAGGGTCTGAATTTTCTTAGGTATTGTGGAATAGAGAATGGTTATAATCTGTGATGAGAGCTGCTGATAGCCTCCATTTCCAAAGAGATGCTTCTAGTTTATTGAAATGGAGTCTCCCAGGTGGTGGCACCTGTTCCTCTGGGGATGGGAAGCCCCTTTCGCATGTGGGGACCTGCTTCTCCTGCGGCTCCAGTCAGCACCTGGACACAGGCAACCCGCATAGATCAACTAATATTCTTGGTGTTACAGATGAGAGGATGTACTTGGCCTAGGGTGAGAGAAATGAGAAAAATTGGTGGGGATCTGAGGGTTGGTCCTAGGATAGCAGTCTGTGGGAGGCAAGTGGTCAAGGTGGGAGGTAGAAGTGTGAAGGGGTACACCAAGACAGTGAAGGAAGAGAGCACGAAGACAGACCTCTTTTCACGTTTGGCTGTGGGAGCTGCTGCTCTTTGTACATGAGCAAACTCTGAGGTAATCTGCTTGAAGGATGCAGGTGGCTGAACCAAGTGCCCTTTCTCAGTGTCTTGTGGTAGTAAGTTTTCCTGATAATCTGTGGCTTAAAATATCTATATATATTTAAAAACATATAGTTTGATCTCTCAGTGTGCGACTTGTAATTTCATATAATGTACCATAAGAGTGAAAGGGTTTTAAGTTAATTCTGCTCCTACACACATACTTGTATCAGCTCTTAGGTGCTTTTTCTCCTCAAAACTAGACAGCCCAAGTCAGCCTGAGCTCTCACATGGAGATGCCTCCATGTATTCACTGAGCATCCTTGGATTGTTGCTCCTGCTGCTCAGATCCCGGCCTGAACACCTTGTTTTGCTTCAGTCCACCCTCTATAAAATAAAATCCACATGCCTGGCAGTAAGAACCTGCAGCACTTCTCCATCCCTTGTTTCACGGGACAACTCTTCTGTCTTCCATGGATGCATCTCCATTGTTTCCTGTATTCCCTAATGCAGTAGAACTAAATGATCTTTAATCTATATCGGACCTGAGATGAGAAGGACATTAAACGTGTGCCAGGCGGCTTTTGCCTGGTGGGTTGACCGCGGGTTGGGGCAGAGCTCCTGGGCTGGAAAAAGGCAGCAGAAGCCACCAGCAGCAGGCAGAGCCCTGGCAGGTGTCCCCAGGGGCGAGCAGAAACCGAACCAGCAGCTGAAGCATCTTGGGAACTGATGGCAAGGAAAGAATCTATAAGATGTTGCTGCCTTTTTTTTTTTTTTTTTAAACCAGTAAGATAACTATAATATCTTCTCTTTCACCTGCAGGGGAAGGGAGCAAAAATATTAAAAGCAGCCTCTGAAAGACTCCTCTGGGATATACCCTAGTTTAAAGGCTGACGCTCAGCTGCTTGTTGAAGTATTTTGCTCACAGCAGCTCTGTTCCCTTTCAATTCTGTTCAATTCTTCTTAGTACTGGAAATAAAGTCAGTACAAATAGAAGTGTGCCCTTGGGGAATCCTTTTCTTGTGCCCTTTTTCAGGCTTGAAACAGAAGCATTTGGGCACTCAGGGTTGAGGGGAACTTAAATTCCTTGATGCTCTTATCACATTTAATGTCTTATTATGGCTGCTATGTTGACTCCAAACCCTCCTAGCCAACTGCTACCGAAACAGTGTTGCTATTGAACTGGTCAAGGATTTTTTTTCTCCTACACATCAATACATACAGCTTTATAGGTATTTCATTAGATGTGTGAACTCCTTGTCTCTTGTAAAAACCTGTAGGTGTTGGTGGCACTTAAGTTGGAGTCCGATGTTGCAAAATGTAGTTTGCTAGCATGGAAAACTACATGCAGTCTTTGAAGGACATTTGGTTTCTCAGCTGTAATGAGTTTACTCTTGAAAAATGCATGCCCTTACACAAGGGACTAGGACGGATGGAGATGGAAGCCTTAGAAGCAGAAGCAAAAGTTTTAAAAGACTTTTTTTTTTAATGATAGTTTTCTTATTTTATGTTTCCAAATCTGGTTTTGGAAGGAAAAATTCAGTACAGTATTCACAACCCTTAAGTTTTCAACTTTACAGCAATGATATTTGATCTAGAAGTAAGTGAAGATAATGTCTAGGCAGTCTAATCTCACCAGTCTATCTCCACAGCTTTGCACCTGAATTTTGGTGATTATGCAAAAGTTCTGAATTTTTTCTGAAGAAGAGATGACATTTTAAAAGAGGACCTCTCTAGCATCAGTTTGGTTTCAGACGTAAACAAACAAAGAACAGCCTTGCAAGATTTAAAAGATACACTGATATTACAAAAGATTTTGACAAACAAATTTGAAATGCAACTATAAAGCATTTCTGAATTGTGTTTGCAAATCAGAGTGACATTAGGTTAATGAATGGCACTGAAAAAAGGAGGAATTAAAACTAATAAAGCAGGAGCAGAACATGCAACATGCTTGGTCAGGAAAAAAAAAAGAAAAAAGTGAGTGAATTTGTTCCCAGCCATTTCCATGGATAGTGCTTTTGTTTCAAGTGGTCTGCTCTAACAACCCTCTGTAATGTACAATTTCTGTACCAAACCTGTACATTAAAATCCATTAAGACTGAGAGTAAGTATCAGTAATTTAGGGTAAAATATGCTATGGTCACAAGTTGGAAATTTTGGTCACAAAAGGAAATTTTGCTTGGAGAGAAGTTAAAAATTCTTCCCATGAGAGTGCTGCAGCACTCTAGGAGATGCCCAGAGAGGCTGTAAGCCATAGCCCCGGAGATATTCAAAACTTGAGTGGGCAAGGTCCTGAGTGAGCTGATCTAGCTTGGGAGTTGATGTTGCTGTTATCTCAGCTTGGACTAGAAACCTCCAGGGGCCCCTTCCCACCTAGATCTTTCTCTGATTCTATGACATTGGGCATAGTAATGTATGCCACTGCATTTATTGACAGTTTCCAATAAACTAGTAGGGTAATTTCTCCTTGTAAGATAGAAGATGAGAATAGATAATAAAATTTGTCCTAACCTAGTTTTAAACTTACTCCAGTCTCTTGGGTTCATGTTTCTCTCGACTCTGCACTCTGGAAGAGGAGATGGAAAGGCATAGGTTAAAGAAATGAAGAACAGAATACAAAGAGGGAGGGAAGAATGCAGTGAAACTGTCAAAAGACAAAATATGCAGACAACCTCATCATCAGCCAATGTCCCTTTTGCTGTGGGGCACTAATAACATAGCATGTGACCGATACGGTTAGAATTGCTTCAGTACAATTGCGTGTGTTGCTCTTTAGCTCTAAGACTTATTTTTAGTGGAATCTCTTTGAAACTAAAACTTGATTTGAGAAACATTTGCTCTATAAGTTTTAAGAGTAATTTTTTAATCTGAAAACCTAAGCAGTAAATGAAGAAGCCCATGACTGAGGCAAGCATTGCTCTTGTACCCAGTACTTCTAATGCAAGGAAAGTACAAAGGTTTCGCAGGCTACTGCGAGACTAATATATGATTCTGGACTCCTTTAAAGCAACATGGAGATCAAACTTTGTAAAGGGCAGGACAGGATGAGTAACAGTGACTTCATTTTTTCACTTAAAACTGTGTTAGCGCAGCTTTGCTCAGAAGCTGGGATCTGTTTGTTGAGGTATTTCTGCGATGGGGGCACTTGGAGCATGCAGACAAGGAATGATTACATTGGATGGAAATCTGGCAAAGATATGTCTCGAACTCTGCCCTGATTCAGGTTTTTCATCACAGAATGGCTTTTCAGGTAGATTCACAGCTACAATATTTCTTCATGTATTATAGTGACAATAGTTCTTCGTATTGCCTTCTTAGCCTGTCATGCTGCTGGCAAGGAGGAACTTGAGTGACACATTGCACCCTGGATGCACAGGTTCATCAGCTGCTGGGACACTGATCCTGCACCTGGACCCTACTGATCTTTGGCCATTTTCACAGCTGGAACAAGCTGGTGTCATGCCAGGAGTGGTTGGGAAATGCATTCTGTTTCAAAGAAGACAGGCAGGCTGTTTTTATCATCTTTATTGAAGTTTTGGACCCTCATCAAACTGCTCAGTTTTCCAAAAAACAAAGGTTTGCTGGCTGACATTTTTTTTTAAACTTAGAAATGCAACCTAACACATTTTTTTTATTATTTTTATAAAAAACACCTTCTTTATTAACCTTTCCATAACCCTAATGGACCTTCTTACATGCCAGAGGCTGGCTAGCCTACCTGCCTAGCCTGAACATAACTATGTTTCTCTGACACTGATGTCACTTCAAGACCCCTTGCTCCATGGTTCATTCACCCCTCAGTCTCCACTTCTGGGGAAAGAATGGAAATGAATTCAAGTTAACACCTCCACAACAGCTGATGTCCAGCTCAACATAAACTGAGGTTGTGCAGAACACAAACACGCGTAAGAAATTTCATACAGAAGAAATTTCACAGTCATCCAAGTGGCTCGTAGATCTGCATGTTGATTGTTATAGGGATGTAGAAAATAAATCCTATTTGATATTATCCTTGTCTTCTTTAGAAATCTGCAAGCTTCCCTTTAAAATCTGCAACACAATGTCTACAGATTTGCTCAAGATTCACAGAATGTGGCACCCATACATGCCCCATACATGTTCCCTTCCCTTTCTCACATTTTCTATTGCTCTAGTCGTTGCCTTTGCAAAGTGTTGCTTTCTGGGGAGCTGGCATGGAAGGGCTGCAGCTTATCTGTCTAGATTCTGAAATCTGCCCTGTGCTGCAGTTTGTCCATCACTGGGGTACCCAGTTCTGCTGACCTGCCTACCCGGATAGTGTGTCTTGTTTAAAGAAGCATATTCTTTCTCCTAGTGTGCTTGCTTCTAGGCCCTTAGGAATACTGAGGATCACGATATACAGCCTCAGCAAGAAAATCAATTCATGCATCCATCGCCTATTGTATTACACTGCAAGGTTGCTGAAAGTAGGCTGACTGACTGTTTTATTTTGGGAAAACTCTTTGTTTTATGTAAAGGTTCCTATTTACCAACATTTCTGTTAGTCTAGCACTGGGATTTAGTGCTTTTGCATAGGGCTAGCTACATGGTTATATTAAAGTGCAGAAGTACTTAACATTTTCACTAAAGGACTGTGGATCAAACCAGGCAACATAATGAGGTTAGAGTCAAATAGGTTGCTTGTGCTACTTGCTGTTCCCATCAGCTCAGCCTGAGATCTGAATGCCTGGTTGCACAGAGGCATTGCCAAGAGTCAAGCTAGGGTAAGGATTTGTCATGTGTCCACTGCTTTGCAGTAACGGCTTGTGTTTTGACCCTGTGGTAAATGTAAGCTAGCTTATCCTTCGCTGGGTAACTGAGGTAGTTAAAGTGCTATTGAAAAAGATTATGATCTCACTGAATGACACCTGTGCTGGTTATCATAACTACCTTCCTTATGTTTTAGCAGCAGATCTATTGCCTCTTCAATAAACTAGAAGATTTGTGTTGGCATGGTAAGCCCTGGGCCCAGGTCACAGAGTAACCTCAGGAAAAAAACAGGCTCCCATCACCTGTGAACGACTCAGAATGGATCAGTTCTCATAACAAATATTTAAGAAAAAAAATAGATGCTCTTCTCCAGACAGCCCTGAAACAAATATAATTGCAAACAACTCTGTTGGTTTATACATTATGGCTAATGATTTCTCATTTGACGTAAGTCGGTATGGTCGCGTTGTCCTTGGAGGAGTTATTCTAGTGCTGCAAGCTCTGGTGCATGAAATCAAAAGCACACAATAAAACTGTGAATTGTAAACAGTTAATTTAGGGGACAGAAATTTAGTCCCAATCAAGGCATTTTGGTCCACACCCTGTAACAAAAAATAACCAACAATAATATGCATGCATGCAACACAGGATTGAATAATATGTTCACATCTCATGATCCAAGGACACAGCTTGTTCAGCTCATCTGGACTTATTGGCCCCTTGGATTTTGGCCAAACACTTTTCAGCAGGCTACGGCTTCCAAAACAAACATGCTTTTGGGTTGAGCTGGATGCAGAGCTTGGCTGGAGAGAAAAAAGAAATCTCCGCTTGTGGCTGCATACTTGGTTGTTTGTTTTTAGGATTTTTTTCCAGTGACAGCTATTTCATCAGCCGGGATTGGTCACAGCAGTTAACTGTAATTCCAGTTTGCATTATATATATTAAACCTAGAGATTCCCACACTGTTTGTCTTAGCCTCAGTCTCCCCCAGTTAGCCAACAGCTGGAAGAGATTCTTAACTTCCTCCTTCACTCTTGCACTCTGACAAGGAAACCAAATGTCCTCTTGGCTTCTGCTGAGTCATTTGTGATTCCAAACGTGAGGCGCAAGAGCTTGCGGTTGGGTCATTTTTCCAGGGAACAAAGTCATCTGTAGTTAAACACCTGGGACCTAATTCTGTCCTCCATTGCTTAAACTGATGCAGAGCAGGGTGGCTTCAATAAATGCCAAAAGTAAACCCAAAAAAAACAGAATGCAAAAGAGATTTGGGGCTGTTTATTTCCTTTTATGAGCATATCTTAAGTTACATGGCCAATACTGACCAGCACTCTGAAGTCACTGAGACATCTTTAAATCATGGCCTGCAAATGTCTGTCGAAGATGCTGAATATTCTCTGCTTTCCTTAGCAACAGCGGGAATGGAATTGATCATTGCTAAGCTCCGCAACGGACCGGATTGTTTCACATCAGTTTAATTTGTTTCCAAATCACTTTATGAAGGCCAGACAACAACCTCACCCCATTGTCATGCTCTTACACAAAACTGTCTTAAATGAATGTCTGGCAGTTCCCTTGAGAGGCTGGAGGGGGAATCCCCTGGTTACAGACTCTCTGTCTTTGCCACTCCTTACCCTCTGAGACTCCTTAGTGTAAGAAAGACTATCAATCAATGCAACCATTAAAAAAACAATGGCATATTGGGTTGCATTAGCAAAACCATAGCCAACAGATCGAAGGCAGTGTTTATTTCCCTTTTGTGAGGCCACATCTGACACTGTGTCTAGTTTTGAGCTCCACATTGCAAGAGAGATGTTAACAAGCTGGAACAAGTCCAGAGAAGAGCCACTAAGATGTGTGCAGGCTGCAGCACATGATATACAAGGAGAAGCTGTTGGAGTGGGGTTTGTTCAGCCTGGAGAAGACAAGTGGGGAAATCTGGCTGCAGTTTCTCTACGTGAAAGGCAATACAGAGAAGATGAAAGTGATATTATTAGGATGTGAAAATTACATTGCTGAGGTGTTTGTCCACTCTCCATTTATCAGAGGTGTCCCAGTCCAGTAGATATGGCTAATTTAGTTTTCTACACTGTTGGTTTTGCAGCATTCCCTTCACAAAAGACACAGTGCAGAGACACAGTGCATTGTCCACCGTGACATCGGAAACCTGTGGCAGAGCTGAGAACGGAGCCTGTGACTCCTAAATGCTAGTGCAGCACCCTGTCAACTGTTCCCTGCTGCCTCTCCAATTACAGACCCACAGCATGAACCTTTTCCCAGAGGTGTCTTTCTCCTCCAGTTCCAGAACCAGAAAGATTGTACAGAATCATGAGCATTCATGCTAACCTCTCTCTAATATTGCCAATTTCCAGAGAAACATGTTCATCTCCAGAGTTATGGTGATGTCTCTCAGTCCAGGAGGTCTCAGGTGAGGTTGGTCAGGGCCATTAGGGCCAGTTAAGGCCAAGCTTAAGGACTTGGTGCTGTGGGGATGCCAGAGCCCAGGGGAGGGCTGGTCCCTTGGGAGGGCTTGTAGCCAGAGAACAGCTCGCTGGATGTTTTTTCTGGGACATCTCCTTTTCTCTTTTTTCCAAAAAGAAATGCTGCTTGTGCATATCCTGCTTTGTGACTGCTGACCCTGCCTGTGCTATTAAGAAGCCCTGATGTCCTCACTTGGCTCTGTCCTGATCCAGGCTGGTTTAAACAAGACCAGGCCCTGGAGACACCTTTGGTCGGGGTTGTTGGCCTGGCTTTCTGCAAGGCTGAGTTTAGCTGACAAACTGGGACCAGCTCTCATCTTTGCTTTGGTTTCTCATCATGGGTCCTAAAAGACAGGCTTTCCAGAGCTGCTGGAGACCCCGTGATGTCGATGCTGCGGTCTCCTCCATGCAACACTGAGTTTCAATAAGGAGAAAAGGACCAGGAGGCAATTAGGTCCTCAGGTCCCTGTGAGATTTCAACATTGCCTCCCAACCCCTTCTCCCAATCCTAGGATCAGCATTGGGATCCTGCACAGAAACTCACAGAGGCTGGACTGGAGGCTTAGATGAAATACACTGGGCAAGCCTGAACCTGCTTCCTACCTTCCTACCTTTCTAATAGCAGCATAAATGTCAGGTGACATTTATGTACATAATGTACAGGCTGGCCCTTTGGTCTCAGACTGTCAGCCTGTTACTTCCCTGTAGTTTCGCTTTCAAAAGAAAGAAAAATGTATTAACACTAAGATGTCTAACATATCTATCGTTTAAACTAGAGAGAATTTTTTTCTTTTCCTACAACACAGAAAATAAGTACCTATTAAATAAAACAATGTTTTCTGCCATCAACTTTCTTGATCCAGAAGACATGGATGAAAACTTCTGAAAAGCAAAATGTTTTCAGTTATCACTTTTCTGATGTGCCCATTTGCATGTTCTAAGGAAAGTAAACAACTTATCTGAAAGTTTGTTTCTTTTTTTTTACTGAATTGAAAGCCTGTTTTTTTTTCTTTGAGGAAAATTCTGGCTACATTTCTTTCATGAAACTCTAGTACAGTAGCTGCCGCTCCTCTAGAAAAGCTCAGTAGTTGATGGAGAAGTGGCCATAGCATTTGTATGATGCTCTATATTTTGCTAGTGAAGTAAATCACTGTTCAGTAAATGTCTTAACAATATGCTTGTTTCTAAGTGTGTGAGTGACCCCTCCTGTGGTTTTTTTTTCCTTGTGTATTTCTTTTTCCCCCGAGTTATGGTTTCTGCAGGTGGCACACTGCCCCCTGGCAGGCAGAGCACCAGCATCTTCCCCCGGGCTCCTGGTCCTGCAAAGAGCATCTCTGGTAGTCGATGAACTAGAGACTGTATCATTTGTGATCACTTATGGTCCCCCAGCACTATTTGTAATAATGCGCTCAGTGAGGTAGCGGGAAAAAAAGGGATTTCTTAACATGCTTTAGAATTGCTGTCTTCAGTATAATTTGGAAAAGGCTGCTGCTTTCCCACTCAAGGTGCTCCATGCTGCTAAACAGTATTTCCTGCCACAGGTGTCATGAGGAATAGCAAGGGGCTCACATGAGCCTTGTCATTTTATGTTATAGAACCATAGATTCATAGAATAGTTTGGGTTGGAAGGCACCTTTAAAGGTCATCTAGTCCAACCCCCCTGCAATGAGCTGGGATATCTTCAACTCGATCAGGTTGCTCAAAGCTCTGTCTTGCCTGACCTTGAACATTTCCAGGGATTGGGCATCTACCACCTCTCTGGGCAACCTGTTCCAGTGTTTCACCACCCTCATTGTAAAAAATGTCTTCCTTGTATCTAGTCTGAATCTACACTCTTTTAGTTTAAAACCATTACCCCTTGTCCTGTTGCAACAGGCCCTGCTAAAAAGTCTGTCCCCATCTTTCTTATAAGCCCCCTTTAAGTACTGAAAGGCCGCAATAAGGTCTCCCCGCAGCCTTCTCTTCTCCAGGCTGAACAACCCCAACTCTTTCAGCCTTTCCTCAGAGGAGAGGTGTTCCAGCCCTCTGATCATTTTTGTGGACCTTCTTTGGACCCGATCCTACAGGTCCATGTCTATGTCCTTTAAGGCATTCTGTGTGGCACTGCCTTTGATGCTTAGGCTCACGTTTTATGTTTGCAAAAAAACTGGAAAATCTTCAGGTTGGAAAATTTGGAACAAAACCACAGTAGTTTTCATGATCAATTTACCTACTTAGTGTTACGAAAAGTTGCTCATCAAGAAGACACCTGAATCCCAAATACGGTGTTCTGTGGCTTCCCTGTTAAAATTATGACTTTCCCGTATAAGGGTGCAACAGATACTAACACACCGAGGGACCTGAAGCCTATATCCAATCACAGCCATGAGGTGGTAGCCTCCTTCCCTCCTTGTGCACAGGCCCGTGGTGTAGAGCCCATGCTTAGTCTCCGACATGTAGCTGCTAAATAACAAAATAGCCACCAGAGGGCAATAATAATAACAGCCAATAAAAAATTGCAGTAATCAGCCTTTGGAGGTCAGACTCTTTCTACCTGTCTCTAGCACTGTAGGCATTAAGTGGCATTCAGATTTCGGAATAGCACTGCTGCCGCCCTTTTCCCTGAAGGTGGTCTGGGATTGCACTGAAGTCACACAATTCATGTACCTGTGTCTTCCTCCAAAGCTTGTGTACCTACAACTGAGGCAGCCTTGCATCCATGAATTATCAGAAAGCCTTTTTTTTTTCTTTTTTTTCCTTTCCCTTCAGAGGAATGAATCTTTCAGATGATTTCTGCAGCCTTTTTTGTTGGTAGGGGTGAGTTCCTGTAGGAAGGACATTTTCTGCTCAGTGCACAGGACAGATGTGGCTTGTGTCAAGGCGCGACAGGAAGATGCCATCAGCTCTTGGACTGCCTTCCAGCAAAGCACGAGCTGCACTGGTGACCCCTTTGAGACATCTGTCTGTGATTGACCCCTTTTGAGCTGCTATCCAGAGTTTCATCCAGAGCTTAATGACTCATGAGGCTATCACAGGGACTGTTGGAGAGGGTGGATAGAGGGGATTCTTCCTGATGCAACCTCCCCTAGCTTGGAAGTTGGTCCTGCATTGACCTAGGGGTTGGATTCAAGCCCTGCAGCAGTTCCTTCCTGTCTAAATATCTCTGATTCCATGGCCAGGATCTTCCCAGGGCAATACCTATTTAGCCCTTAACTTTCATAGAATCATTTAGGTTGGAAAAGACCTTTAAGATCATCAAGTCCAACCGTATTTTCTTTGAGTAGAAAGTGTTTCCTGCTCTTTCATACATTTTTACATATATTTATTTTTTTTCATCTTGCTACCATTGCTGAGCAGTCTTTGCTGGCTTCAGGAAGGTGTAGCACTGCCTGCTTTCACCTGTGCTCCTCACACTGTAACCAGCTCAGGGCTGGCGTGTCTATCTGGAGCTATTGACAACCCAGGCTCTTCAAGCTAATGAAAACAGCACATGCTTCCACATGTAGATGGTGGGTCATCAGAGAAGCCAGAGCTTGAATAAGTGGACAGATTATAGGTCTCTGCCAATGGCATCAGGCCAGGGGACACAGAGGGCAGCATGACTTGGGGGAGGGGGGAGAGAAGGGACATGCTGGGATACTCCTGCTCTGCTCTGGGTGCAGGGAGAGACTTTTCAGAAGAGCAGGTACATTTTCAGTGACAGGTCAGACAAAAATACTTGGGAGGAAAGAAGAGACTAGAACAACAGAATTAGTGCAGGGAGCTAGGAGAAGTGTGTTTTTAAGCCATTTGACTATTTTTTTTGTTTAAATTGTATTTTCCCTTTCTATTAAACTTCTCCTTCCCTGACAAGCATCCCACAGTGAGCAGCAGAGAGTTGCTGAGGCGGGAACCCAAGATAAAGTGGTAAGGAGAAGGATAAGGTTACTGTGTCGCAGATGTACTTGTAGGAACAGATACATCATTAAGTTTCAAATGACCTGGGAGGAAGCAGAAAATGCTGTAAACTGAGCAAAGTTCAGCCAAAATTTTTCTTGCTCTTCATAGAGGTATGGGGTTTAGCCATCATCTCTTGTCCCCCAAATTCCCTGAAGGCTTTTCATCCCCTGAGCTGAGACCACAGAGTGAGAAGAAAGCATGAGAACCACCCGTGCCTCCTCCATGAGAACCTCCCAGGCCACCTGGGTGCTTGCCTAGGTGTGTCTGGCCAGCATCACTTTCCAACGGGCAAACTGCAATACAGGGAGAAGAAACTAGCCTGTGTCTGAGGGCGTGTCTTGTGAGCTGGCCACATGTAGCCTTTTTCTAGCCTCTCTAGGTGATGCCTTACCAGATCATTTCTGTTTTGCTGGGGCTAGGTTGGTTTACATCAGCTGCCAGTTTGTCCTGTTGTTTCCAGTCAGTGTGTGTGGGCTGTGTATCTTTTCCCATTCCCACTTCCACCTAGAGTGACCATCCCTCAGAGCTGTAAACAGGCACTTTTATAGCAGAAAGAAGCGTTACTTAACCCACCAGTGAAACGTAGTCCTCTTTCAGGTGAAATCTGGCACATATGCAGAGCAGCAATATGCAAAAATTTATGATGACTTGTCAGCAAAGTGAGTTATTACAGGGGAGCGTAGGCAGCTGAAACACAAATGCAGAGAACGGCATTTAGCCATGGTGGTGCTGATGTTCTTACACTCCTGAGAAGGGACACCAGCAATCAGAGCTTTGAAGACTTGTCCGGTCTGTGATATCATGATGGTATGGATTAAACAATGCACTTGAACCAAAAAGCAGGTGGCAGATTCCCAGCTATTGGTTTCTAATACCTTAGTCTGTGTCCCCAGGCTGGGAGAGGTCCATAATCATTTAACTAGCTGAAGGGCTGATTAAATGACAACTTGGGAGTGGAGAAAGGGAGATCAAAACTTACCAAATCACTGAAACGTAGCAGTGTTTCCAAAATACCCAACTTTGAGGCATAGTGAGGCAAAAAACTTCACAGATGGCTGCAGGAAGCTGCTCTCCCAAGTTAGTCCCAGGCAAGAAGAAAATGCTTTTTAAAAAAAAAAAGGCCTTTCTTATTTAATGAAGTAAGGGATGTGCATAGGCAGTTACACACTGAAGAGCACTAGCAACAGGAGAGCAGCACTGGAACCTCCCCAGGTAAAAAGTATTGGAATTTAGACAGGTGACTATGACTTTATCTTTAATCAGATTGCACTATTATTTTCTCTCTCTCTGTGAAACTCCCAGATTCTCTACAAGAAGCACGACTCTCATGACTTCCCAGGCAAGAAGTCTGAAGAACACAAAAGTCTACCGCAATTTTAAGTGTACCAATATGTCCTCTGGTTCTAGAGGCGAATAAAAACTCTGTGTGTGTGTGTGTGTGTAGGATTTAATACAGCAGCTCTGAAACAAGGAAAAAAACAAATGTTAAGAGGGATTTGAGTCAAAACACTACCAAAAATGTATAAAAGTTTATTTTATGAATACATTAAACTATTGTGCGCAGCACATACATATAAAAATAGAAGCAATTTCACAAACAATTCATTGGACAGTTCTGTGTTTCTTGCAAATTTACAATCTTAATTGTGAGTCAATATTGAGTCAGAATATGAGGTATATTTTAGTGAAAAAAAAAATGAGAACTTTGGCACTATTTTACTGTGCAAAATAAAATCTTGGAATTGAAATAGTGAGGTATACAAAAATTACTCTGCTTTTCCACTGTCTGTGTGTCTGCATCTCTGCATGTTTGGGTAAAATTATATTATTTAAGAACATGATTCAGTTCCAGTCAAGACTGTTTTCTAACGGAGGTGGATTAGGTCTTAAATTATTATGGGATTTGCCTATGGAAGAAGAAACCTTGAAAATAAGTATCAACTCCACAGGAGAATCCCAAGTGCAAAATATGGGCAAGACAGGCTGGCATGGGACATTCACAGCAATGCTTTCAAAGCTTGTAGCCCATTTCATGACTCTGAGTTAATGTGCACCAAGATGAGATACGCTTTGAAAGGGACCACTGCAAGAACTGTCAATAATAGGTGCTTAATTTGGCCCTGATTTGGGAAACTCCTTTACTTTCATGAGTTTTCTTTACGTAGTGACATATCCATGGAACTATTCTTTCGTAGAAAGTTTTGCTTGAGAGTTTGCCAGACTATGCCCATATTCTCTCCATAGCCTCTGCATCATGTACATTCAGCTTACAAATGATTTGGGTTTTTTTTCCTCTGTGCCAGCTCAAAAAATTTATCCTGAGGAGTGTAAAACGAGTAGTGGTCTTCCTAAATCCTCCTTCTCCCATGCAAGTGATAACAGCCTGAGGAGGAGGAGGTGGAATTTAACTAATCAATCATGAGGCAGAACAGGATCAGGCCTCATTTCATAATGGCCTGATCATAATCATTTCATAATTTCAGGCAAGTTGCATAACTTCTTGAACACTGCCACAGTGCATTCTGCTACTGTGAGCTGCCTCTAGACTGCTTGCACATCTGCAGCAATGTGTCAACATGTGCCCTAATTCCTCTCTTGAAAGTAGCCATGCATTCATTTAAGAAACACCTCTGTCAAAGTATCGTATCAAACTAGTCTAAAACTCCACAATGTTTCGGTACCGCACTATTTGTGCTGGAGGGGTTTCCTGCCACAGTTGTCACTCCTGACAATGACATCTTTCATTGTCACTTCTAACAATGACGTGATTGACGTCATGATACTAGTCAGGATTCCTGGCACTGGGAGAGCTTTTTTGATTTCAGTGTTGACTTCAGTGTTGATCTGGATGGCACTGATATGTAGTAAGTAAAAAGCAGTGGTGTAGAGTAACTCAGCAGAGTGACTGGTGGGGCTTTCCAAATGCCCACCAAAACTGCATCCGCAAGGGTCTGCAGTTCTTAAGAACAAGCTCAGCCCAGCAGGCTGCATCCAAGCAGACTTCTTGTGACCTGGTCTACGGTTTGTTCTCGTTGTTGATCAGTATGTGCAAAATGGAGTCAGTGAGTCTGATTCTCACCTTTCATGCCAGCTATCCCATTATTTATCAGTACTGGCAACAATAAATTACTCTAGACTGCACTGGCAGAGGGAACAGACTTCATCCTATCCTAAGGACACTGGTTTAAGCTGTAATCAGAAACAAACTTGTGTGTCAACATTCAAACTATGCTTTCTTCTACGTACACATATTCTTCCATCCTTCTTCAAACTTAATTTCAAAAACAATTAGGAATATAACACAAGGATACAGGTTGCCAGCTAATGCATTTCAGCACAGCTGTAGTCTTCCTGTCTGCACCTCTAGGGACTCTAGGTCAATGTAATTGCCTGATATCCTCCAAACTTTTCTCTGACCCAGTCTCTCCACTCAAAACATCCTGCTTTTTCTCTTAAAATGCACATTTTTCCAAAGCAAACTCCTGCACACGTTGTGGATGAACAAAGTGTGCCAACTTGCCTTCTCTCTACATACTGCAAGACCAGAAAATGAAGAGTAATTCCTTTCCTTCGCTATATCCAAAGCACCCCGTTCATGTACTGTAAGCAGTATTCCATTCTTTTTTCTCTTCATTTAAACTTTGATCACCACTTACATTTGAACAAAAGAAATTCAAGTATAAATCACATAAAAGTAGCTGGAAAACTGTATCTTGTTCACAAAACAATTGCCTTGACAGTTTTTCAGAAAGCATGGCTGTAGATACATCCTTGTAGTTGTGCTCTTTGGGCCAAATCTTCTGCAGCTATAAGCTTACTAGGCTGGTTTACTCCAGCTGAGGACCTGTCCCTGACAGTGTTTTTCATGCATGTCAGAAGGCTCAAATTCATCATGAATAGACACCCCCTGCAAATAGAATGGCATGTCAAGGCTGGACATAGCCACATTTTGGCTGGACGTGGGAGATTATCTTGCACTCAGATGTTCACTTCTGCAGCAGCATGGTCCATCTATGCTGAAAATGCTCATGCTCTGACATTGCATTGAATCTAGTTTCAAATTTAGGAGCATGCCATCAATGCAGGAATCCCAAGGCTTCTGGTAACTGACATTTATAGTGACTATTGACTTAGGGCCTCTTAAAATACTCTTTCAAAGGCACAGAGAATGTAGCTTCATTGGTGATCTGGAAAAAGGTTGTCAAAATAGTAAGGCAAGGTTATGTGCCATTTTTATGGAGAGATTTTTATGGCTTCTAGGAGAGATTTGGAGAGTATCTCACACAGCTTGCTGTGTTGTCTTTGAAACTGATGCTTTGCAAGTGACAGAAATTGGAATTATGGCACAAATTCCTCTGCCCCAACCCAGGAAGGCATGCTTGTATTATCTTCTTCCTCTGTCCTTCATACCTCAGTGAGGTATGACAGAGAAGAACCAAATATACTTAAAGCAGTAAATAGAAGAGAATTCAAAACAGAGAAGTTTTCTAAAATAACCCTTTGCTGGAAGCTTTCATGAATTTCACACATTTCATAAAATGCATCCTGCAGACCAGTTCTAGTTCTTCGAAATTAACAAGGTTCAGCCTAAATGAAATACAGTGCCTTTAAATATTTGTGTTCTTTTACATGTCTACACATAAAAAGGCACCTGGGCATCTAGAGACTGGGATGACTGATCCATTAAAAGTATGTAATTACACAGATATACATCCCATGTCTATATATATATACACATGTATTTATATTAAAGATGTACACATCTATATTTGAGGTGGGTCTAATCTAAGCTCACAAAATGCCAAGGGGGCGGCATTCAAAATCCTCAGCTCCAAATACATTCTGCATTTGGGACCCATCTGTGATTTATCCTGTGACCCTTCCTAAGGGAAATTGATTGTAGGTCTTCATTTTGCCAACAAGTCCATGTGAAGAGACCCTAAAGAATCCCTTCAGAGACAGAGGCAGTCTGGGGGATAGACAGTTTGCTTGTGTGGAAATGGTTGTGGAATTGGCACCCTAATTATCAAAAGAGATTGAGGACTTTACGAGACAGGACACAGTGTGTAGAAGGGGAGGTGCAGGCAGATATTCAGATGGAGTGAACTGCTTGAAGCTCTGGTGAAGCAAAGTCATCTGATGATTTGGCCCATGATATGTAAACAGCTCACTATGAAAGGTTATTATCTGAGGTAATTAATATTAATTAGTAACTAACCTGATTGATTAGATTATTATCCACAGCCATTCTATATCTTCCAAATACTTTTTTTCCTTTGCACTCCAGCTTGCGTTTTTCTCTGTTCAGCACCAAAGGAGGCACAGAGCCTTGTAAAGTTTGTACAGAGTAGAAGAGAAGCAGCATCATATTACATATGCTAAGATGTGATGAATCTAGTACAAATATTTTTATCCAAATATACACATACACATATAGATTTTTTTTTCAATGAACAGTATAAATACTTTACCTGGGAGATTATTCCCGTGTGCAAAATGAAACAGTTTTTCCTGGGTTTAATCTTCTGCTTTGCTCATGTTCATATTCTCGGTAAAAAGTGGGTCACTGTCAGAGCAGGAGAAACCTTGTTTCCTCTCTTCACTCTCCCGTGTTTGCTGAGTGCTATGTAAGCACCAGGGTAAGCATTTGATTCATATGCATTGTAGTTATTGGGCAGCAAGGTTTCTTTGAATTTGCACTCATCTTGGAAAACAGGCTAAAGAATAGGAGCAGGGGAAGGGGAGAACAAAGCAGGTACAATAAATATTTCATGAAGACTCAAGTCATTTTTCTTACTAGTATTTTTACAGAAGAACTTGTTGCAGTGTGCAACAGGTGGTGCTGCAGTGACTGCATCCAACAATAAATCTCCCTCCTCAGTGCTAATTTGGTGTCAGATGAACTCAGATGCCACCTGTCCAGATAATGGACTGTGTACTTCCTGTGACAGATCAAGTTAATTCATCATAAATCATGGATTTCTTCATTTTATTTGCAAGCAATAATTTCTGTCAGCATCACGCCCTTTCGCCCAAACGACATCATACCTTTATTTCACACCTCCTCTCTGCAAGAGGTCCTGTAATTTATAAAAGAATGATATGCTGGCTGTCAAAACATTCCATTCTCTTAAAAACAGCAATGCCCAGGGACAATTATTTGCTCGAATAAGGTATTTGAATAAGACTGTAGATTAGCACTGAATCTTTTCTTTTATTAAATCATTAGTGATATTATATTTAACTGTTAGTGAGATACGCAGCAGGTTCAAAGCTGGGAAAACAGCTTTATTTTTCTTCATGTCGCATCATGTAAATCCAAGGGGAGGGAGTTATCTGGGAGAGGAGGTGCAAGGAGAAGCAGGAGACAAATGCAGAGCATCAAGGAAATTAAAAGAGAAAGCAGAATAATTCCCTGAGATCAAATGTCTGGCATATGAGACACCACCAGTGCCGTTCTATTTGGACATCTTTGTAATAACACCATTCAAAGTTTTTAAGGGTTTAACTTAGAGCATTGCATTGTGCAAGGGAAAATGCATCAAAAGGAGCTCTGAAGCCAGATCCTGCATTTCTTTAGAAAGACCTAGTCAAGCAAAGCTGTTGGGCTTGTGGCACTTTTTAGGTGCTTGAAATCAGACATGAACCTTAAAACGTGCTATTCTCATTACCTGTGTGAGAAGGAATCAGTCAGATTAGTAATGGCTATGGGTCCTTCACAACATTTGGTATTTTATCAATCAACTGAAATGCTTTGTTGAAATTACAGTTGTTTCAAAGGAAATTAATTTGTTGTTTCTTGACATAAAAGATGAATGCAATCAGTGCCATTCATTACTTGGAGATGGACTGCTTATGCCTATTGCCCTGAGCCAGCCTCTTTCAAACACTGTTCCTAACAAGCGTTTTTTCTGCTGAATGTTGAGACTGGAGACGTCTTGCTCAGGCTTCAGAGGTTAAATTGCATTTAGATGCCATAGCTAGCACTTTCTAGATGAGGATGGTAGTGATGGTGTTTCAGTATGACTTGCAGAGCATTGTTAATAGCTGTTATTGTTTTCTCACCCTTTGGGACTGATCTCACAAAACTGGTCCTTAAAATAGCCCCAGGTGTGTATGTCGACTTTGTAGGGTAGACTTCCTATGTATTCTTCATGGTGGTGGTGTTTTTGGTAGGGGGAGGCATGTGGTCATGATTTTACTAATGGTAGCTAGTATAGGTAGCTCTAATTGTCCCTTTCCTACACACACCTGTATGCACACACACACCCATGCAATCACATACACACACACTCATGGACATACACACACGCTTTACCTCCTAGGGATTTTTGCAGAGCACACCCTGTTGCTTTACATACAATGCAATGCAAAAGGGAACCAGCAGGGTTCAGTCTTACTAATAATGTGTTTGCGGTGTTGAGCCCTCAGAAGAAGCCATCTAATTCATTCGTACTATTTGCAGAATGCATTCATTCTAGGGTACTCTCTGTACAATCTTATTGGAAAGCTTTAAAATAACACACCTCTAACAGCCACGCTGCTTGTCGCACTAAATAACACTGGTGATACTGGGCTGGGCAGGCTCCCTGTAATTGAAAGGCTGTTTTCTCTTCTTGTAATCAGAGATTTCCAGAAGGAAAAAAACCAAACCAAACCAAACCAAAACCTTTGCAGCCTTTGTTTAAGCCTTGAAAAACTATTTGCGCTTGTACTCACCGTTCCATATAGCTTCCCCTTGTTGTTCATTGCTACGAAGAGAGCACTTTTCACACCAAACAGGCTAACAACACCTCTCTCTACAGTGGATATTTCAAAGAGACCTGAAAAATAAGTTCAATAGAAGTGTTATCACAGAATTTATAGCTAATCAAGGGCGATTCAGATATAATTGATTTATTTTAAAACCCCAATGAACATGTCATATTTTATTAAAATTATCTCCCTAGTCCAGCATAATAAAAACACACAGAGGAGGTCCTGTTTTTTCCCCATATGCTGTAGGATTTTAAAATAATTCTGGAATCGTAGTCACATGCCGTATAATCCTTTCGCTCTGTCACATTCTTTTGATCTGTCAAACTCTTGGGCTTTCTAATAAGCAAATTATTTTTATCTAATATGCTATAATTACAGAGAGTTACTTATTGAGCATTAGAGAAGTGTGTCTTGCATTTTGAAGTCCCCTATGATATCTTAGCTGCAAAAGATTTTAGCAACTGCCCTGTCTAGGAAATTCAAATCCATACGGCTAATGCTTTTCTTTTAATCTTACAGCTACAGAACAGCACCCATAAGAACAAGCAAACCAGGAATAGCAAGCACCTTCCATGACTGAGTGTTCCAAAAGTATTAGTCAGCTAGGATTCAAAAATCATGCTTTGGCACTCTGAGCTCAGCAACAACCTCCCGGATTCAAAAGGTAAATGAGAAGGTGAGGAGTGAGCAAATGCAGCAGAGAGACAGTTTTCAACCTGGTTCGTCTTTTCTCATCTGTGCAGTAAATCAGAGTAAAAATAAATTGTATCTAAATTTGTCTAAGCATTTATGACATGTTTCAGCCTGGAGTGTTCCAATGGTTATTGATCCCAGAGGCTTTTAAAAGGCAACAGATGTAGCACAGATTAATAATATCAAGAAATAACATTTGCATTCTATGAAGGGTAATTACTAGAGTTCACAGCAATTAAGTGACATCTATTCTATTTCATTTCTGGATGCAACTCACTGTATTGGTTTTCATTGTGAACTCCGCTTATCCTTCCGTCTGGGAGGATTTGAAGGTGAAACCCGATGCCCACGTTGCAGTAAAGCCTCCGCTGCCTCTTGATTCCTAGCAAATAGTCACTCTCCCAGTTCACATCTGACTTCTCCCCTGACATCCCAGCAATGGACCTGGACAACAGAGATTGCCATCCTCTTTCCAGCAATGTGCCATTAGTTCTGCTTACAACTGGATGTGTTGAAGCAAGCCCAGCTAGAAAACCCAGAAGAATGAAAGCAGGCAACGTCCGGTGAATGCTGGCTTCGCAGGACATAGTGATGAGAAGTCTTTGTGCAGTGGCCATCCGGTTCACCTCCTGGGCACGTGGTCAGAATTAATGGCCCTAAAAATACCGCCCTTCTTGTTTTTCTTCCTTCAGCATGGTGGCAGAGTCTTATTTTTGGAAAGCAAATAGAGATTGCTGACATGAAACTAAAGCCCGATAGCAGTTGGGTTGGAAGCAGAGACAGGCCAGCAGGACTCAAACTGGTGGGGACCATGTTTTGTAGCTCCTGCTCTCCAGTGGGCAGCCTCAGTTATATTTGATTGATCCATCTTTATACTGCAGAGGCTGTCCCTCCCCACATCATCACTCTGACATCAACAGCTTGGCAAAGGTAAGCCTGCCATGGCTGTAACACTAACCTGCCGTCCTCCCAGGCTGGCTGAGGTTTGATGAATGCTGTCACCCAAGACTGGAGGCAGGAGTGGGGTTTCACTGGCTGCTGAAAGCAAAGGAGTCAAATTGGTCGGGCAGTCGGAGGCCTGACAGGCGTCTTCCTTATTTAGAGAAGAAGGTGTAAAAACAGTTATGGACCTCACCAGCAAGCAATGAAAACTTTGCAGTCACTTCCTTGGTGGCACGATCACTGGGTGTACGTCAGGGCAGCTCAATATTTGGGGAGAATTGGCTTGAAGTGGCCATTGCTCTTTTTGTACATACCCAGCAAATCCAAAGCACCTCTTACTACAGCAGCCCACATGCTAACAGCTTGTCTGTACCTCTAAAAGGAATGCTCCTGTCTGGTTAACAGAGAGGTAAGCCATGTTAAAGGGAGAGGAAGCCCTGGGGCTTGCTCCTACTGTTTTTATGCAAGCACGTTTCTGCTGCTTGCAGTGGCAATTCTGCTGAGCAGGGTGTGCAGGCTGGAGCATTGATCTTGCAGTTACCCATAGCTGGGGACATTGATATGTTCTGAACTCTTCATGTTTTTCACAGAAATGAATTCCAATTGATCAGATTTATTTGGGGTGGGTGTGTGCTCTTGCAGGGGTGCAATTGTATTTGTGTTTGCAAGACAGGCTCAGGTAATGCGTGAAAGAAGAGGAAAAAGGGAAATGGCCACACCTCCCTATTGTTTCACTGTCTCTTTTCCTCAAGCCCAAATACTCTCTTTTTTTTTTTGTAATAATGTATAAGCATCTTAATTTTCCTCTCCTTCCATTTGCTCAGACTGTTTTGCTTGTTTCCCCTCATTTTGCACTGATGCAGCTTCTTTGGAGATGGACAGATTAGACTTTTATCTTAATTAGTTTCACGAGACTTATGAACATATTAGTGGGATGAAAATGGCTGAGATTTATGCAAATATTTTTGCCAATATGTCTGTCAGCTTTTCACAGCACAGAGCTTGCGTCGTCTATGTCATTTGAGATGCCTGCACGTTAATAAGTAGAGTACCTGGAAGTGTAATTGAACTTGAGCACACTCGGCATGACATACAGTTTCACGTTAACAGGGGTGTAATATGAGGCATTGGATACCACAGCCACTCAAGCAGGAGCACCGTGAGCGAAGGGGAGGCGATGGCAGCCCTGAGGCAGGTGAGCAGTTAGATTCAGTGATGTATGAAATACTGATTCTTCTCTTGAGAGAGGCTCAGCTATAAAAAGATTGGGAACCACTGGACTAGACCCTGGCTTGTGCCAGGTGGCGTTTCAAAGCCTCTCTGCATTTGTTGAAGCAGCACTCGGAATATCTTCTGCCTTTTGCTGGTAATGAAAACCTCCAGACCCTGTTCTCTCCTGCCTTCTACTTCATCTCATGATTTTTTCAGCTTTGCAAAGTGCATATATAATATTTAGCAAAGAATAATACTAGTATTTTACACCCCCCTCAGCATAGCTCCAGCTTTTATGAGAGGCCAGAATTGGTGGGAAACAAAGCCCAGGGTCACTGTTATAGGGACAGA
Source organism: Platalea leucorodia (assembly GCF_965183815.1). Classification (NCBI taxonomy): domain Eukaryota; kingdom Metazoa; phylum Chordata; class Aves; order Pelecaniformes; family Threskiornithidae; genus Platalea; species Platalea leucorodia. The sequence goes on along the minus strand of NC_138826.1, from coordinate 45,151,122 downwards.
GCATTGATTTCCTAGGTTCTCTTATCTGAAGACCTGCCCATTCCCAATGCATGTGACTCCTAGAAACATTGCCTAATCTCAGAGCCACCACTGTCAGTAAAATATGCATTGTAATATTTCCTTTCCAATCTATTTTTTTTTTCCCACTAAAGAATGTTTCAAGTGTAATTGTGCAGTTTGCTCACGACCAGTGTCCTAGGAGGCAAATCAGAATACAGCTGCCAGTCAGCAGGCAAAACAGCATTTGGTGGTTTCATGGGTTGGAAGAGGAGGGTGCAGAGCTGGCTTTCCATCATTGGCTTTTTGATCACCTTTGCATCTTTGTGTCTCCTTTGTCAGGTTTCTCATAGCAAAGCCATGGCATGGGCTAAAAGAGCTTCTCTAACTTGTGCTGGCATATCTGCCATTGCAGATTCCCAACAAGCTATTCTGATGGCCCAAGTCAAACAATACTTTGTGGAATGCACCTTGTCATATCCTGGTACTCTTGATCCTAGAATGAATACTAGATGATAGTACAAAAAAATGGGATAAATTCTGCCAAGTCTATGGGATGCATCGCTTTGGCTTTTTGTCAGCCCAGCTGGAAACTGACTGCTGAGAGCTGTGGTGGGCCAGGGTAGCTAGACCAGGGGACAGCCCCCACCTGCAGTTTCTTGCTGAACAAGTACAGATGACAGCATGCTGTATGGACAGGATGGCTAGATTGCTTGCTTGCAAAAATCAGGACTTATCTCGCTTGATCTGGAAATTAAAACAAATAGCTAAAAATTGTGGTTTGACTGGGACATCTGGCCCTCATAAGACCAGGAGTCTTGGTATCTGGCCTAAGACCAAATGGCATGCAGCTGGGAGTTGAAGTGTATGCTGTAGTCTTGTACTGCTCAGCAGTTCTGCATTGGAGCTGAAATGAGTCTTGATCCATTCTGTAGTCTGATCTGTGGCCAGCAGGTTGCTGAGTTTCTGTGTATTAGCAAAGTGGTCTGAAGGTGAACTGCCATGTAAATTCTGGAGCTTCTGATTCAATTAGGTAAGCGTTGTCTCTTCTAAAAGATGTCTTGTTCTGGTTAAACTTGTCCTCTGGGCCCATTGAAGTAACTGTTTCTGAAAACACACTGTAACCTTTTGGTTTTCAGATAGGATGTTGTCCTGGCTTCATGTGCCCAGTGAAATTTGGAAGGCATCAAGGGAGACACCAACAGTATTTGCAGTAAAATAAATCCTGTGAACTCCAAAATGGTAAAAATTTACTTCAGCAATCAAACTCTGCTTACTCAGAATCTTAAGACCCAGGATGACAGTGCTTATTGCCTAATTAAAGTAACAAGTTTTCATTGTCAGTATTTTAGTACAATATTAAAATAACCCCCCTTTGGAACAGCAGTATGGATCCGCTTTCAGATAGTCTAGGAAAAGCCACGCAGCTGAGCAGTAACATGATACGGATGCAGATCACGTCTTGCAAAAATGTGTGATGACTTAGGGTCCTAAGTTCCATTTTCAAATCACTTAAAAGTCTCTCCCTATATTAAGGCCTAGAAAGAGCTATCCCTCATTCAAACACAGAAGGAAACACTAAAATTGTTCACCTTGCCTGTGTTGAAAACCCAGGCTGGTGGTGGAACAGAGGAGAAGGGAGATTTCCAGCTGACAAATCTGACTGGTGTGGCAGGGCACGTATTGCAGGCTCTGGATAACTTGCATAAAACTCTGTTAGGCCAAGTATGACTGTGGGCTCCCATCAGACCATCCTTAGGCTAACAGGGTTTGCTGGCCAGCATGTAGACATTTGTAACACAAATACTAGGGCTATTATGAATGAAATACGAATCACAATATGAAAGCAGCAGAAAAAAAATAATAGAGCAAGAGTTGTAGGGATGGCCTGTATTGATATCCAAGGACCTGACTCATAGCCATAAAACTGGTAAACACTGAGGAGTGTGTTGTTGGCATCAAGACTAGATTGGATTAGGGCCACAGCACAGACGATTAATTAGCAGAATACCTGAGCTCTGGTAGCAGGAGGATGACAAAAAGGGTTATAGCACACTGCATTTGTTATTCCTCTTCCTGTTATCCAACAGAGAGGCAGATCTGTAGCCATACAGATACCCTAAATGAATAACGACAACAACAGACAACAACCTTGCCTAAGACTCTGGGAGGCTGAAGCAAGCAAGTTTCTGAAGCAAAAGTATCACCTCATTACAACTGCTGATTCCTAAAGCCTATGAAAGACCTGTTCAAACCCAGTTTGTCATCACCAGTCAAAAGGAACCTAAGATGCGTAGCGAAGACTTAACAGGGGGCCTCCCTCGTCCTTCATGTCCACACAGGCTGCTTGGACACATGCATCTTGGTGCATGTGCATACATGGGCAAGAGAGTGGGTATGTTAAACAATTTATAAAGTCATTTAAAATAGTTATCTTCCCATTCTGCCACAAGGGCTGTCACTGAGTTTTCACATGCTAATTTCCTACACGCAGGCACAAATAACAGAACATACTCCTGCTTTTTTTTTTGAGGGAAGAGGGGGGGGGGAAAAAGCTAACTTGCTTGGAAAAAATCTTGTTTTACTGCTTATTCATGCTAAATTCATATTCTGAAGAGAGTATGTCAGGCACAGATATATCAAACATACCCATTTTTTTCTCCTGAGGAGTTACCACAAAAGCTACTTCATATGGACACGGAGTAACTTTGCTGTGTTTGCACACAGACAGGGTTATGGGCAAATCTTGCTCTTAATGACATGACCACAAATTCCTTCTTGCGGCAGAGCTGTTCTCGATGTACCATGATGTAACAGAGCAGAACCTGCACCCTTTCTCTTTACTGTTTTCTGCTCAAGGTCTGTCCTAGGCTTATGCCTGTTTAAAGCTTGGCATAGAAACCCACAGGTAGGAAGCCCTCTGTGAAAGGAAATTGTGTATCAACTTGTCTTCTGTTCTAGGGTCTGGGAGAAGAAGGTAGCTCACATAGCCTGCAGAAGCAGTCGGCGTTGAGTCGGAAGGGGAACAGCCAAAGCTGCTGGTGATTGCACTGACTCCCCTGTGGATCTCTTGGCAGCGCAGGCTGAAGGAGACTTGGAGATTTGGAGCTCTCTGGAGGTGCAGAAAAATCCTTCTGTGGTGCAGAGCTGTCAGTGAGAGATGTATTTTAGTGCAGCTGACTTTCTGGTCCTTCTCCATTCATGGCACAATAAAATCTCACCAAGAACAGTTCTGCGGTGGCCATGTCTGCCTCCGAATACCTTATAGAGGTTGAAATGACTGTCATAAGACAGAGTGATGACTCCATGGTGAACCTGTGGGCTCCCAAGCTGGTGTTCTGCACACCAGCCCACACTGCCTCTCTCATCACCTCCTCAGCTGTTCCCATTCCGCAAGGACAGGCAGTCCGAGGGCAAAATGCTGAGCTTAAAAAAAAGAAGTGACAGCCGCCAGCCCCCACAGAGATCTGCTCGGTGTTATTTATTAGAAGAGCAGAATGACATGGAACATGTTTAATTTGGTTTTAGTTTGGTACGTGTATGGTTTTCTCATTACAGCAGGAACAGGGACACTGCAGAAACAGGGACTGCTAAATGCCCCATTTAGGTAGCATTATTAATAGGAAAGCAAAAATAACTTGTTTTTTTTGTTGATGATGATGATGTTTTGTCCAAGAGGCCAACTGGTCAGATCTCTGGGTGATTCCTGACTGTGGAAGCCATTCAGATTATTTGCTGTAATCCAGTACAGAAGGTTAAAGGCAACTTCTGCCATTTGCCAGGTAACAGTGTCTTCCTTGTGTTGTGTAGTATTAGTTCAGTTGATGACTTTCTCTTGTATGTCAGTTCTTCATAGAATCATAGAATCATTAAGGTTGGAAAAGACCCTTAAGATCATTGAGTCCAACCGTTAACCCAGCACTGCCAAGTCCACCACTAAACCATGTGTTGCTCTGGATACCTCCTCAAATTTCAGAGGAGAAATCTGAATCCTGGGCCTTTTGTACAGTTATCTGAACTCTTTCCTGGTTTTTGTCAAGCTTTTTTCCTGCAGGGTGGGCAACACTGAGGGTCTAAAACTTGTAATCCAGCTCCGATGGCTGTTGTGATTTGTCATTTAATTTCAATAGAAAGGATCCTGTCTTTGACATCTCCTCCTGTCCTCTTCCCCCACGCTCTTCCCATTCCCCCTGCTGTGTTGGTGGGGGAAGAGAAGGTAGGAAGATGCTGGGGTGGACAGATGATACTGCATCCCTGAGTCCTGACCACAGCAACCTGAAGGGTGGATGTGAAACTCTTCATATTCTTGGTACTTAGGGAGTATGGTTTATTCTTTAAACGGAATACAAGATTTGAACCAAAGCATAACAGATGTTTCTAGCACACAACTGGATTGCCTGCTGACCCCCAGGAGGGGAGGGAAAGCAACACTACTTCATGTTTTGGCTGCACTCATCACATTGAAGTCTTCAAAATCCCATAAGGCAGACAGGTGTGTAACCCTTGTTGTCACGTTGCTCTTCCACAGAGAAAGACTGAATGAGTTACTGCAGAGTGAGGGGAAGGGGTCAATATGCAGGGCCTCCCACCATGAGAGGAGAGCAGAGAAGAGCCTGGTTCTAGGAAAAAAGTCCTTAGGCCACTTGGGGTGGGAAACTGCTTTGTATTCAGACTCCAGTGTGAAGGTGCCTACATTTCGGTGGGTCCATGTGCACTGAGGGTTTAAGCTTGTGGTACTGTCAGTGGGGATCTAGTTGATACAGTCAAGGAGCCCAGTAACCGATGCAGCTCACCGCCCAGTAGGTCTCTTCTTCAGGGTGAGCCGAAGCACTCTTGGGACTCCACTACCCTCATTGACAAGGTCTGTGTTTCACAGGAGCTGAGACACATGAAGAGACCTAAATGGAAGTCTTTGGAGATGAATCCCTTTCCTGGTGCCCAGTAGACTACCTGGCAATGGAGCAGCAGACAGCAGGTAAAGGTGTGTGGACTAGTGTTGGATCCAGAAGCATCTGCACTGACAGTGTCTGCTTGGAAACCTCTTGCACCTCTCTCCCAATGGCACAGACACGTTTCTTGATCAAAGTCTGAAAAGCAATCTCAGTCCATAATCTGAAGCCCTGCAGACTCTTCACACATACTTGCATCAGGTGGGTGTCTCAGTATCCTGGCTGCAGTATCCTGGATATTTTCGGGGGTGGGGAGTGTTTCAAAGACCATGTTCCTTTGTTTTGTGATGGAACATTTGCACATTCCCAGCTACATAAGGGTGGGTGGACAGTGGCTGCACAATGTGCCTCATCTTCACCCTGCTTGCATCCAGATCTGCACTTGGGAGAACTTTCTAAAGGGCATCAAAACTCCGGACTGAGCTAAGTGACCCATGCAGGGTTTTGGAAACCCCTGGCTTCTGTCATCAGCTGCCTGTGCTTTCCATGTGATTAAGCCCCCCAGGCATACCTAGCTAGCAGGAGTTCAGGGACACAAGTCTCACCAGCCACCTCCTAAAAGCTGGGTCATGCTCTGAATGCTTTGTGGAACCAGAGCAAGAAAAATAGATTCTCCATATCCTTTATGTTTCTGAAATTAAATTGCAGGAGCCACGGAATTCCAGCTCCCTGTTTCTGCCACTGTCATATCCATGGCAGGTTTCACAGACTCAGCCTTATCCTGCCCATTGCAGAAATACCTTGTTTCTTCCTTGGCTATATTTCATTTATTTGGTTTCAACATTGTTCTGCAATATGCCTATCATGGTATTGCATGTACAAAAAGACCAACCATGTAATAGCTCATACAGGGAGGAAATTTAGACTGTCAATGGTATTACTGAAGCACTCATCATGTCTTCTCCTGCCCTTCCCCATTACTCTTCTCTCTTCCTTAACTCCCTGAGTAGCTAGTGAGTCAGCGTCACAGAAAGATTTACATTAGAAGGGACCTGGGGAGTTCATCAAGTTGAACCTCCTGTTCCAAGCAGTGCTAACTCCAAAGCAAGAGCAGGTTGCCCAGTCAAATCCTTAACCTCATCAGGTAGTGGCAAGAACAGGGCTGGTCCACAAAGGAAGGCAAGCCAGCAGCTGAGAGTGAGTGCAGCGTGGGCAGGGGCAGTGCCTTCAGCCAGGGCACAGTCCCAGGGCCTCACCAGCACCAAACTGGGTGAGCAGAGCAGGGGTGCTGATACTAACAGGTCCCATCAACAGTCCACTGCTCAGCACACAAAGGCAAGGTAATGAGTCAGGTCCCAGGTCAAACCAGGAAATCCAAACAATAGCACAGGAGCCCTTGGGAACCAGACTGGTAACAGAAACACCTATGCTATAGCTTAGGCCACGACTGAAGGTGCAGCCCTGAGCTTCAAGGATGCTCCTGGAGCAATGGGCAGAGGGTGCAGATTGGAGGGCACAGGTGGGGCTGTATGGAGCAATTACAGCCACCTGGTGCACTCAGGGCTCTGAAAAAGTATCCTCAAAGACAGGAGATTCCCTACCCTCTCTGGCTGCCCATTCTGGTGCTGCACCACTCTTAAGGGTAAATATTTTTTCCTTATAGAACTTTGTCCTTAAAATTGTCCAAAAGATTTGATGCTCTGCCTTCTATCCCTGGGAGCATAAATCAGACAGCTGTCACCTTGAACTTTTCGATGGCTCCAAAATGTCATTTTAGCTTAAAGATGGAGCTGGTGTTTTCCTTTCACGTTGCTCTTTATGTGAGCCTCTATAAATAGGCAAACGAGAGTGGGAGGGTAAGGGAGTTTTATTTCTTTGTTATTTAGTATAAATAAGTTGATTCCCAGGACTGATTAAAAGGGACCTGAAGTTAAACTGGATATGCAAGAGTAACAGCAGATTTTTCACTCCCTCTTTGAAAATGTGCATATAAAACTATATCCTGTTCTCATCACCAGAGGTCTAGTAAAGCTGCAGGCTACATTCTCAGAAAGCTAGCTAGATGGGTGGATAAAGCTCAGTTAGCCACCAGAAATTCATCCAAAGAGAAAGTTCATTGGCTAAATGAAAAAATGGGGCCATTTCAGAAGTGATTTACATTCTGGTCAGGTTTGCAAGCTAAAGCAAACAGAATGAGTTTTCATATATAAATGCAGTAATTCAGGTTTTGTTCCTATAGCTCCTTTTCTGAATAGGGGAAAGAGAATAGGGTAATTTTTAGCTCCTCAACAGCAGGACGAGTAATACAGCAAAAGGGGCTCAAGCTATGCCACAGTGTATTGAGGAGCTCCAAATTTGCATAGACCTTGCAAGGGACCAGGAGTGCAAGACAGGTGAGCTGATTAAGGCAATATAACTGATAAGACTTAGTTCTGTAAAGAAAGATTAAGGGAAAAAGTCTGTCCAGGAAATGGAGAAAAAGGGAGAAGAATAGCAAAACTATATCATTTTGAGACAGAAAGGTGATGACGTGGTATTCAAAGATACCAAAAGAGACTGGAAGGAATTTTGCAGACATATGTAGGGAAATTGATATTGGAAATTGTGAGGAGCACATCAGACCTACAGGGCATACAGGAAAAAAATTTAAATGGTTAAAGTACAGAGCAAACACTAAAAATATATAAAGAATAGACAGCTAGTAAGTATTGTGGCTTACATCAACAAGGACCAAAGAGATGTGGCAGGTGGCTGGGATCAACTAGTACCTAACTTTTAGCAAGTTGAACTTTTGGAGTCTGTAGTCTTTGGCTCCTGTGGAACCTGGGAGTGTTCACACACTCAAAATTAGGCACATGCTGCTGCAGATTGCTGAACTGGACTGACTTGCAGCAGTAAAGATAGGCACATGTAGAAGTAGTTTTAAGATTAGAGCATTAAGGAGCAGAGGGTGTAAAATAAGCAGAGTGAGTGAACCTCTTTTTGGTATCAGTATTAGAGAAGAGGTGAAGAAGACAAGACAGCCTATATCTTGGTGCAATAACAGGATTAGTAAAGAGATTATAACAAGAAACATGGAAAAGCTAAAATATGGAATTAAAAAGTGCAACTGAACCATAATATGAGCTCTCGTTATTCTATGAGACCTGTAGAGTTCCTGCAGATGGCTGTTACGGTTGTGCTCTGTTGGCATCATTGGTGCTTGAAGAAGGGGTATATTTATGATATACCTGCAGTGTTCAAATTTTGTAAATTCTCCACAGAAGGATGACAGAATAATTTCCCTGATGATATCCAGGACCTTATTCAAAAGGCATCTTTCTGAGACAAACGAAAATATTTTTTCTTTGCTAGGACGCTAAAGCTCTAAAATACTACAAACAGCTTGGAAATACCTTGATCCTTGGTAAGTTGCTGAGAGCACCTGCAGCCTTTCCTTGAATATCTTCAATGTCCTTCAGCCCCCTGTGCATCTTAGTGGCTCTCCACTGGACTTGCTCTGATTTGTTGACCTCTCTCTTGTGCTGGGATGCCCAAACCTGGACATAGCACACCAGATGTGACCTCACCAGTACTTGCTACAGGGAAATAATCGCTTCCCTCAACCCTGAGCCTCCTGGCTACATTCTTGCTAATGCAGCTGAGTATGTGGTTGGCCTCCCTCACCACAACTACTGCTTTAGGTTCAGCTCACTCTCCACCAGGATCCCCAGCCTCTTCTAAAAGCAAAGCTGCTCCCTCACCACTCAGTGACCAGCCTGTACTATTGCCAGGAATAATGTCTTCCCAGGGCCAGGGCTTTGCGTTTGTTAATGCCAGACTGCATGAGAGTCTTGTCAACCCATTCCTCCAGCTTTTAAGGGTCCAGCTGGATGCCAGCCCTACCCTCGTTGTACCAGCTTTTCCTCCAGTCTGTTGTTGCCAACTGCAAACTTGCTGAGTCAGTGAAAATAAACTAATCTGTTGCTAGTGACGGATTCTTCCACAAATGCCTACTACATTTATGCATGTTGTTTCCACTCTCCAAATTATTATTCATTGTGGTTTTTGTACTATATGGTCATCCCACATAGTACCCATAGTAAAAAAAAAAGATAAAAACAGGGGTTGGGTTTTTGCCAGAAAAGACCTCATTCTTGAACCTCATATTTTTAACACCCTCTTTTTAATCTGTGTATGATTCTAGATGTTTTGCTACTAATCCATGACTGTACAATACAGTTAAACTGACTGAAGCTTCCCCTCAAGGCACAACCCAAAGACAAGGTGAGATCAGTAAATCCAGTTTTAATCTAGTCAATTACAATGGTCACTGGGTAATATTTTTAAAGCCTGTAAGTCCCATTTTCAGAAATGCTCCCAGTGCATCGAGGGGTCCTCAATACTAGTGCCATTTTTCACACTGGAGTTTGGGAGCTGTTGAAGAGCTGGCTGTGAGTAACTACAGCATCAGTGCCCTCTCCCCAAATATCATGCAGGTTTGCAAGTTTCTCTGGTTCAAGACTGCCTCCTTACTTGCCTTGAAATGATAATTTCTGATACTTACTCTGAAATAAAAGTAGCAAATCTGAGCACAAAATAAATGCTTTGTATTTAAGGCTGCAGCCACCTTGTTATTCCTTCGTCAGGAACCGCAATGTAAGGTATTTGTTGTGATGGCTTTTAACATATGGAAGATCAAGATCAGATTCCTAAAATATTCTGAAAACCAGTTATAGCTTTAACAGTGACTGTGGTTAAATATAAAACCTAAGTAATTTGTTCTATTAAAAAGTCAGAGTCTTATTTTTATCAAGTGATGTTATGAGGGCATGTTCTAAATCAGCCAAAAGCTCTTGTAGCAATAAGAGCTTCACTTCTGCAATTTTAAACAGCCCAATTAAGTTGGTGTGGCTTCTTTGTGCATTTTGTTAGCACAGAATTCTTCCTATGACACTGACCAGATCAGGCAGACTCTAGAAGATTAAATGTTTGAAGAAGACACAGGCAAGGAAAATGCAAGAGCTGAATAATAATAGAGTTTATTTTTCACCTGCAAAGATGAGTCTCATTTGGACAGGGTCAGGTTGTGGTGGGCACACAGGAGTAAGAAGTAAAACCACACATTTCATGCATTCATATAACACTTCTCTTGACATCCCTCTCCATACTATCGTGCACTTCTCCACAGGCACGGGCCCAGTTTAAGATTACGCTGCTAATGATGATATGCAACTATTCCAAGCATCCTTTAACCAGAATGTATTCTCCATGCAGGATTATAGAATAGTTTGTCTGATGCACCCTAGACAGGCGGTATGGAGCAGGGTCAAGGCAAGCATGTAGCAGAGCTCTGAAATTTCCTTTTTGATCAAGCAAGTAGTGAGCATATGTCCGCAGCTGGAACGTGTGCTCAACTTACTTTAGTGGAGTTTCAGCACTGACCTTTTGCTGCATTCCTCCAGCAGCAGTAAAATGGTTCTGCTTAAGTAAACTGACATATACCACATGCAAACCCAGCTGTCTTCTCCAGCCCACCATTTCTCCTACTGTTACAAAAAGCCTGAAGGCATGGGAATGCTGTAATTTAATGTGTAATAACCTCTCTTGAAAATAATGTTGTGAAAAATAATTGTGCTCATGGCACAATAAAATCCACCTTCAGAAACGGGTTTAAGAGCTGGCCACAGGAGTGCGTGTTAATGGGTCCTGGATTGTTGTGCTTCATTACTGTCTGATTGACACAAACACAGGAGGTTAAAGCCCCTTGCACCATCTCCTGCTGAATCCTGTTGCCATCTCCAGCTTGACACATCCTTACCTCTCTTTGGTTGCTTTGTGTTTGCCACCTTTGTTCTTGTTCTGCTTTCTTTTTCTAAGTGTCTGGCAAATCAGGCCTGTGTAAAAATTAAGATGGTTTATGCAGCAAGCAGGTGATACAGCAGGCAGTTATTACTGGGTAGAATGCTTCTTTACAGAGCTGCTCATGACAGCAACCACTGACATCAGTGAAACAACCAGATTGTGCCCTTGCAGCATGGCATTGAAGACCAAGGCTTTCCCAGATATTTTGTGATTCCAAGTACCCTTATTTATGAAATGCGTTAAACTTCAGACATGTGGGCTTGGCTTTCAGAAAGCAATGAATATCCCCCATCTGAAAACCAACCTGCTTAAGCTGCCTTTGTTTGGATAATCAAAAATGAAGACATCACTTGGTGTTTGGATAACCAGGAGTGAGCTTTCCTTTATGAGCATGGCCTGAGCTTTCCAAAAGTCACAAATGAATGCACCTCTCCCCATGAAAATGCAGAAAATAATACACAAATTACATGGATCCTGTGTATATTGTATACAGCCTGCACTGTCACATTGCTGATGCCTTTTTTTGGGGGAGGGAAGGGGGGGAGATGAAAACCCTGGTGAATGAGAAGGGCAGTCAGGAAAGATCCAAAGGCTCTTTTTTTTTTTTTTTTTTTTTTAATCCTCTTATAGGAATTAGGGTGCTGTCTCCACTGCCCTGCTCAAATAAATACCTCAGCCTTGATCGAGTTTTCTTCCCACTGCCATGACATCAGCTGAAAGATTATCACCTACGGCTGCTCATTGCTGCTGCCTTTCACTCAAACGGAGGTGGGTCAGTTTATACAGGGCAACTGAGGAGCTCTTCTGACCCACCTCGTTTTGCCTACAGAGGCTCAGGGAGCATTTTGGGGAGTGTTTCACCCAGTGGAGGTGGCAACCTTCAGCAGAGAGGGAGTCAGCCAGGGTGACCAGCTGCAGGCAGTTACCCGCTCAGTGGGCAGAGCCGCAGCTGGAGAAGAAGGAGGCTTCAGAGCTCCTCCAGCCGCCCCAGGTAAAGCCCCCTCCCCACTCCCAATGCGCTCGCTCCCATGCACATGCTCAGCGCTGTAGCACTTCGTTTGCTACGGGCTGAATCCAGAGCCCACTTAGGCTCCCAGACAGCATCAGAGGAGCATTAGTCACCCGGGAATGACGGCAGCCAGCAGACTATGGAAGCACTGTCTACTGTAGTTGTAAGGGAATACTAAAGGATGCCTGCAAAGGCCACCAGGTTCAAGCCCTTCTCTCAGGTCTGGATTTGTAACCCCAAACCCTTTTTTTGAGGTTAGGCACCAAAGAGAAAGGAACATCAGCCTGTTTCTTTTCTGCCATGGCAGGGATGTCCTATATTTTTGTATATTTGCCAGTAACTAAGACTGTATCAATCTCTTTGAAGCAGGAAACTCAGATTACAGGCCCACTTTGGCCAGAAGATGTTCAAATCCAGCTCCCTCCTGAGAATGGCTTGACCATCAAGGGAAAAGGGCGTGCTAAGAAGCCACGCTTGGCTGGAATAAGGGATGAATGAGAAAGAAACCACCACTCTTAGCCCATATCCCAGAAGCCAGAGAACATGTGGAGGGGGCATGGGGCCTCACTGCATGGCAGGTGTGTTACCAGTCTATCTGAAAGCCTTGTGTGACGTTTAGTCCATACGCTCAAAAAGACACCTAATCTGGGTTGAAAACAATACTGAATGCTGAGGCTATTGTGGATAGAAGTAGGGCTAGGAACAACACCCTTGACTGTGAACTCAGCCATGAAAGTGACTCCCTATTGTCATAAAATCTTATTAAAGGGGTACTTAAATATGAGCATAGCTTTAAGTCTGGGTACACTTGATATGTCTGCAGTTAGACAAATACTTGTTTTCTGAATTAGGGCCCTACACAGTTCTGCAGCATTGTAGTCTTAAGTAAATCTGCTCTCCACCTTGATTTTGCAGTTTGTATATATGGTGGGTCTGATTTATTTTAGCCATGAGACAGATGAGCTACAAGTTCTCCAACAGCACAGAAAGTTGTCAGAGCTTTTGGGAGTTGGAGGATTCCAGAGTGCTGGGAGTTGCCAAATTCAGCCCAAATCCAGCCGAGGCTGCTGCAGCTCCATACCCCCAGGTCTGGACAGTAGCAAGGTTGAGCATGTATTCTCAGTAGCCACACATATACACAATACATACATACATATCTACGTGGCCAGTCCTACAGATCAACACAGGCAGACAACACAGCACTCAACCAAATGCAAACAATGCCAATGGCCTCGTCCTGTTACCTTCCCTGACTGATCGGGATGAAAGCCCATTACTGGAAAATACATGTACATGTATGCACGTATGCGTACATACACATAAACATACACACATACACATATGCTATATGTATCCCTCCAGTAGCTGATGTGCTTTTAGACAGTCTATCCTGCAACTTCCCCCATCTTCGACGTCCCCTGCAGCTGGCACTTGGACACAGGAGCCCCTGAGTCCTGCAGAGCTCCTCGCACACCTACACAGACACACATGCCCTATGGATCCTCCCTATAACTGGACTGAGATGTTGAGTGTCTCCAGTATCTGGCCCCTGGATCTCTGGCCTCCCCGTTACTTATTCACAGACGTACACAACCAGGTCTCTCCATTAGCCTTCCCAGCAGCTGACCCCCAGACACCACAGTCCCTCCAGTAGCCAACTCTCAGGCCCCCTGGTTGCTTATGGCCACTCCAATACCTGGCTGGCAAACCTCTTACCTTACTTGTGGGTAGTTCAGTGTGATATCCACGAGCAAGTGCACACACCGACACCCACATCTGCACAATAGGCATGCTCTCCAGTCTCCCCAGTTGCTGGCACCTCAGACTCATGGTCGCTCTTGACCCAGGGGCCCCTTGCCAGTGGCTGGCACTCAGACCTCCACACACACAGGTGCGCACAGAATAGAGAGCCCCTTACCCAGGAAAATAGCCAGGAAGAGAGTCTAATGAGAAGACGGGAGAGACTGTGGTGACCAGGGCATGGCCAGAAAAGCGTACTGACAAACAACCTGTTTAAGTGCAACTGTCCCTGTTTTACCCCTTATCCCTCTGTTTTTCCACACTTGTTCCTCCCCAGTCCACCTTGATCCCCCCCTCCCCACCTCTGGTCCTTCCCCTAAACATCCCATAATATGTCTTGTGCAATCCCAAAATGCTTTTTCGCCAGCATGCCCTACTGAGTGAGTCCCACACTCCTGTAGGCAGTAACCCCCCTCAGTCTGTAAAGTGATGTGGTGAGAGCCTCACCAGCTGACTCACCTGGCGGGTCTCACACCCAGACAACGTCCTCGTCAATAAATACCTACTTACTGCAAAATAAAGATGGGGAGAAGGAAAGCTAGAAAATGTTGTTTTCTGCTTTCAGGAAATTATTTCCCACTTTAAGCAAAAGTAAGATATACTGTTGTCTAAAGTGTGGTGTACACAGATGAAGAATCAACATGACTGAAAGCCCCCTCCTTTAAACTCTTTATATATGAATACCCTTAATGAGCTCTGCACATCCCAAAGATTTTTTAAAAATTAATACGGTCCCTTCAATTACAATACAGGCATGATGTCATGCTGTCATAGATTGGAAGGGACCTCTGGAAGTCATCTAGTCTAACCTTCCAGTTGAAGTGGGACTCTTGCCAACTCTGGAAAAGATCAAGCTGTGGCTGACCTTCATGCCATATTTCCAGCCATAGAGACATATCCATCTAACTTAACATATGATGATTACTATAGGGCTAAGAATAATTCTCTGACTAGGGTGATCTTTTGAATACAGTGGATGGTATCTGATTCAATTTATTGCAGAGATCTTTTACAACGGATTTTTCTCTTTCTTTCTTTCTATTTATCTTTCTGGGTTTTTTTAACTGCAACTTAACTGTTCAGAGCTTTCCCTTTTTCTGCAAGGGACCAGATCTTGTGAAAACATAAGCGCCTGAATAGCATTACTGATGTGAATGAAACGTGTAAGGGTCTGTTAGTTTACTTCCTTTTTCATGAGATTTACACGACCTACACTGATACGCTGCTAACGAGGGGACTTTGGGAAGCATATGTTTGCATGGTGAGGAGCCGTATATATTGTTACTGGGAAATCATCTGCCCACTGGTGGTTTAAGTATATTATGACACTTATCCAGCACTCATGCTGTATATCTCAATTTTGGAAGGGTGAGTTTTATAACCCATGGTTTTCCAATGAAGTAGTTGAAAGGGAATATCTTGGCTAAAGATGCCATGAGGCATTGGTGACACCGAGGAAGTGAGTCTTGTTCTTCTGATGCCCAGTCTGGATTTTGAGCCTTTCGATCTGGCTGCTAGACAATCTTTTGTTTAGAACAGTTGCAAAGATTTGATGTCTTGCATACTTTGCACGCATTCATCTTCTTATTTAACCGTTACATACTGCTAGAGATATGCTGGGAAGCGAAATCTTGGGCCTACTGCAGCCGATAGCAAAACTCCCACAAAGTTCAGCAGGGCCAGTATTCAACATTACTTTGTCATAAAAAGCCCTGAATTTGGCTTAGGCATGCAACTGAGCGAAGGAGACTGACTGTAAAGTCAGCCTGTATAATGGTATCCAGAAAAGTTCATCATATGAAGGTTTTCGTGCTTCGGCTTTTCAAATTCTATAGTTTCAACGTAAGCAGTCTTTAATAGTGCTCTTTACAGAGCAAAGAAATTTAAACAGATGGGCAGAGATTTTCTAGGAAATGTCTGCAAAGATTCATCTCTGGCTTCATCACTCACTTGCATCACATGAAGTAAAAGTTACTTGAAAATATTCTCTTAGTGCCGGTTTGAGTCATCCTCTTGAATATAGTATTTTATTTTTATCTGCATTATTCAGTTGATCAGCAGAGAATTTTCTTGTCTTCACTATGCCTTTCAATTTTTTTGAGGGGGGAAAGCCTGTTAAATTCCCCTAGATAGTATTTTACATCTGTGAGAATTAAGACAGGCTCATGAACTGACCTGTAGCTAATCTGGTAGCTCAGAGATAAGAGTCTTGGCAGAATAACTGAGCCATTCCAGTTCAAACCCTGCTGTTTTCAAGGGGGAGAGAACGTGGCTGCTTACATACATTGGTCTGGCTGGAAGACCCTTGTAATGGTCTTTTTCTGGTACGGGACTGCAGTTATAAGTAATTAGCCTCAATTGACTTGTGGGTGCTGATATTTTCTTCTGAGGCCTTATCAGAGTTTGAGCATGTTACTTACCCCACCGCAAACCATGATGGTCTGAACATCCATGATTGCTGGTGCTTTTGGCTACAGGGGCATAAAAGATCAAGATTGTGAGGAAAGTGTGGCCAGACAGAAATCCATTTAATAATAAAGGGATCAAATCTCCTAGGATTTGATCTGGAGATCTCCAGTGCTCTCGAGTCACTGGCTTTTCGTTTTCACTAATTCCAGTAGCCTTTGAGTTAGGACTTGGGTGTACGTAATGGGCTCTGTTCTCACAGAACTTGGTGTCCTGCAAATAGCAAATGAAACGCTAAAAACATCCAACCAACAAACACAAAAGCAACAAGCAAGCTTCCTTTCTTCTCGGGGTGCCTGTGGTGGGGTTGACGTGAACCTAAGGCTGGAGAGAAAGCTATGGGAATGAGGAGCAGCCTCTGTATTTCACAGGGAGGAGGGTTGCTCCCATCTCTGCGTGACAGAACATCCCATTCGCTGTCCAGGTGATTTTTAACACGTAGATAATTTTAAGTTATTTTAACTTTTCTATATCCTGATAATGTTCCCAGTCAGTAAAGTTTTCCTGATCAACTACATTTTATCTCTTCGTAATTTATCCCACCATTATCTGGCCCACAGATTGTAGTTTCTGTGCTAACAACAAAAACTCTCCAAGTCTGCTGCCTGTCTTCTGTGCAACTGTCAACCGTATATCATTCAATCACTTGAGTCCTTCCATTTTTAAATCAGCTTAGTAGAATAAATTGTTCAATACAGTGACAGGAGTTTTAAAAGGACTAAATAAATTGAAAGATAGAGAGCTTGACTTTCCTGGGTGTTGGGTACTTCAGAGTGAGTCAGCTAATTCCTATTAAGGCTACTGTAATCAGAACACAAAGCTTTGCCCTCTGTACTGCCGTGGTCACTCGTGTGCCACGTTCTATGGGCTGAACATCCAGAGTTTTTACGCCACTCCTGTTGAGTGCTACATCCATCACTCAGATTTGCCTGCACGTTGTCATCTCCGTTGGGACTCATGATAACTGCCAGCTACCAAGTGATTCAGAAACACAACAAGTAGGAAATGTGTTATGGGGAAACTCTGCCCTCGCTGAGAACTGAAGCAGCAGCGTCCCAGCCTGCACAGCAAATTCTATCTACCGAAACAGCAGAAACTGGCACTAGTAAAAGCATCTGCACCAAGGAAAGCACAATATCCTTCATTGTTAGGCAGCGCTTCCCTGAATTATTTTGAAGGTTTAGAAATTAAGTGAACCTCAGAAAGATGCAGCAATTGCCAACAACATGTTTTTATCTGCAATTTGTATTTCTTAACAGGAAGGCTCCATAAACAGAGCTGAGTAGGGCTAGCTATCAATGCAAGAGTGGTGTGTACCATTTTGCATGTAGTAACATCAGCTTGCAAGGCTTGCCCATAATTTATGGACTGCTTAAAAGAAAGAACCACTTCCATGGGCAGGGAGAATTACCCGAAATGGCTAAAAACATATCCAAGATAACAACTGGTGGTCAGGCAGCGGTTTCCAAACAACTACTCAACAGAAGCACTCACATCCTCTTGTGTAGCTGGTCAAGCTCGAGGCCAGGCTCCTGTAACTGACCCACTGCAATTTCCACCTTTTATTGGTGAGTGAGGAAAGATTCGTTTCTCAAAAAAGGAGGCTTGGCTGGCTTGCACTGGTAGGATTTCCGCTGCGGAAATAGGCACGCAGAAGACTGATAACGTGGATGCTGCACACATGAGGAGTGGCGGAAGGAAGCAGGCCCCTGGTTGTGGAGTGATGCTATTTCTGCCGGGATTTAAAAGTGTTCTTTGGAGCAAAGTTGAAACAGTCACTATAAATGACTTGCATGAGTGAGTACAGAGCATTTTGGAGGATTATAATTTATGCCGGGCAGGAGCTGTTATGGTTCAGTTTAAGGCACTTAAAATAAGACTTTTGGGAGACAACCAAACCAGCTTCAACTCTGGTAACTTCCCAGTTCAAGACACTCCTAAATTTGTATGTACAGGGTCTGATCCTTCATGGAGACAAGGGCCTTGAAGCCCTGTTGAAACCACTAGGTCTCAAAGATGCTCTGATGATATTTGGCACTGTTACAAATGAACCAATGCCCATTAGGAAAGAGCTGACAATGTCATGTAGCATATGACTCTCTATACCTCTTATCCAAACCTGAATTAATTTAACTAAAGGATTTTTTCCCCCAAGGTTTTGTCTTTCACAGAAACTATGTCTTGAAGGAAGGGAGAGTTTTTCTCCACGGCATGCTCCTTTGTGCAGATTTAAAACCGATCAACATATTAAGCCAACTGGGAACAAACCACGCCTGTCTGGATCCAGATGGTCATGCATATGCTTCCCAAAGATGGAACAGCAGGCGGGAGAAATCAGAAAGGCAGACATGAAGCCCTGTCTTACCATCTCCCAAGCAGCTTAAGAGTACTTTATAACACAAAAGCATAGCTGTATCCTCCTGTCATTTTGTAAATTACGCAGTGGATATCTCTCTTCTCAGAGACGTTTTTGTATCTGATGAGATCAATTTCTAAGTTTTTAGAAATATTGCTTCTCTAATTCTTACATATTTTTTTTTTCCTCAGTTTTATCCCTGTTAGTTAAGTTAAAACCTTTCTTGGAACATACAGTACAAACCCGCCTCCTCTTTAACCTTTGCATCCTTTAAATATTTACAGATGGTTTTCATATTCCTCTTCAGTTGTCATTTAGCCAGTGTTACTCTGTATCTCTTCAAACTTAGCACCCTTGGAAGGGCACACAAGGCCAATTCTGTTCTCAGTTACATCTGTGTAATTTTGGAGTAAGTCAGTGAACTTTAGTAGACTTTGAATTTACACCAGCAAAATGCAGAGTAAAAGGTGACTCCTAAATAAGGGTGACTGCTAAATAAACGCTAGGAAGACAATCAAAACTAACATCTCATCCTCCGGGCCCTGGACTGCACAAGGTTGGTGGCTTTTCTACAACAGTATCTTTTGCTGCATTCCCAGTGACTGGAGCGAAGATTTAAGAGACTTTGTGAACCGCAACAGCCATCTGAAACATGCCAGTATCTAGCATGGCTTTTCTGAGAAGTGCAGATATAGCACATCATTACACGCTAGTCCGTGCTGAGTTCTTTATGATTTAACACTGTTAGCTTTTGGTTTTTTTCCATGTTACATAGAATATTTGATACTAGATACTTCACATTTAGACATCTGTGTTACAAACAGGACACAAGAACCTTATTTTGTTCTGTGGCTTTTTCTTCCCTATGGGTGTTGATAATTATCCCCGCTAGAGAAAATGTCTCAGCCCTCCACAGGCCTGGTTGAGAGCACCGTTCTGTGTCATTTCTGAAAGCTGATAAACTAGTCAGAGACAAGAACTATGCATCATGTACTTAAGTCCATAGTGCATTTTCCAATGGAAAAAAAATACTTCATGTGGGAAGAAAGTGCCCAAAGGAAGCTTTGCTTGCTAAAGCTATCTCATCTTCCCCGAGCTGCACTTGCCACCCCGCTTTTTATACTATCTTTTACCACCTCTGCAGTCTTTTTTGTGGCCTGCTCAGTCTGTTCTGCTATATTCTACTAAGCATATGGTGAATGTTTCACGGTCTGCAAAAATTACATCAGTTATTTCCCAGCCATATCCTTTGGCCTTGTCTATGTTCTCTTGCTGTTCCAGCTGACTCCCTTGTACTGTCACTCCTCCTTCTGTCACAGCCACATTAGACATTGTTAATGTGGTCAATGATTTTCCTGGTTGAAAGGCATTATTAAATTTAGCAAAAAAAGAGCTGACTATTCAGTGACAAGAAGCTTCTCTGGGCTGTTTTACACGGCATTCTTCCACTCGGTTTATTTTCCTAATGCTTTGCCCTCTAATACCCTTATTAAATAGCATTAGTGGGTGCCCTCCATTTCTCATCCACTCAGCCGAGCTATTTCAGGTATGATGCCTGTTGCTGTACGAACTGCCATCACCTCTGCAGCTCATCCGCTTCCCCAGCCTTCCCACAGGCCTAATGCCAGGGACCACCTCCCAGGAGACTGGTAGATGTTCTCTCCTCCTCCACAGGCAGCAGCCACCTTCCTCATGCTTAATCAATGGGACGCAGGCAACAGACGTCATCTTTTTCCTTACGCGGGGTACACCGATATATCCATCTGAGCTGATAGCTGGGTCACTCCTGCTGTATTCTTCTACTCCTGCTGTACGCAGCTCTGTCTGTAATGGTACTGTGGGTGGGCCCTCCTAAGTAATGGACTTTGGACATGACACTTTGGATGGGACAGCTTATAAAGCGAGGCAGAGCTTGCAAGACTTAATTCACATCTTAGGTTGACTAGTTTCAACGGCTTTTATCTTTTGGAGCCTTTATTATAAAGGGTGAACTCTCTTTTTCTCCCTTTGCAGGCTATTCTGACAGATGTAGGAATAGAAATAAAGAACCATGAACCACCTTTCTTTACCCAGGATCTGGCCTAATCTCCAGGAACTAATCTTAAAAAGAGCTTTACATATTTCTTACAGCTTCCTCTGTAGCCTAAAATCACCAGGACAGCCTGTACTGTATGCAAAGAAGTCAGCACCTTCCAAATGGGAATTAAGATGTAATTTATGTGCCTACTTCAGAAGCTGCGAGACTGCCACCCATGCTTAACCATTAAGCATCTATGGAAATGCTTGGTACCGAAGCACAGGAATGTAAATTTTCCCAGGAACTTACATGCTCTGCTTCTGAGCACTCATAAATTCATCTCAATTTCAAGAACAAGCACATCGGCAACTGGCTACATCTGAGCTCATTCAGATTATCAGTTAGGCTTTCTATTTGTATATGAAGTGCAGCATTCCTTGTAAGCAATTAATTAAGCAATCCTTGAAACAGATTATCTTCACTCTGCACGCTCTGGTAGATGTGCCGAGCCTGCAACGTGCATCCTGGCGAACACTGCCATCGTACGAAGGTCCCCAATTAACATAAAGGCCCACCCATTTGAGCACTTGCTCAGCATGTTCAACACCACAGTTCGATTTGCTTTTCTGCCTGAGGGGACTTCAGGCCACCTTTGCTATCAAGCTGCAGACTTTGCCAGTCGAGGGGTATTACCCCATTCGGCCCGCTGGAGCTGCCTGGTGCCCGTTTTGCCAGCAAGCGCAAGGGTGAGCACGGCTTATGACAGATGAACTGATCCCACCTGCTGACCACGCTATCTGTGACTGCTCGACTTCTTTGCCTTCTGGGTTTAGTCCAGCTTTCCAAAGTGATTTTGCTAACAAATAGCTTAAGCCATTAGCAGGACAGAATCTGCTCTTCTAGGGACTCCATCACTTACAGAATACCATCCTGTTGCTGGAGGTAGTCCCTTCTTTCTCACAAGTGTAGCAAGTTTTGTAAGGGCACTCAGCTCATCACCGTCTTACTTCTGATGGCTGTCGTGGCTGGCCTCCGAGTGCCGCTCCTTGTGATGTGTGCTTGCTTTGCTCCACTTGCTTCTAAACGTTGGGGTAAGATTATAACTTAGTGTTTAAACACTATTATAGCATGAAGTCAAGCCCTTGAACTTACACAACCAGAAATAAGGCTGTTTGTATTTGTGCATAATAATATATTCTTCTAATTCTACGGTCCCATGGGACCACAGTTCTGTGGTTACTGCTGACTTCTACCAAACCCAGTACACAGCATGAAGTAATAGATTTATTTTTATGCGGCACTGATGGTCTGTCCTGATACCTCAATGAGGCCAAGATACAAGAAGAGGACAGACATCTTTTTACACTTTTGACCTGGTGTGAATACCAGGGAACAGTGCTGTATTTTTGGATATTGTACAGGCAAGAAATAAGAGTAAATGTGGCATGCAAGACTAATGCTCAAAATACTACACAAGCATAAATTAAACTTTCTTCTAATGAGGGGAAAATGAGGTACGATCAAATGAACTGATCAACTTTTAAGGTCACAGAACTAACAGAACTGGGTTAGAACATGTAATCTTAGTCATAATTTCCTCCTTTAAATTATACCCCCTCTCCATAATCACCTTCTGTGGCTTCACTCATCTCTCATACAACAGGAATAGTTATAAAATAACATCTTTCAGCTGTGCTTCATTAACTTAGATTCTGCTATCCAGAGTGAACTGTTGCAGAAGGAAAGACCTCAGATGCAATTCTTACCTCTGCGGGTGAAGTTTCTGGAATTACAACAGAGTAAAAGCAGCCTGGTACAGGACAAGGTCTGTAAATCTCTTTCTCCACTGTCTGTATTCTTCTCCTGTTTGTCACCAGCCACCATGTAAGCAAACGGACACAGATCATATAGCTGAAGACAACAGGCTGAAGGTCAGTTAGCTACGTCCTTGACAAATTGAGACTCTTTTTTTTTCCCTTGTAATAACCTCAGTTCAGATTCTGTAAAGGGCACCTGCAGTTTACACTGGTCACCACGAGCAGGTTAAAAAAAGCTAAACAATGGCATTCGTTCCCCATTTCTTTTAGTAGCAAGAACAATTTATTCAGTACAAGCTGCATGTACAATTTTACACAACATTTTCAAGGCATTAAATACTGTCATCCTTCCAAGGAATGCTGCACTGCATATACAAATAGAAAACCTCATGCCTATTGAGTCATTTTCCTCTTAATCTCAAATAGCTTCTCATGACCCAAACAGGATTTCTCACGTGGCTTTACTCCATAAATTGCAGTCTGTATGCTACTGTTCTGTACCGTTGCCAGGTACAGATCAAACAGAAAGTACAGTTCAGGTCATCTCATCTCTATATTTTGTTTTTCTACAAAGAGGGCTAAGAATCTGTTGTTAGCACTACTTCCTTGGGAACAGATACGAAAAACGGGAATAATAGATGTTATCAAGAGTCCGCTAGGCAAAGATTCAGTTTGGCAGGCCAATTCAGCATTTACAAGGGCCAGGCTTCAGTACAATTTTAAGCAGAACTAATAGTTTTCCCGTGCCATTCCTACCAGTTGGATTTTCCAAAACCTCACCACTAGAGCTTCTTTGTTCCTCTTAGTAACAAAGACCAATGCTGAAAAGTTCATATGTAATCCGCTGTGGATGAAAACATACAGATTCAAAAAATGAAAGGCGAAAAGCTGAATTATTTTCTTAGAAATTACTGGCAGTTTTACACAAGTGGTACTAAATTAAATGGTGTCTGTGTTTTGGTAAAATAACAGAATTCAGGCATAATTTTTATTAACGAAGAGTCTAAAAGTATAACCAAGATGATTTGCTCAAGAATTTTTGATGCTCCACCAGTTACTTGATGGTACATGTACTGACCGAAGAAAAAAAAATAATAAAAGAACTAAGTACGTAACACAGACCTTTTTCACACCACAGATAAGTTTCACAACTTATAAAAAGGAATACTTCTGCGACTGCACCTTTCACAAACAGAACAGTGGTTAGAGCACTTGCTTTTCTGGGACCAGCATTTGATTTCAGTTTAAGGCCAGCAATGTAAAATGAGCTCTAACAGGATTAATCCAGCTCCTTCTAGATGAATTTACATCCTTCTTTTCTAGAACACCAAATTAGGTCACATTACTTACATGATTCTTCTTTAGGAGTTGCTGGCAGAGGAAAAGAAAGCATTTGACAGTTCAGCAATAGATGTTTGCGGGGTGACTTACATGGCTTCTGTACAGCATGCATGACTCAATAAAAATACTAAGGTAAGAGTTCATTAATTACATGGTGACTTTATAAACATCATGAACCAATTATTATTCCTTTGATTCTCTGTGAGAATTTTAAATTATGCAGTTTACTCAGAACAGAGCTTTGCAACCTTCACATTTATCAAACTAAATTATAATAATAGTTTTAGAAAAATCATACTGAAAATACAGAAGATTATTTGATTTTTAGTTGGCTTCCAGGATCTCCAGTTATCAAGTGCAGAATTTCAGCAATATATAGAAAGATATTTTGGATTCAAAGCCAGGATCCCCGTGCTTCCTATATAACAGAACTGTGGGCTTCAGAAAGCTACCCGAGACTTTCACCACCCCAGCTGCTGTGCTGCAAGCCTGACTCTTCTGGCAACCCCAAGAATCCCAGTTTCAGACAGGGCTTTCCCTGTGGCCAGTCTCTGCACTGAAGGATTGCTTCCAGCTACCTGCGTCCACAGCTGAGTTCAAAAAGCTTGACTGTCCAAGATGGGGGAAAAAAAAGTTCCCAACCTCCCCTCTGCCCCTCATCCTGGGGAGGCAGGGGGTTGTGGGCTTCTTTTTTTTTTTTTGACTGGATTCAAGTTTGTCGCAAGAAATTTCATAGCTGCATCTTGAGCTGTCTCCCCGGCACCTCTGATTAGATCGTTTAGTCATAAAACATTAATAATTAATAAGCAGCAAAATATACCTGCACAGAGTCCAGAACATTATAGTGTTGCTATTAAGTTGTTCGTGTGATAGACTTGTCAATGTGAAATCTTGAAATAAAGCACAAAGTTAACATACTAAAAAAAAAAAAAGGGAAGAAATAATAGTTAAAAATTCCTAATTATTGTCACAGGTATATTATTTTGATTTTTTTTTTTTAAGCACTTCCATGATCTACAAAATGCAGCACGTTAAATGCTTGTTTCATGTCTTTCATTTTGTAACAGTAAAATGGTAAAATGAGGCAGTAATACGTCTTATTTTGTGGTCACTGTGACCCTGGAAAGACAACTGTGACTAATTATGTCAAAGTTATTCTAAAGAGACACTTGACATTGTTCATATTTTTTTAAATATCACTGAGCAAATTCAGAAAATGTTTTTAAAACTCAACAACCTGAAGCCCACCCAGATGATCCAATTACTATTATAAGCTCTTATTCCTACTACTTAAGTATGAGACTCACTTATATTTCTGTAGATTAGATACAATAAGTTACATTGAACGTCTTTCAGATAAAGGTGAAGAATTCAACATTAATACTCTGCTGAAACAGAATGCAAGAGGCAAAAATCAACTGCTAACACCCAAGTACAGACAGCATTTATCTTTTATTCTGAAGACATGATTCTTGAAATTGCAACAAATACCACTTCAGGGTCATCATCCTCAGAAAAGAGACATTCCATTCCAGAATCTCTGTAATCTCATCCTTTGTCAACAGGATACATCTTACTGCTGCACAAAATTCAGTGCTTAGAGGTCAGAGTCAATGTAGAGGATACTCTGAAGATTTGTGGAAGCATATTACTCAGTTGGTAAAACATTTCCTCAGAAATTGTCTGGAAAAAAAATAAAAAATACACCAGTAAACTTTGGCTTTTTGCTGTAGTTTAGAAGTATTAAGTGTCTCTCAACTTTGTTTCTTGACATTTAAGAGAATTGCTGTTTTTCAGAAGACCACGAAGATTGAATTAAATAGAATTATAACACATCGTTTGAAGACTATCAAAAGGAGAGGATGGACCTAAACATACTGTTTGTATATTTCTATGACATATGTGTTTCCAGTAAATTTCTTGTTCCAGTAATTGATTATTTCTGCCTAGCATAAGCAGGACAGTGCTGTTTGTTACCTACAGGACTCCTGCTCTCTGAATTCCAGAAGTAGATTCAACTTCACTACTTAGTTTATTCTTGGCTTCCTCCTTGCTCAGCCATTTAATACTTTGTCAAGAAATACATGTTATTTCTTTCCTAATATAAGTCTGATTTTTATATTACTCCCAGTACCACCTTTTAGAACAAATAAAACTTAGTGCTGGCCACCTTTGGAAAGCTTCCTGTTTCTGAAGATCAGCTAGAACGCCAAATTAAATAATTTCAGAATCTTAATTACAATTAACTTCAAATACCTAGAGTCATTAATGACTTTGTGGAAGCATGACTGAACTCAGTACATATTGTTAGACAATATGACTAATAAACACCTAAACTTATGCAATGCAAGGTTAGCCCATCTCTTCAGAGTAAATAAAAGCCAAAAAGTATCTTTTCCAAAGGTGATGTATTCACAGTTTGTAAAGGTGAACTTCCCAGTTTGAAATTTTAGCATCCTCAAAAGATACTACAGAATAGCCAAAAATATAAACCCCTCTTATTCCTGTTTTATAGGCAAGGGACCAAAACCACAGTGATTAATTTAAGCTCACAAAAAAAGAGCAGGACATAGCAAAGAAATCAAAACTAGATTTGCTGACATTAAACTTCTTGTTCTAACAGTCTACTACATTAGATATGAACTTGGTTTAACCTACCTGTGGTACCAAGAATTGTACAGTCCGAGAAATTCCTCCATCCCATGAGGCCATTTCCATCATGAAACCTAAAAACCAGCATTCATACTATATGCATTACCTATGCAATCTTCCCCGTCAATTACACCGTTATGAAGCAGTGAGGGAGTTTTTACTATAATTAGGATTTTAACTGTCTTAACTAGGGATGTCATTAATCACATTTAAATCAGACTTGGCCAATCTCTTGACTGAAATCTGCTTTAACTAGAAAATCTAATGAGGAGTTATGGAGAAAAATCAATATACCCTTGAAGAGCAGAATAACCAGTCCTACCGTACAGCAGAGTGCTAGCCAGCAGAAGCAAGAGGTTTCTCCAAATATGTGTTATGAGTTCTTTCAATGGCTTGCTTTCATTAAGTAACAGCTCTTTCCTTTAGCTCTTATGTGATCACATCCACTGAATGAGTACAAGCCTGTTGCCAAAAGTACACTGGCAGCAAGAGAAACTACCTGGACTTACTTATATGGAAAAAGCTCAGCACACCTTTATTGCTCAAGTTACAATATAGCATTTTTATGCTAGCGTTTCCTTACAAATGAACTACAAGGTTCACAGGAACACACTAGTAGCAAATAAAGATACTCAGATAAATACTTGTTTAATTAAAGTGGCTATGTGGATGACATTCCATTGTGAAAGGTCACAATAGGAAGAGGTTCCTCGAGTAGGTGGTAGAAAGAACATTAACACTACTAACATTTTAAATACTCTAAATGACTGGTTCAAGTATTTAAGTGCAACACACAAGAATGCAGTAAATAATACCACTTGGAAAGACAGAAAACTAAGCTGAGTCATGAGGACTTTCCAGCAAAGAGATGAATTAGCATATAAATTAGTCTTGGAAAGACGTGGGGAGTCCTCATTATTTGAGGCACTCAAAATACAAAAGACACTAGAAACTATACTGTAGAGAACCACCAGCTCTTGCCCTCCTTCAGAGATTGCTCAAAGCAGCAGTAAGGGCTTTTTCTTCTGTTGTCTATGTTTAAGTTGTAAAGATAACTTTTGAAACATTTTTAGTCTCCATTCTAAGTGTCTGAGACTATTTTCTGGTAAGACAGTTAATAATTTTAAAGAGACAGTATAAGTGTATGTTTTAACAAACAATAAGTTATTGAAAAACACCTTTTCTGGGGAAAATATACAGCCTGAGCTAAGGCTGGATGTCACCAAATGCAACACAAAAAAACCCCAGCTGAAGCGTTCGCTAACATACCTTTGACACACTTGAACACAAGCTCTGCCCTCTTCAAGCACCATGGAATGGTCATTTCCTAAAAATTAAGAAATGAAAAGCCTTAATGCCCAATGGATGTAACCAACATGAGTAGCACAGAAGTTATTAAAAATAACACATTTTTGCCATAGAACCACATTTTCCCATCAGGTATTCAAGCAGCATTACAGGCCATGAAGAAGGATTCTGTTTTCCAGAGTATTCTAGGCAGGTGGTATCTACATTATAGGTGACCATAAAAGCACTGCAATTGCTTATTGGTAGGAGAGCCCCGTGTCAGAACAACCTATAAATCTTTAAGCTGAGATGTTGTATAAAAATGTTGTTGACAATCCTATTAATGTAATTGGAAATAAGTATATTTAATTCCCTTGTGGAGCTTCAGAAAAATGTATACTATCCAATGGATAACTGTTAGATTTGTGCTTCAGCTAGCCAAAGATAGGCTCCTGACCACATCTTAACAGCAGTAATTTATGATTCCTAGCTATTCTTGATGTTTCTGGTTAAGGTTTATTGGCATACCCACCACCTTCAGTAAAAACCTTCTCTCTAATACCGGAACCAAAAGAAGCCCTTCTGCCCTAAAGATGCCTTTATATTAAGAGTTAAAAAGAAACAAAATCCATCTTCATCTGATGGAGGAGTTTCAGATATAAACAGATAGCAAATTCTTACCTAAAGTTAAATACCAAGATGGGATATGAAAACCCACAGTGCTTTAAGGTACCTTAAGACATAGCTACAAGCACTGGTCTAAATAAATTAAGTAACAGTTTAAATGCTTTAGTACTTTAAACATTCTTTGGCTGTACGCTACAAAGTGAATTATATCACTTATTCCTAGTCAGAGACAGAATGACTGTCACTGTAAACACTTCTCGGAGAGAAAATAGTGCCTATTTGTTCTGATGTACTCTTCAACATCAAAATGAGCACTTTCTAGTCTGAATACAGGAACATAGACGTGGAAACAAATTTATCATTCTATGTACCTTTTCAAATTTATGCTTTATATAATTTTCTGTTCAGTAAAGCCAGCTTTTGTTTTGCAATGCCAAACACTGTGCAATCTGTCATTTCCCAAGAGCTTATTTTCAGGTTTTAAAAAAAAGTTATTTGAGAAGCAAGGCTATCTTAAGAATGCTAACTGATAACACTGAAACGGTATACTGAACGTGGCTGCATTAAACAGCTACTGAAAGAAAAAGTTCCTACTTAGGCGGGAGAATCTCCTGACATCCCCAAAATATGTAATACATTCAAAACAGCATAAAAGCTGAAAATGACTTTTCAGAAAACTTTCTTTCATGATGTAAATCACTACATCAATAGATGCTGCTTTTAGGGTATGCAACACAGTAATCAGACAGAACAATACTTGACAAGATTTTTCTAAATACTTAGTCTTTGTTATAATTTATCTGCCTATGTGTGCTTTGTGTCACAAGTAATGTAGGCATTTATTGTTATTTTGATCACTGTTTTGGCTTAGGTAAAAAGTGTCTAAAAAGAAAGGTCCTGTTGCTCTGAAGGCAACTCAGGAGTACCTTGCGTAATCAATAAAGGGAACTAAGCCTTAAAAGGACTGATCAAAACAGCAGGATATGACACTATTCCTTGGACTATTTCAGAGGAACATAGATGTTAAACCTTGTGGGCACTTGGGGAAATAACAGGTTGAATCCAGAATGTCACTGCGTGCAAGCCACAAAAACTGAAAATGACGCGGTAGTGATTCAATTCTAATCCATCTTTAAAAATGTAAGTTCTCATGATTTTGCCATGTTATCAGGATTTTTCTCTATATGCAAACTAAGTAACAGTTGTGAAAATGATGAAGGATCAGCTAAGTACAAATTCAAAATACAGTGCAGGGCATAGGAAAAAAAAAAAAGCAAACAGCCCATCTTCTGTAGTGAGTTTTAACAGCATTCAAGCATGTAAAAAATCACCTGTGACTTCTGGTTTTGTTCAGTAGCAGAGACTACACCCCACTCCTATATAGGATGTAATGATTTGTTGTCAAATTAAGATTTCTTCTGCTTATTTTTAAAAAAAAAAAAAAAAAGCAGCCAACTTCACTGATTAGAAAGATATGCTGCAAACCTTTTTATTCAAAAAGATTTGTGACAGATTCACTACATGGGGCTGCTGCTTTTATAAAGCTAAGGGCTTGCACGTTTGCAGAACAATGTCATAACCAGGTAACAAAAACACTAAAGTCCATAAATGTCTTGTAGGACAAAGATTTCAAACCAAATTTCAACGGTTAATTTTAGTAAGTTAAGAATTAGAAAGATGTTTACTCAAAGTATATCTATGCAAATCCTAAACACTGTATGAGCAGCTATACATTTAAAGGCAGAAATCTCAGATGAGAAATATTTCAGGTTAACACACCCATCAATAATCTCTCTATATACATAAGCCATGTTCATAAACATTTGTTACACAGCTTATACTCCCTTCATTTCTACTTTTTTTTCAAAACATTTTTGTCTTAACTTATGGTTATAGAGATGGCTGCCTAAGATCCCTGAAGAGTCACATTTTTCTCAGTGTTGCTGTGTGGACAGCAGCAATGCCTCCTATATTGAAACTACCAAGGAAGTGTGTGAGCTCTAGCATTTTTAGTAATGCCATGCTATTAGAGCCATTTCATTCCCCAGTTTATGTATCAGTTTACATTAGATTCAGAACAGTGATCAGACAGTAACACTTCAGCTGTCCCAAATTTTAATTTGTCTGCTTTTGCCTTTCTCAAGTATCAAAACCAGTTTCTTTCCTTTGTCTAACTTAACAATCAGAACAGAGAAATCTGTTTTTGTTGTTCTTGTCCTAAGAAAAACAGAAGTCCTAACTTTTTTTCATAGGGAAAAAATAATTAGCTTTATATGAAGGTCCAATAATAATGAAATGTAATGGCTTCATTGGGATTGATACACTCATTAGTTCTATGAGGTTATAAACACTGCTCTTCCATCCATAAAAGAAGAAAACCTTTGGGAAAAGCACAGAGAAAAACTCATGATGAACGCCTGTCACAGTGCAGCATGCAAACATCTCTGCAGCTGTGCTCCTGGTTAACCACTTTACAAAAATGTTTTTATGTAGGTGGTAAACGCAGATTCAAAACAGGGGCTGCTGAAGGCACCAAGTTCAGGGTAACTTTCAGAAATCTGTTATTATTCACTTTTCCCTCAACAACAAATTACATATGTGTGTGTTTCAAATTAGGTTAGCCAGCTGCAAAGCACTGTAATAAGCAATGCTGCTAATGCAATTCACACAATGCAGTTTTGGCTAAACATACACTTATACAGGTCACTTTCTGCTTACTTTACAAAGACTGAAGACTTAATATAAAAGGTAAATTGTTTTACCAGGAGCTTTTAAGAATCTAGCACTAGACAAGAAGATAATTCTTCAGTTTCACAAATCCAAGCAACAACACATTCTCAAAGCATGTTGAACACTTGGTTTTGTGCTTTATTTCTATTTTAAAATACAGATATGCTAATGAAAGCTAAAACTAACAAGGTTTAAAGAAAAAGAATATAGTCAGATGGCAACTTGATTAAGAAAAAAGGTCAATAAATTTATGAAATACAGTAACTGGGTCCCAGGCTGCTGTCCTCCAAGCTGATTACTTGCCTTTGTGCCCAGAAAAAGGTCTTGATACCAGAGATGAAAAATTTCAGAAATAATACTATCTGTCCCTCAAAGGCTACTTTTATGTATGCGAGTATATCCTTCAGAAGCTTCATTATTGGACATTTTTAACTTTTGCATTGCTTGCACTTTCACAATAATAGACCCTGACCTTGCAAAAGGGGGTCACTTCTACACTGTGTTTCAATCAAATTCTGTTTAAAAAAAGTCACTGTTAAAGGAAATCCACTGGTGAGCCTTTATCTTGCTATGAGTCAGGCACTTTCAAAGAAGGGAAGGCAGTATTGAAATTTACAAGTGAAAAATCAAAGGGTTATTAAAAAAAACCCCACAACAGACTATAATTATCCATGCAAGGGTATCAGTAATGGCAGCATTACCTTATTTTTCTCATTTCTTTAAGTTTATAGACTTTTCACCTCCTAAGGAGGTGAGGCATATGGCTGTACTGCCTGTCCACTGGTTCTCTCCCTGCCTCCCCACCCCCTTTTCTTCTCTGCTATTATCTTCTGAGCCAGATGTGACAGAGGAAAGAGGTTGTCAATGGTATTAAATTGCTATGTACTGTGAAAAGTTACAGTTGAGTAAGAGACAAGCTCTACACATTAGTGTCCCACTGAAGAAGAGAATACAAAAGCTTAACACAATAAGTAAACACACTTGTATCTACAAAGAGCCTCAGCAATATGCTGCTTCTTGCTCAGCTGGTATTTGGGGGACTTAGAGAGGAAACAGGGACCGAAATTAAGGATGCAAGTGATTAGGCAGTGAAGGAGGAGACAGTTCAGAGCAAAGGTGAAATTTGGCTGCTGCTGTGTAGGGCTGAGGTGGTGTTTAGGGATACAGAACTCTAAGCCAAGCTTTCTAGGTCTGCTGCTCATAAAACTTAGTTCTAAGGTTTTCTAACTAGCAACAATTAAAACCAGAGATCTGATATCACTATTGCATCAGCGACTCTGAAGGTATAGTTTCTAAGCAAGAGCTGTTGCCAGAAGACTTCCAGGCATGTAGTCCCATCTTTCATTAATACTTGTGCAACTGTGCAATGATCTGGATCAAGGAAGCGAAGTGTCTAAAATGCAGGGCGGGAATAAAAAACCAAAATGATTCAGCTGGCTGAATTGTTTTTAACTGGTTCAGTTCCTATACTTGGGTCACCATAAGATATGAGAGTCAGCACAATGATGTGGCCAGAGCACATGAGTAGGATAAACTGTCCCATTTGCAAAGGGTATGTTCCATGCTGGTTTAAGCCAAAACTCACTTTTGTTGCATCCTAGAAGATAAAAACAAACCAAATCTTTACATTTACTTACTTCTGACATATCGTGCACCAATAGGAGAGGAATGCTAATGGTAGTAATGTCATGTGTGCAGCAAACTTTGAGAATGTTTCTGAGTCCCATGATTGCAGGATCCCGAGCAGTTATATTACCGGATCTTACATTATCATCCACACAGAGGTGAAAAGCAACATGAATTTCAGAAAGATTTGAATGGCGCGTGATGTAGAATTCTCCTACAGAATAACATAAACCAAGAAGGCAAGATATCATGGTGGTGATCTGTACTGAAATACAATTGTTAGGCAATGTAAGGATAGGGTCAGTAAGACAAAAGGCAAATACAAATATACAGAGATCAGAACACATATATAAGGAGATTGAAAAAAAATGTTAGAAACCAACTGATCTAAAATCTCTTGGAATATCTTTGTTTTACATTCATCCTACACTCACTTCCCTGCTTTGATGGGTTTCACTGGCATCACGGACACCTGGTGTAAGAAGACATAACAGTGCCAGTACAGGCGGATATGATCTATATATAACACAAAACAGAAAAACAAACACAGAGGAGCTGTAATACTCAAAATATATAATGTAAGCACTGAATTGCAGACAGATGTGGGAGGCGGAAATACCAAAAATGGATGGGTTGAAATAAAGGATGTAAAAAGTCTGTGGAAAAAGATAGGGGGTTACGTAACAACTGAGATACGTACTGGAAGACAAAGGTATCAGTGATCATTAGAATTTAAAATAATTCATAGTAATGGGAAGGTTAGTTATGGAGTTGTTTTCAAAAAGTTACCAAGACATCTTGTTGGGGGTACTTTTAGACTTGGTATTCATTTATCAAAGGCGGAGACAGAGTAAGGGGCAGTGAAATGCAAGTCTCTCCATCTTACCTTTCTGCTGGAGATGAAAAGTCTATACTAAAGCCAACAGAAAAGCAGGTATGCAATACCCGTACTGTTTCAGTCAACAGATAAGCATCTTTCTTCAAACCTATTTTCACCTGTCATTTAAGTTAAGGTACTACCTTTGTACTGGGACAGCTGAAGAACAGGTATGTACTCCTTTCTGATGACTGCTAAGGAGGTAGGAATGCCCAGCGGTGATCATTTAAGAGTAATAATACACAAGCCACTGCAGCAAGATTCACCTGAATTTAACTGTTAAGGACCCAAGTTGATATATAATCCTCTTATACTAACAAGATCTAAGACAAGCATGAAAGCAATTTTAAGAAGCCCTCTTATTCAACCATGGGTTGTATGGATTTAACTCCTTCCCCCTCCAACTGCGTATTCATCTTCAAATTCCACAGAAGCTTTCCTTACTAAAAATCACAATATACTTCCTCTTTGAGAGGAATGGATTTGTACATTCTCAAAGCTAAAAA
This sequence comes from Platalea leucorodia, assembly GCF_965183815.1. Taxonomy (NCBI): domain Eukaryota; kingdom Metazoa; phylum Chordata; class Aves; order Pelecaniformes; family Threskiornithidae; genus Platalea; species Platalea leucorodia. Next base: position 45,117,281 of record NC_138826.1, on the reverse strand, counting down.
AATATATTCTAAAATCCTTTACTGTATCACAACACTGACATATATATAACTATTTTCAAAAATAAAATTAGTTGCTAGTATTTAAGTTTCACCTTTTCCCAAGATGCTCAGAGATCTGTTTTCACTCCCAAATTCTGAAAAGAAATTTTAGGCATAGAGAATTTCAGTGATTTGCTCCAAGTCACATGATGCAGCGGCAAAGCTGGGAATAGAAACCAGATGTCCTGACACCCAGTTCTCTGCCTTAGCCACAAGAACATCCTTCTCCTCTGATTAAGGTCAACTCGGGTTTAGTTTATAATTTATGTTCTGACTTTAGAGCTAAAAATGTGCATCTATAAAACACAATTTGCTTTAAGAAGAGGGGGAAAATGCAATAGAACTCACCGGGCAAAATATTTGACTGGTTTCGTTCAATATTCTTTAGTTTATCTTCATTTCCACTACTTTTGTTTTCTGTATATAAATCCATAGCACAAATATTAAACATATCATCTATTAATTACGCTTTGGCATGAAAGTTTAACATACTGCGATATCTGGCTTGAATTTTTACCATAAAGTTACCATAAAGTCCTCCAAAAGTAGGGGGATGGACAGGAAGTGGTTTTGCTATCGTCAATAGACACTGAACCGAATCCTATCTCAAATTGTTACCTTTCTTATTTAATCATCCTACGATACCTCTTCATTTGGACAAAAGAAAACACAATATTCTCAAATATAATATTAAACTTTCCAAATTGCCCCCACAACTACATAGTACCTTGCTATTGCTTTTTAAATAATGTAACTATTTAAAACAAATTTATTCCTAGTATTACAAGAAAAATTTTAAAGACATTTACATAAATCAGCAGTATAAAAAAACAGCTTTCAGTATTTTCCTCAAGACTACAGCAATGTGCAGGTTCCTAAGAAAACTTGTTTCTCTATGTACTCTTATGAATCTATTCATGTTACTGACGTATTTAAACCACATAAGTAGTTCCCTGCAAGAAAACCAGAGTTTCACGATGTACAAGTACTGCCTTAACACCATGTGGTGAGAAAATTTCACAGCCATTTGTAAATATAACTGCAAAGTAAACCATTCACAAGGATTTGGTCAGCACTAAGAAGCATACACATTTAGTCAATTTATTAGTCACTTGTAAGGAAGGGAAAAAGTCTTAACTCCTCTTCTGCAATTTTTAAAGCTTTACATTTAAACAGAAATAAAGAATAAAGAAGTCAACTCAGATAAAGTCTGTGTTGCTACAGGCAGTTTAAACTGCAGATGAAAGCACAATGGCCCCATACACTTCCCATGCTGTTAAAGTGTGATCAGAACCTAAGGATTTACACTTTTTTTTTTTTTGGTAATCAGCAGCAAAGACATCATGTGAACGTGCTGTTTGTGAAGAGAGAATTTCATGCAGACTTCTCACAGTTTATCGATAAACAAGAACATTCCATTTTATAGATCAGGTAGCTGAAGAAGAGTGAAATTAACTTGCCCATAACCATAAACATTCAGCTGACCACTATTCTATTTCAAGGAAAGTAATTTTGGTTGTCACTGACCATGATGTCTTTTCGACTTACTGCTACGCTGTGCTCTGGCCTTAAGTACAACCTTCTGGACAATTTCAAGCTGTTCTTGAATTCCAGGAAAATGGAAATCCGTGCATTCTTGGCAAACAGTTGCAAAATCTAGGAAAAAAAAAACAAATTAAAATCCATGTCATAAGGCTGTGCTTAGCAACATTACATAATGCTGCTCTACTGTTCAAGCAAGGTCAGTAACAAAGGCAAGCCCCCCAAAACCACACAAAGCCCTGCTGTACTCCTCTTTAAATTCTACAAAAACTATGGCACAGATGAAACATTTTTTTGAAAGAAATTAATTGCTTGGGGAAAAAAAAAAAAACTCGAGTCCTGTTACTCTTCAAACAAAACCACCCAGACCAAAAAACTCTAAAATAACAGCAATAAATTATGTGCATTAAATGTAATTGTGCTTCAAAAATGATGTCTTATTTCCAATACTCCTTTAATCTACGATACTCTGTTAGAACATACATAATAGATACTTCCAACAGCAACAACAGCATTCCAGTTTGTTTCGAAAAAATGAGAGCTATTAATGAAATTCATCAACTGCATATCTGGAAAGCTGGAATTACAGGTTTTTTTTTTTTCTTTTAGTTCTCAAAACACAGATCTGAAAGCTAAAGAAAAGTGTCATCAGCTGAAAAGAGCTGCAAGTTCCTTTTCCTGACAAGCAAGTATTATGTCAGGCTTGGAAATATTATACTGATAATTAGGATCATAATGCACTGCCTCTGTGACTGGTATTATAAGCTCCTTATCCTAATGTCCAGCTGCCTCTCAAAGCAAGTCAATGGGAGCCGAAACAAGCTATTAGCAAGGAGCTGGAGTATACTAAGCAATTGCCACTTACTTCCCATTTTGAGGTATCTGCTCTAATCCTCTTTAAAGTTCTTAATGTACTCTGCCTATCTGGAGAGCACCGTATACTCCTGTGAACAGGCTGCGACAGGAACAGGCAGGGTAGAGAGAAAAATCTTAATGTATTTTATCTTTTTACATGAAGTCTCGATCATAAAAATCTATTTTCAAAAGGCTTTATTAAATTCTGGTCTCCAAAGCCAAGGGAGGAAGACGCTCATATTCCAAAAGATTGTCTTCTGTGTGTATCAACATAAAATAAGGTCACAAGACATTTTATTTGAAACAAACAAATGAAAAATCTCTCGTATGTCATTAAAGTTAACTTTAATTTTAGTTTATCATTTGTCTGAGTGTGCTACACCTACTCAAAACCTGAGTCACAGTAGCCCTACAAAGTCCTAGTATAAGAGACTTGAACTAGGCAATGCATAATGTATATAAAGAAACTATTCATCTAGCCTTGAAAAAACAGTCTAAATGAAATGAACATATTGAAAGTTCATATATAAGTTCAACTTTCTGTTCAAGGCTGTTTTCTACAGACGTGTCCAAATCTGATTTCGAAGGTATGTTTTGCTAGTTGCCGTTTACACAGTGTAAGAAATCCAGAAAACACTGCAGTCATGATCAACCAAGTAAGTTGCAGGACTTCTTATGACTGGAGCCCGTCTCTGTTCAGTGCTTGCCGAGTGATTGGTGTTGCTCAAAACAATGTAAAAATGCTTGGATAAACGGTGTGCTCACATGAAGCTCAGTTACTCCAACCACCTTTGAAAAAATCTCAGAGGTTTGAGTGAGCTTCTTGCCCATCACAAAAGTAAAGGCTACTAGGTTTGTATTTTTCCCCAGCTTTAAAATGGAATCAGAAAATTGCTTCTGCACTTTTGTAACCCAGAAATTTAGACTGCACAAGCCACTACCTCTCTATATAAACAATAGCATCAATGTATTATTTAAAGGTCTTCCTAATAACAGTTCTATGAACCTTTGAACCCTCTAGCATATTTATTTCTTAAAGAGCCTTTTAGGAAGGAGAATCAGTTCTGGCTAGAACCAATGTTTGTTGCTCTTGCAACAAACAGCTTTAACAGTTTAAAAGCATAGTCTCCTCTCAAAGGTGTTTATTACTGCTCTTCTGCCAGAAGCTACCACTCTTTAAATCCACAGAGTGGAAGAAATACGCCCAAACCTCAGTTGCCACCTATAGTGGTTTGGGGTCTCAGTACAACCAGACGTTCACTGATGGTTTAAAGCAATATATCCAGCTAGGTCCGAGGAGGTGAGACACATTCATTTCTGCAACATTTTTAAAAAGAATGGTGGTGCAGACAGCTGTGGAATGTGCCCACAGTTAAGGTTCCCAAAGCTCCTTCGGAACTCAAAGAAATCAAAATTTATTAAAGATTGTACTTTACAGATTGTGATACAGTGCCTTATCTTCCCCTCTACTGTAGCTGCAAGATCTAACTGGTGGCTAGAAGATGCAACTATTACTTAAATGTCCATCTTTTATCACCTAAGATTTAGTATAAAACCAAATCTTCTCTAATTTGTTATTAATTTAAATATTTCAGCAGTAAAAAAAAAGTAACTGAAAATGAGTACAAGTTTGAAATATTGTCAGAATTAAGCAACTTGGAAACCATAAACAGCACAAATACAACTGCAGTTTTTACTGGTACACTTCTTTCCTTCTTGCTACAAGCCTGATTCCACACTGTTTTCAGAGAATGTCAACCACCAAAGTCTATTTTTTTCACAGCACACTAGAATAATGACAAGTAATAGTGGCTCCAGTCAAAAAGACATTTCAAGTGTAAATATTTTGGTATTAAACTTCAAGAGGAAGGTGGGAAAGTCAATAATGTGGTTCAGAGAAAGCCTCAGTGACCAAAATTGGAACAGGAACAAACACATGTTTCATTGGTTACCCTTGATACAAAATACCTTCCTCAGTGTCCAGTTACTCAAAAGACATGCACTTAAAATGGCTACTAATCAAGCTTTCCAGGAGTAGACAAATAATATTCCTATTGGTCATTTTTAATGGAATTCATAGTCCTGCAGATATCTAAAGTACATGGCATTTTTATACATTTTCTTATCAATTTAAAATCTTAGTGTATTTCATTTTCACCTTTGCAAATAAGTTTCAGTAAGCTAAGCTGACATTGGAGAGTTAGAAGGCCCTACTTGATAATAAGTCAGTCTAAGGCAGGGAAATCAACACTGAAGTGTTCACTCTAACACAATCCTTACTCAAACACAAAACCTAAGAAAGAGATGAGAGAGATAACAGCATATTGGAGCACAACTCTGTCCCCCATCCTTATCCGTATCTCTTTTTGCGTTTGTTACCCTTTTGCAATACCATGTCCAACACACTAGGGTCTCTAGTAAATTTTAATTTTACAGGGAATATTTTTTGTGAGAGAAGACAGCAAGTTTTTAAGTGACACTCGTTTTCACTGACACAACATACCCCACTAGAGGACTCACCTCTTTTGATGCCGCTATATGAACTGATACGGTTATCTACCAATAAAACCAAGCCACAGAGAGAAGTTGAATAGAGAGACATTGCAGTTTGAAGTCTGTGAAGTTTTACTCCACTTCGATGATTACGCTTATGTTTACAGAAATCCAGCATATCGGCTCTCAGTAATCTCAAGTTATGCATGGTCTTCAACTGAGCTCCTGTATGGAATATGAATTATTTTAATACCTACAGTAAAAGAGGAAACTCAGGATTGTTATTAAAATGCAAGGGATCAAAGTACTCCCTTAAGTTTTGTGAAAAAGACCTGTAAGGGAAAAATAGTCAATAATACTCAAAGAAAGTTCTTAACCATATATTCAGTTTTACATACCTATGAGCAATTTACAAAAATAAGAGTAAAAATGCAGTATTTTCACATACTGTCACAAAGCAAGGCTTATCTATACCTGAAATGAGCCTTGTTGCCTATTATAGGGCTATGGACCAAATACTAAAGCAGTCAAAACAGACAGCGTAAGAAGTCTCTATTGCGTAAACAAAAAGTAAAGATTTTAAGCATCTATTATTTTTCTGTTAATTTATCATGGTAATTGAATTTAATACCCACATTTTCTTACCAAACATAAGAAAAGTTAAAATATAATTTTTAAGTGCTACGTGTTTTGATGTTAGTGTGCTTTTCTACACTCGTCACCTTGCTAGAGTGGATAAAAACTTGCTTCTAGAATGTTTTCCATTAATTATATTCCAGGTAGCTAGATACTGTTTGACACAGTTTATACTGTACTGTACTTCTCTTACATATGTAAAGAACAAATACAAAACAATTACAAACCGTATATATTGCATACATTGACAGTTAAATACTGAAAATAATACATGGCTTAGATATAATAATACATAATAAATACATAATAATGTATCTGTTACTATGTTTGGTTTTTGTGTCAGTTTACTTACCCAAGTGAATAGTAAAACTTTCTTCTAATAGCCTTTGCTCTTCATAAATTCTTCCATTTCCTTCTACAGATTCTCTCAGTTGACTGGGCTGAACCTTAATTTCATCACTAAAATGATGAGAAACGTACTGAAAAGTTTATCCTAACTTTTGATCAAGATCAACAGTATTTTGTGAAAGCTGTCCAAAGTTTGCTCAGCTAGTCTGTGGAAACCAAGAGACTAAACCTATTTGAATGAACTCCACTCATCTGACATTCTGCCTTTCTGGCATGCAATACTCCAGGTGCATACCAGCAGGAAGAGGAGACTCCACTGTTGGATTTACATTACCTAGCTCATTTGTAAAGCATTCTGAGATTGAGAAATAAAAATAAATCACAATACGGAGTTATAATAAGAACATAGGAATAAAAGGGAAAAAAAAAAGAATTCTTCTCAGACTATTTGTAATAGCCAAAACTTTATTTTAGATAAAACATTTCTTCTTTGCCCCACACAAAATAGGAGTTTTAAAAAAGCCAAATCAAATGCTCCACAGTGTTCAAACTAGCAGGAAATATTTCAGGTACCAGTTTTAATTTTTTTTCCTAAATTCAACTGTCTGGTAGTAAGTGATATAATAAGTACTGTTTCTGCTACACGAAAGAACCTGAACATCTCTTCAATTTCTTTCTGCATTAATGAAAAGTTTCTTTTTGTTTTCAAAGTGTCTAATCTTCAAAGGTGTTTTATAAACTTGCAAGCAATTCCACTAACTGAAAATGCCTAGTGATGAGGTAGAACTGAGATACACCATTAATAAATACTCATACACACGCATATAAGCAACTAGATGCATAAAGATACATATGTGCGTGCATACATATATATAACTATCTGTATCTTTTATGTGTGTGTGTATATATATATATATATATATAAACACACACATTTTTATCTCTTGCTCTCTTAAGTTCCTAGTTGCCCTACTATAGGCTTCCTGTGCATTATTTTCAAATGCATTAGGGACCTATAGTTTTCAGGACTCAACACAAGCAGAGAGATCACACTTTATGTGAGTGCAGTTATTCCAATACTATCACTTCGCATCTGTTATAAGCATCCAAGATTATGAAGCCAAAACATCCTCACTCTCTCTCAGAGGTCCTTGCCTCTGAACCTCTAGCCGGCCATTTCTTCTAGCTTTCAGCTCTAAGCAACTTCACCTTGGTCTTATTTTACAGCAGTAGAAGGCCAGAACATGGGAAGAGGTTTACAGTGGTAAGTATGAATAGCCTTTGTAATTTCACTATTTTTAAAGCCTCATGGAAATAATCAACAAAGCTAACATGAAAATTCTGCGGAAAAATATTTTAGGATTGGGCTTAGAGCTTGAGCAGACTGTCACTACTGCAGTGATGACCACCTGGTCACTAGGCTAGAGAGAGGCCAGCTTGCTTGTGAGCTATGCAGTCCTAGGACATTCTAGGACTAACCTGAGAACAGCAAAAGACTTCCAAAACATAAATTCACAGACAAGAAAATCCTAAGGAAAGTAGTGAGAAATCTAAACATGCAGCACTATCTTCCAATATATTTCCCCTCCTCTCTCTCTTCCCTCGTGTTCCATACACTCAGCTTCCTTATCCCAATAGGAAACACTTAAGAGAAAGTGATGAAGTATTTCACACATTATGATCCATGCTTTTCTCCTCTTATTACTAGCACCCACTTTGTTCAAAGGTGTTGTGCTTCCCATAAATTCCTTACTGCATCCACCTAAATCTACTCAGACAGGCTCTTCTGCTAACAGAAGGCATGAGAAAGCATCAGGTTTTACTCCTTCTATTTTCCTACTAGTAGCAAAGCTGGTGGTTACTAATGATAACGAAAAAGGATCTCTCCAAGTTACAAATTCTGATTTCCCTGCTATTTCCTCAATCAGAAAGCTTTTCATTCAACTCTTACTACAAGTGTTCACACTAAAAAATTCCATTTTTTTAGCTGTCTAGTGATGTATACATAAAACAAAAAAAGGAGGCTTATTAATGCAAAACATGTGATACTGTTACCATTTACTGAGCTACAATTATTCTGCAGAACATCCTTAAGTGGTAACAGAAATCCTTGTGAAATAGTGTTAGACATTGTAAATAAAGGCAAAATAGGAGGAAACTCCATTCAGCTCAAGTTGCAGTTTAATACATTACAACACTTTCTGGTACAGAAAGGTTATAACATTACACAACAAAGAAACTCCTAAAAATATAAATATTTAATTATGATGGTTTATTTGCCTTTGATTTGCTTTGATTATCCTATTTAAATGGCTAATCTGAAATAAAGATTATATAAAAGCAAGTCCTTTGAACTATTACAGATGGAAGTAAGCATCACAGAGGAATTAAATACCTGATTGAGCTGTTGTTAGGATTCTTTAGGTCCTGATGAAGCTTTATCACCCATTCCTGATATTCCTGCTTCTGGATAGCGGTAGACTGTTTTAATTCGTTGGTCCATTTGTTCTCCAAATCCTAACAAGACAACAGTGATAATTTCAGTGCTTTGGGTTTTCTTTTTAAGACAATTATTTGCATGGCGTCTTCTAGTCCGCTGAACTTCGTTTACCTGCTGAGATTCAAAATGTTGAGCTGCTAATGAATTTACATCTTGGTCTGTTAGTGATTTCCCTAGCTCCTGCATCACCTTATCCATTTCAGCTCCTTGTCTGAAAGAGAAGCAAACATAGATTTACAGCAAGCAACACTTTCAAAAAACTGGCAGAAGACACCTGTTGTTGTTGATACAGTTACTGATACAATGATCAGCTGTATCAGTCAGCTGGACGATGCTTATCACAAGCAGAGATATAACTGACCAGATAGCTGAAAGATACATCATGCAGTACTTTGTCCATCCGCTCATTCTGGAATTGGAATTCAAACATTTAAAGTCTGCCCTCACAGATGTTCAAAAGAAGATACAACAGTATCTCCAGATACTCTAATATAGTACTTCACTATCCTTATCATTGGAAGACTTTTTGAAATGGACCTACTTAGTCCCTTGCTTTCCTCCTGCCCCAACCACAGAAGATGCAGACAGGTAAACGCCAGGAAATAGGCTAAACACACCTATTTTTAATAGTCAGATGAGCTTCCAGCTCAAACTGCATTCAACAAGGAGTTAAAGGGCTGCCCTGCTATCATCAGTTCATCCAATACCTCGTCCCTCCTTAGTCTTCTTAATCCCTGTCTTCACTTAGTCTTTCACATTCACCCCTTTCTTCAGCACGGAATCGATTTGCCCTAGCATAGATTTAGCAATGAATACCCACAAAACAAATTTGAGTTGAGGGTCAGGGATTCCAAGTCAGCTCCTATGTAAACAGAACACCACCTATGCTCATCTGGGATGGTCTCAGCTGCCACTGACATATGGAGTTTCTTGATTATGACAAATAGATATGATAAATTCCACCAGAAATGACAGCTATTATCATACTAGAGCTCTACAACATTACTGATCTTAGGATTAAGTGCTCTTTCTTCTAGATGCATACTTGAGAAGAGTCAATAAGCAGCAAAAAGTTTCGCTAACACATTATTGGCAACATTTATCCCCAAATTAGAGATAAGTAAGATTCAGTCTAGAAGAAACTATATAAACAGATACGCATTGTAAAATGTGAGCTTAAGCAAACACAACTCAAAAGGAATATTGCCACTTAGAATGCTAAAACATACCTACTTAGAATACTCTGACATCTCATAAGCTTCCCTAGTACTTAGTATTTATACTATATTTGTGTGCATTCATCTTCCTTAACCTATTTAGTCTCGAAAAGAAAAACTCCGCATTGTATGTGTTCCCTCTTGTGGACAAAGCAGCCACCTGCAGCTTATTCGGAAACTCGGGATCCCACGTAGACTTTCCTAAATTTCAAATTCAACAGTTTCTGATTTAAAGTTGTTTCAAGTCTTTTGCTCATCTTTTCACCCCATGGAACTTCCAATTTTTCATTTAAATTACATCGTAACAAAGGCAAAACATAGTATGTACATATACTTTATTTTCTAGATATCCTAAGCACTTTATGTTGCTATACCACTTACAACGTGGATAGAACAATGGAAATCAAACCTTATGTTACCCTGATGGCCTTAGCTTTTATTATTTTTAGTGACTGAGGAGAATAAGATAGCTGACCCTAACAATATAGGCTAAGTATTATATGATTTTAAAGAGAGAAAAATAAAACTAAAATAGGGCTTACATAGACAAATACAAGTTGACACACATTGTCCTACGAGCTATATACACCCAGTAGCATGCACCCCTACTTACTAAGATAGAAAAAAAAAATAAAAAAAAAAAAAAGAAGGAATACCTTTCCCGTAGTTTTTTCAGTTCCACATCTCTTTCACTTATTAATTCTGAGATACTAACAAAATAATTGTGTTCCAGGTTTAACAGCATTTCAGAAGCTGGAGAATGTATCAGATCATGATAAACATCTGCAAAATCTTCATCCCAGCTGGTTTCTTCAGGTTTTGCATATTCTAATGTTGTCTAAAAATTATAAGAGATTATAAAGTCTATAGTACCTTTTAGAACATATAAGGATCCCTCATAATGGTGGGGTAAAGCCAACTGGGCATGCACACTGTTGCACAACCTTCAACATACATGAACTATCTTTCCTAATTTGAGCTTTCTGTATTCTGCTTTAGCTTTAACATTTTCTCCCTTCCTATATTCTTTCTTTCAAAGCAACTAACAACAGAACATTAAGGTTTTGACTACAGTGAGGAATTACTAATTTTCAGCCATCACCAACTTGAAAAGAACAGTAATATCTACAACATTTGCAGATGATGAATTTTAGATAGGGCCCAAAACACCAGCTGTGCAAACAAAAATGTTTTGCTAGAAAGGATGACTAACCTCTGATGTCACTAGAATTTGATCAACAACACTGATTTAAGAAAAGCCATTCTTATTGAACAAAGAATGGCCAAAGATGCCAGTTTTTCAAGCTCCTTTTACTGAAACGCTCCTTACATTTGCAATCATTCCCACCAGATTCAGCTGATGAATCAAGATTGTATCGTTGAATTGTAGGTTAGAAATGTCAAGAAATGATCTAATCCTAACCCTCGCACTCAGGCTAACCTATTCATAGAAACCACTAGCACAGAAGACTGTAAACTCTTTCAATGCTTTATCACGTTCCCATGCTCACCCGATACAGATTTTTTCCTTCTTACAGGTTAAGCTAATTTCATTTTGTTGACGTTCGTTAAGGCAGATAATTTGCTTCCAATTCTCTTTATAACAGATGTATGTTTGGGAATTTTTCACAACATTCTTCTATATTCCATGATAAGCAAATTCAGTTCCTATAAACTTTTCCTCAAATGCTGCAGTTTCTGTCATTCTTTTTTTCCTCTCCGCTAGGACTCCTCCAGTTCTTTTGCACTCCAGTTCTGTACGGGCACAGACACTCTCACAAAGCAAGTCCTGAATATTAACTTTTCAGCCTTAATCTTACCTCTTTATAAGCTTTAGCCCAAGTATCTGCCAGCTGGTTTATGTCTACTTTTCCTGATTTCACTGCTTCCAGAGCCATTTCAGCTTCTCTATCATAATCTTTTATAGTTTCCTCTTCTATGAACTTATTAAGAGATTGCTTCAGGTCTATTATAACAAGAAGAGAATGGTCCATCAACAAAACATGTCAGTGGAAGTATCAGTAATCATCTAGGAAACATACAAATTAAGTTTTTCTGAAAACCTTTTACTTGGGCACCTTACTTGCTAGTACTGACAGCAATTTTCTTTAATGTTTTGCTGCTTTAAAAACAAATTTTCTAAGACTGTTCTAGTAAATATGCATCTTTTGGTTTCTTAACGCAGGTTGTAAGACACTTGCGGACATGAATATATGACACTAATTTAAGAAATCAATTCTTACCATTTTCTATAAAGCACGGCAGATTGTGCAGAAGCATTAGACGTCCATGTAAATGACTAATATTCTCTTGCACAGGGAATTTGAGAGGCACAGTAAGCACTAAATGTTGATTTCCAGCATTGAATTTGTACACATAGTCTCTCTCCCTAGTGCAGGTCTTTCCTTTATTAGGCTTCATCTCCTTGAGTTGATTTCCTGCATTAAACATGAAAATAACAAGAGTTACATTCTTATAAAATCGTAAGTAAAAAAAGCTAACTAAAAACATGGCTTTCTTAATAATTAACAGCTTCTGGCAAGAAAACTTAAACCTCCAAATTACACTGTAAGCCTCCTGACTTAAAGGCAGAACGAGGACAGAAGGAATCCTCATAAATAGCAAACTTTCTGAGACACTGTAACTGCTGTCATGCATGTCTCAAGATCTGAAATCCTTCACAGTGCATTAGGATTTTATTTCCTCCTTCCTGTGGGTGGTAGACTTGGGGGCAAGCGGAAGTTTGCCATCATTGTTAGAAAAAGCTTATTTTGTGATTTTGTAACCTGCTTTAAGATAGACTTATAGATAGATGATAGATTATTTTTTAGACTTATAGACAGATTATAGATATAGATTACAGATAAATTTATAGATAGATTATATTTTAAATAATACCACTAAAAATAAGCCAAAAGAGAACTGTCTACAGGATGGGAGGACATATCTGTGTCAATAATTTCTCCCTCCACTAGGGCTCCTCCACTTATTTATATTCCTCTTTTTTGAGCATTACCTGCAAAGCTGGACACATTACTCCAGCTGAAATCTCCCCAGTGCTAAAAAACACGGTCCAAGGAGAAGAAAGGCAGAAAACGAAAGGGGAAAAAAAAAAAAAGTGTATTTTCCACAGCAAAATTCATGGGACCAGTTTATAGTTTTTTGGGTTTTCTTTTTGTGAGTAAGCCTACGTGTTGGAAACGGATTAAACACATCAGTTACGCATCACGGTAACAACAAAAATCTCTGGGCAACCAAAGCTAAACCGAGGCGACCTCCTGGCCCGTCACGGAGAGGGATTTAAACGGCTCCACTCAGAAATACAGAGCCGAGGAACGCCTTTCTGCTGCTCCCCGGCAAAACGAGGTTTCGCGGGGAGGAACAGGGCGGGACGAGGCGACGGCCGCTGCCGCTGACCCCGGTGCCGCCGAGCCGCCCCAGCAGAGGGGGCCGAACCCCCTTTCCAAAACCGGTGCTGGTGCCCTCAGCTCCACCGCAGGCTGTGGGGTGCCAGAGCGGTGGCCCACGCCGAGAAAGGCAGCATTAGCTCCCCTTACTGAAAAAGCAGAAGCAAAGCTGGCGGCGGGAGGCGAAGGCCTGCAGGATCCCGGCCCCCTTCGCCCCACCCCGGGAGGGCTGCAAAACCCCAGGGCAAACACAGCCCCTCAGCTCGGATGGGGCAGCGCCCACAGGGCCGGGAGCCGCTTCCCCGCCGCGAAGGGCAGGAGCGGCGTCCTCCTCGCTCTTCGCTCACCTGGGTGCCGGGCGGGCAGGTGAGCGGGCGCGGCGGGCGGTGGCGCCGGGGGCGCTCGGCCGCTGAGGAAGGCGGCGGCGACGCCGAGTGGTTCCCGCCTCCCCGTTAGAGCCGCCGCGTCCGGAGCCGCAGATTCGGCACCCGCCCGCTTTGTGGCGAATGTGCCGCCCCGGCGCTCGCGGAGGGAGGGGGCGGGGCAGCAGCCTCGTCATCGGCGCGTGTGCCCCGCCCCCGCGGCCGTTGGCCGCTGCGCGCCGCCGGGAGAGGGGATGGCGCGGCCGGTGAGGAGGTGCGTGCGGCGGCTCGCGCGCGGGGCGGGGCGGGGCGGGGGGCGAGAGCCACCGGTGCCGCCGCCGCCGCCGCCGCCGCCGCCGCCGCCCGTCCGGCCCCGAGGCGCGCGGGCGCCGGGAGCTCGCGCGCCGCGGCGCTGGGAGGCGTTTCCTAGAAAGAGTCAGGCGCGCGCGCCGCCGCTGGCGGCCGTTGCGGGCTGCGGGAGCGGGCGGGGCCCCTCCTCCCCTCGGCCTGTCACCGCCGCGGCCGCCGCCGAGGCGGGCCCCGTCCGAGCCCCGCGCCTCCACACCGGGCGGCTCCGGGGCCGGTCGTAGCGCGGGGCCCGAGGACGGGCCTGCGCTGTCTCCCTTCCAGCTGGCAGGAAGCGGGGGGCCTCTCCCTGCGGCGGGCAGCGGAGGCGCCTGTGTCCCGCGAGGAGCAGCCCCGGCGGGTGGCGTCCCTCGGGGGTCCCTGGCCGAGGGGTGGGCGGGAAGGTGCTGGTTGTGCCCCCTCAGGGCGGGATAACAGCTGCCCCCACGGCGGTGCCGCGTGGGAGGTGCACGGAAAACGCGTTTCAAGTGCCCGAAGGCGGCCCAGGAGATAAATAATAATTTCAGCGGCACAGTAGCAGCTCTGAGATGGTGCATGCATCAGGAGAATACGATGCTCCCACAATGAGGACAACAAAAAGCACTGTTAAGATTTAAAAAAAGATCTAGAAGCTATTCCTAATAACCATATTGTATACAGTAGCACTGGTTGTACATCCATTTGAACACGTGTTGCTTTTTTCTTGTAAAACATGACTTGCCCAAAAATCAAGTGTTAGCAAGTCAAGGTGCTCAATCTGAAAGGATTAATAGTGTATGTTGTTTTGCCACAGGAACAAGAAAATTGTTGATTATTCTCAATTTGGGGATTTGGAAGATGATGGTAAGTGGCATGTTCTTGTATGTAACAAAAATGCCAAACACCAATGTCACCACCGAAACATCATCAGAGTGTCTTTAATGAATTAGTTCATTGAGAAGGCTGTCAGCTGTTTTCACTGGAGGTAATCTGGGCAGACTGTTAAATATCCTAATTCAATCAGAGTATGATGGCTGTAAACGAGCGTATAACAACAGTATGTCAGGAAGCTGGTGAATATGTTGTGTCTTGTTGCAGGAAAATCTGTTTCTCCCTGTGCCTCAGTCTTCAGTGGTACTTGGTTGCTCCATGTCCTCCTGATGATCAGTTCACAGCATTGTAAATCAGAATATAAAGGAGGCATGAATCATCTCTACATACATCTGTTTCTCCTACCGCTCTGTATCTGATGGGTTTTGGGTAAAGACGCAGCAGTCAAATTTTGAGTTCCATTGATAAGAAAAATAGATTGCAGGCTACTTGTTTTCACGACAGCCCTCCTTTACTTCTAAGCCCTAATGGGTGTTATGCATCTTTCTTACAGAATTTGTTTACTTTCATGTTTTTTTTTTTCCATGCTGTTTGCAGGATACAGGGAACAGTTTGAATTGGTGGGAAGGGGAGCGCAAATGTAAATAATGTTGAAGGTCTTGTGTGAATCATATGGATTAATGCAGAGTCTTAGTTTAAATGTGGTGCATGACCTTAGCTTATAAGTAACAACTTGTAACATGAAAGAAAAGTGTAAATTCTCAGAAACATTAGTGATCCTATCTAAGGTTCTGCATCATTTAAAGAATACTGAAGATTATTATTTTTTTCTTTATTTTGCACTGTGATCTGCAATGTCTTCAGTTGGAAGAAAGACACTTTTCATGCCTTCTAATTTTCTTTGAAAATTGGAGAAATGCATTGTATTTGGTAAGAGGCAATATGAAAATCGTAGAAAAAGGGGAGCAGCCTACATTTTTTAAGAATGGGAGTCATTAAGGGGAACAATTCCCAAAACACCAAGAACTCAAAACTGTTTAATGACAGCGATTACTATTATAATTGATTGCTGTTCAGCATATCAAAAGGTGAACTTCTAGTTATTGAAAATCTGGTAACACGTTGGACATTGAAGCTTTATTGCCTTTTTAGTAATAAAAATTGAAATCATTACCTCTTGAATAAAAGCATATGCAAAAGGGGTCTTGTTAAAATGTCATTTAAAATATATTTAAGAATAGTATAGTTATAGTTGTCATGTTCTTTAAAAATAGAATTCGTTTCAGAAGGGTTATCTTTGGTATATTTTCAGTGTGTGATGAGATTGAGTTGAATGACTTCTTTTGGCCATACGGAAGAATATAGGAAAACTCATTAAAGCTTGTTGCTGTTTCCCAAACAGATGAAGACTTTGCGTGTATAGCTGCACCTTCAAGCAAAAAATCCAGAACACAGCTCAAAGAACCAAAGAAGGAGAAAAAAGAGAAGCAAAAAAAGCCACACAAAGAACCGACTCCATCACAAAAGCAGACACCTAGTAAAAGGTAAGAAATGCTGAAATGTGGTCAACTCTGTGTAAAGCTGGATTTCAGTAGCAGTATTTGTTTTTTCTTTTTTTTTCCCCTCAAGTTTTAAGCAGCCAAGAATAAACAACTAACATATTAGTGTGATAAAGATTTTCAGCTTTATTGGTATAGTTGCAAATCAGGGACAATGTGATTACGCATAGAGTCAGGAAGACTTGCCTGGGTTCGGTAGTGAGCTATGTTGATTTTGTTACAGCTCTAAAAAACTCCAGCAAGCAGCCTGCATAGGTGCGGAAACAAGCTTACATGTCTGATCTTGTCTTGGTATCTCTTCAGTGCAAAATAACTGTAACAATTCTGAGTTACTGAGGCCTCCTAGAACTGAGAAATATAAAGACAAGCTTGACTCCTTAAAAAAGAACATATTGAAAGCTTGATAGAAAATACAATGTCAATGAAAAAAGAAATCTGATTATTTTGGTGGTAAAGTTGTGTATGAATATTACATTTCAGTGTGGTATTTCAAGTAAATGTAATCACCTTTTTCTGTGATAATACCAGTTACTGATATATATACACACACACACACACACAATGTTTTGCAGTCATAGTACTTTTAGGTGTAGTGTCCTTTAAATATTAGTGTGTACTTTGTCTAAATCTTTTCAGGAAGTAATATTCATAATATGATATGCTGTAAGTATATATTGAAATATTAATCTCTTTACAAGCATTTGAATTTTAAAAAGTTCAGTGAGTCAGAAGGAGATCTATAACACTCATGTCATCGTTTTATTATTTAGCATATTTGTTTTTTTCTTTTCCAGGATATCCTTGGATGACAAACTTTATCAAAGAGATTTGGAAGTTGCCTTAGCCTTATCCATCAAAGAAAAATCTGCAAATATCCTTGAAGTGCAAAATTTAGAAGAACAAGGTTATTTTACAGTTCAATGCAACACTTTATTTATATGTAGTGAATTTGAACATGACTTAATTTATTTTGTAGTGAAATAGGTTGAAAGTCATGTTTTATTTCAAGATGTCATGAAAAGGAAATAAGGAATAAAGAATTTCTAGGTAGTGCCTGTCTTCTTATGTTCTTGTTTTTTTTTCCTATGAGAAAAATAACTCTTCTGTAAGATCTTCCAAACATATAGTTTGATTAGAGACAGATAAAAATGTTAACTATTTTCATTTCTTGATAGCTTGTCGTTTTATAATGTCTTTATTTTATACTAATATTTTATATTATTTTTTATTTGTTTGTTTTCTGGATCCTAAAACAGGTAAGAATATTGAATCAGAAAATGTACCCAGGAGACCCCTTTTTTCCAACTGCAGTGTAGACAGTGAACTTTTAGGTAAGTTGTTCTCATACTCTGTCTTTTCAGAAATAACATTTCAAGATACATTTAGGCAGCTTATCTCTTCCTGGTTTCCACTGCTTTCTGTTTTTCATTTACATGGAAAAAAGAGTCTTTATCTTAAGTAAAGTCTGAAGGGTGCATTAATTTTTTCATTAAAAATTTGATCCCAGTCTTAAAATGGGAAAACCTGTAGACTGCTGAAGGAGATTGTTACAGATCACTAAAAGTTAGTTGGAAAAAGCAACAGACGTGATGTTTTTAGATGCTGAGTTTATGTACTTCTTCAAGAAGCTACACTTACCCTCAACTCCTTAATGGGTCCATAATGCCTAAGCATCAAATAAACGTGGCCAAAACATTTGCTATGCCATTGGAAACTTTTTCATTTTTCCAGTTTTGTTTTTGGTCTTCTGTCCTTTCATTAGTTTGATTACAGATAAATATTGATAACTTTAACAACCAGAAAGTACAGTTTGGTTAGGTAAAAGAGGAAGAATTTGAGAATCCCATGAAAACAAGTGCCGATGATATGCTTCTGTGTAGTATGCTTCAAAATTACAAAAATTAATTCTGGGAACTCAAATACCTGCTGCTTTTTGAGAAGGAGAATAGATTTACTGTGAATTTGAATTAATTAGACCACCTTCTGCTTTCTAGGTCTCAATCAGGTTATGGATGATGACGTACCTAGGGGTGACTGTAGGCAAAGGACAACAGAATCTAAAGTTCCAGCACATCAGAAGAAATTACTGGCCGTTGACAGTGATGACGGAGAGCATTCTACTGACTCTGAGCCAGAGTCTGTACCCAGTAAGTTCTTCTCTATAAAAACCCTCTCCTTAGGTGTGCTTTGGATGGGATGCCTCACATTTAGTTTATATTTTCAGTGAAATGCATACTGCTTCTACTGTATCTTCCCTACCCCTCCTTACTGAAGCATTGTCTTTTAATACTAGTAGCATCTCAATTGCACTTTGACACTAAATCTAAACGTTGGAGCTTATTCATACACAGTCCCCAAACTGGCAAAAAGATACTTCTTCTCTGCATTTGCTGCAGTATGTCAGAACAAATTTATTGTACCCTCTCTGTCCGGGAAAGTTTCGTCTCTTTAAAGAGCCTCTGTTCTTTTTTCCAGTTGTTGTATGGGGTTTGCATCAAAACAGCGACTCTGGAGTAGTGTCAGGTGTTGGTGCTTTCAGTATTGGCTTCTGGTAGCAGCCTAGTATTGAACACCTGCAGAGTATGATAGGCGTCTCTCTCTCATTCCCCAGTGGTTAACGTGTCTGTATCTGTTCTTTTATTCCTTACTGCAAGGTTTATCGGAAAATATTTCTAGAATTGTCAGTGAAATAAAATGTCAAGGGAATAATCCAGATATTCCTGTTGATAGAGAGCTCTTTTTTAAGATTTGCTGATGTCTGGGTTTTTTTAATAATAAATCTATAAAATCTTTCTTACAGCTGAACTTAGACATAGTGTTTTCCCACTTTCAATAGTCATGACTGAGAATAGGTAAAAATCAGAAGCCCTGCCAGACAATTTTAACATTTTTCATCTTGCTGCGCACGTGGAATATTGGTAATTCTGCTGTTAAAATCATTATTGTATGCAGTTTATACCAGGGTGTTCCATTATTAAAGTACAGAGCAAGAATTCTGTAAATACAGAATGTTTTATGGAGGCTCTTTCTTTCTCAGTTCAGCATATAAATACATGTGAATTTGTTTTACTCTGTCCTGGTTCTTTATGTCCAGAATGTGATTAGAAGGCCCTGGAGTAATAGTAAGTTTTATTTCCTGTAAAGAGATGACATCCCTTTTCCTTGCTGTAGGTGAGGAGTCAGAAGAAGATTCCGATTATAGCGAAGGTGATGATGAAGACTTTGCTATGGAAAAGAAGAAAGCCAAAGGAAATAAAAAGAAAACGAAACAAAAGATGCCAGCTGAAAGAGAGAAGAAAACTCTCAAATCCAAGATGGATACTACTGGTAAGTTTGTACTATGAATTTGAAGAAGACTTCTTCATAATAGAAGTTCCTTTTATTTTCACTGAAGGAATAGATAAATTTGGCTGACAGAGTGACTGCAGGTTTATGATGAAAGTGACTATATGCTGAGTAAAGGGAGGAGAGTAAAAAAAATTCCTGAAAGAAAAAACGCTCTATAGTAAACTAACACTCCTTACAATAAAAGCACACAAAAATGAATCGACAAAGTTAATTTCTTCTTATATAACTATACCTAGTTTTTAAGAAAAGGTTAAATAACAGTGAGTGATCTGAGGATTTTTTTTTAATTATAATCTCAGAGCCTCCTCTTTCAGTTGCATTTAGGATTTTTTAATTCAACGATAGCTAAATAATGCTAGTTCTACTAACCACTTGGCGAAAAACATTAAATATGCATGCCCTTCAGAGTTAATTGTTCACTGTGTTGCTAACACAATTTACTTTAAATAGCTTAAGAAAATTCTTATCATGGTGTTAATCTTGTGTCTGACTTGGTGTTTTAATGTGTTTTAATTTCAGCCCTGAATTTACAACATGTAATTTAGTAATTAGTTTAAAATCAGTTTTAGTTATGACAAGGAATGGTTTGCTTTGTGTAGCTGACAGAAGAATCTTCCCTCTTAGAAATTCGATATCTGGCAGGTGTTCAACAAGAAATTATTACACTGCTTATTTTCAAACCAGGATTGAAATTCTAGCGTATAGCCGGACTGACTGTGTAAATATATACTGTTAAAGATGTGACGGTCTAGTAATATACTCTTTATGTCACTCAATGTGGAGAGCTTGTGCTGTACAATGATCTATCATCTTATGCAGTGTGATGATTTCTCTGCTAAAGATTATGTTTCTAAGGTCACTTTTCTTTTCCAACTAAGTGTCACCTGTAGTTTCTCCTTCACGGATAACAGAACAAAAATCTCAGTCAGCGCAAAAGATGATGTCCAGTTCTTCAGAACCAGTTGGGAGGCCTTTACATACATCAAGTCCTGTAACAGACAAGAAGCCTAAATGGATACCACCAGGTACCTGTAAGATTGTACTATAAACAGATAAATTAGTTGACTTAAGTTCTTAGCCATCTCTCCTAAAAGCAAGCAAACAAATAAACAGTATTTCAGAAAAAATTACCGCCCTCTTAAAATGAAAGGTATTCTTTTGACCTTAGATTTAAAAAAGAAAAAAGAAAAGCTATCTCTGTGCTTCTTTTCCTCTTACAGCATTATCCTTAACTCATTTATGTGGGGAGGATAATAAAATATTTTCCAGAGTGTGGATCAAATCTTAATCAAGAGATTGTCATGTGGCCATTTTTTTCTTATTAAGAGCTTTCTTTATCTCTGGTATGTGCTGCATTATTACCTATTCTAAACAAATAATATTAGAAAAATGTTGGGAGTGTTTTAACTGCTCTAGTAAAGCAGATGCTTAGAAACTTTGTTTTCTTAAGGTGTTTGAGCATGCTGCTGCTGACTCCTGCCTCTTTCTTTGATTTTCTGTCATATTTACTCTTCTTTTCTGTACATGTTTCTTTCTATTTGGCTCCTTTCTCTCAAGCCTCCTTTTACCACTTGGAATTGTGTTCAATTGTGTGATTCTCTGTGGAGCACCTGAAAATACACAGTACACTGGGAACAGTTTTTATGTGCTTGTCCGGTGTTGCTCCAGTGTGTTGCTGGTTAATAAAACTGTGCACCACACCTGCTGCACTGGCTCCCAAATAGATGGATTTCTGGTGAGTATGCTGATTTTCATGTGCTTCTGTGGTATGTTGTTCAGACCTTTTTGCAATATCTCTAGAATACTTTTTTTGCTCTGCTATGAAAACTATAAAAAGACAACAGTCATATGTTTTTATTTTTTTCCCTCTAAACTTCTTACACTTTCTTTTTGTTTTAAAATTATTTTCAGCTGCATCAGGAAGCAGTAATAACTGCATGAAATATGTTTCAGTTAAGTCACCTACTCAGTGTCTTAGACTCGGCCTCTCCAGACTAGCAAGAGTCAAACCACTGCATCCCAGCGCTACCAGCGGTTAAGTGGTCAGTGACAAGGTGCCACGTGAAGGCAAAGACTTTGGAAAGTGTTTTGCTTATAAATAGAAGGTGGGCAGCATAAGTTTCATGGCATCGTCCATTTTGGAGGACTGTTGTTTATGTACATGTCTAATCCTATAATGAGTTTTTATTCTGCAAAATGCTAGGCATCCTGAAGTGCTACTGAATAATAATATTATTTAATCAAGGTGACATCTGGATCACCAGCTTTTTGGTGTATTATACTCAGAGATGTGGGTTTGTGATAATTCTAATTCTCTGATATCTAAACTCTTGGCATTAAAATAGGCTAGACAGCACTATGTCAGTATAGAATTTGATATCTCAAATGGATTCTTAACACAAGTGAAAGTCACAGTTTAAAAAATATTTCTTGGAAGAGTGAAGTTATCGCTTTCCACCCCCTTCTTGGAAAGTTTGCCACCACTCTCAAAATCTGTTAATGTTTGCATATCTTATATGTGGATTTTAATGAATTTTTATGTATTATAGATATAAATGTTTTTTAGAATGTTGTATTTTTTAAAAAAATGAAATAAAATACTTTAGTCTAATTAATCATATTAATTGACTTCATTAATTTTGAAAATCACTTCTAAATTTTGGCTACAGTCTGGCAAATATTTTTGCATGTGCATGCTCTTATTGGAAGTCAGCAGCATTAGCCAGGCTCAGATGGTGAGGATTTTTGCTTTGAGCTCCTTGGTTTCTGTTGAAGACCGTGGTACCATGCATAGTTAGTGGATTTTGTAAAGTGCTGAAGTGATAGTTACTGAATAATGAGACTGAGCTTTCAAACTTACCAGTCCACAATGTAAATAATTTCCTGTCTAAGCATGTTGACTATGCCAGATGACACAGCAGATGCATTTCTGCCTGTATTACTTAAGGGATCTGGTCATGACTGAGTGAATTGCATTAACAAAGGAATATATAGGCCTATTCAGAGTAATTACACAGACAAAAGCCTAAAGTAAAACTATGGTATGACAAATTACTTTTTAACTGTATAGTACTTGCATTATTAAAACAAGATACTAATAAGTGCTTATTTATTAAAAACAATATGCATATTGCCTTATGGAAGGAATGAGAAGAAATCTGTGGATGAAAGCGTTTCTCAGAAACAAGTAAATGTGGGCATTGCGACGTATAATCTCACATCATCCACATTTTGGATGCCTGACTCCTGGCATGGAATCACATAGCCCTGAGTGAAGTGTGGTCCAGTGAACTGGGCTAAGTGAGTTTAGGAGGAGAGGCACGTGCCTGCTGTCTCCAGTGCTTGTCTGACTCGTTCGTGAGTTGTCTTAGCTTGCTGAAATGGCACATCAAAAAAGCAGAAGTTTGCAGCAGGTTGTCATTGATGAGCATGAAACTGCTTCCAAACAAGTGCGAATCGGGAGTACCCGCAGGAGGAAAGGTAGGTGTCCAAGAGTAATGCTTGTGACAACTCGTATGTAATAAGTACGTTATGTTATTCCTCTCCGTGATTCCCTTTCTTTGTGCTTACTTAGGTAGCCTCTTTCTGAGGTGTACAGTGGATAAGCGGCTACAGCAAAGCGGGACGCACAGAGCGCCTTGGGCCCCAGGGTGGTTCGTTGCAGCATCCCAATCCATTGCCCCTGGTTCATGCTTCAGTCCTTTTCTTTCCACTGGGAGTGGTCACGCAAATGAACAACTATGTGGTCCCTCACTGCATCGCAGTCACCAGGTCTCTTTCTATTGAAATTAAACTGTCATGAATTGTTTTGCTTTTATGGATTTTTTTTCAGGGATAAATACGGATTTCATGTAGTTGTGCGTTTTCTTGCTACAGGGAAATTTATGTAACAATGCAAAGTATTTTCTCAAAGTGGTGCTTCAGGAAAATCTACACCTGTTGGGTTTAGTAACCCACTTTTCCCCCCACTCTAATACCATTTTTTTTTTCTCCACAAAACATACATTTGAGATTTGTGTTCCTCCGGTTTCAATTTTGGCATCTTTCAAAAATTACATAATTTGCAGTCTGCCACCTGTCCTTGAGCCCCTCCTTAAGTTTGTATGGGTTTCCAGTTCATGAGGATTTTCCAGTATTTCTCTACTTCTTTTTTTTGCTGAGTGACAGTTCCACATAGGAAATGGAAAAAAGGTCTTTGAAAGGGAAGTAGCCAATGTTCTTGATTGTATGTTTCAAAGGTACTCTGTGCCTGATCTGAAGAAAACAGGTCTTGCTGGTAGGTGGAGATTATTTTTATAAAAGATGACTTATTTTGTGTCATGGACATGGTCAAAAGCAGCCAAATTGATTCAGGGGCTGTAATTGTTACAGTAATTATTTTTTCTGTTAGTAACAGAGAGGTTGTCTGTGTTATTCCAGCTGCTTTCAACCTTGGAAAATTATTTTTTTTGCTGAAAATAAGATTTACAGTTACCTCATTGCTCCAAATTTTAAACAACACTACATAGAATTGTCTGTGCATCATTTCTCATTTCACCATTGCACGATGGTATGACATGAAATGCATTTTGATTTCAATCTGTAAAGCAATCAGTGTGTTGGTTTGCGTGTCAGAGTTTACAGTTTTCACGTACTTGCTGTTTTAGAACTGCATCTGTATTAGTAAAAAAGTAAGAACAAGATTGTTAAAGAAGAGATCGCTGTTTGTAGATGTAAACTTTGCTGCCAGCACCCTCAAAGTCACAACTGTGAGCAGATACCCTGTCTGATCTGGAGATCACCTCTTGCTTCAGAACAGCAGAGGGTTTTGCCAGCATCGGTTGCGACTCCGGATGATCCTAGAGATGGAATCAACTGCACGGTTGTTGAAAGCTGCAGAATTCCACCAGCCTGAAGACACTGTGCTCCAAGACTAATACATAGGCTTGGTCTGAGACAAGCTTAAAAAAACCCAGTTGAAAATGGCTAAAATTTAGGGACACAGCAGCGTGAAATCGCTTTCATAAAGCAGATTTGTGTACCTCCAGACATTCGATGTCATCAGTGCATCTCTCACTTCCTACTGTCTTTGGGAGTACGGATAATGCCACAAAAAGAGAGGAGGAAGTCACCAGACGAACCAGACCAGCAGAAACCTACAAAACAAAAGTTAAGTACGGCGGATTGGTAGGATAAATCTGTGTGCTTGGGGACACCTACGGCACCTCGTCACTCTCGGTGCCACAGAGACTCTGTTTAGACGATAGCGACTGGGCATTTCATGGAAGACCTGTCAATGCACTGAGGTCCATGAATGACAGCTTAGGAATTAACGTTGATGCTTTGCCACAGCAACTCTTAAGAACTGCCGCTTTAGCAGTACCTTTTAATGTGTTAAGGTTTAGATTTTGGATTTGATATTCCGAATAATAAATGCAGAGCCTTATTTAAAGGAGATCGTTCAAATAGGATATAAAGCAAGAGCAGGGTTGCTCTTCCTGGTTTTTTTTGGACACAGGGTTTCAGAAGATGCTGAACACACCTGCAGCAGACATGTATTTGGAACCTCCAGCATCAGAATGAATAGAATAGAACAGAACCGAATAGAATGTTTCAGTTGGAAGGGACTTAGAATGATCATCTAGTCCAACTGCCTGACCACAACAAACATTAGGAAAAATATAAATCAAAGTTACTGTATACAATTATAATTGAGGGAGTTGGGGATAGATAAATAATTGGTTGCTGAGTTGTAAATTAGTGGAATAGATTATATAATGTACGAGTAATCTTTGTGATAAAAGCTGGTGTTTAGTGTTTGAGCTGCTTATTATAAAATATTTATCTACTTACTCGTAAGTTCTTGAAAATAATTTGTTTAAGCTTTGTTTCTATGCTCAGACTCAGCCCTGCACTGAATTTCAGCAAAAGATATCCAAGAACTTGTAACAGAAACTGCCTGTAAAATATCCTTTCCTGGAGCTTAGACAAAGTAAGTGTGGAAGGAATTCTGAGCAGTTCATATCCCCAGCCTGGAGGCAGGATCCATTAATCCTGTCCTGACTGAGGCTTGTCTAAATCTTCTCTGAGAGTGCGGGGAGTCCCCAGCTTTCTCAGGTGATCTGTCCCAGAGCTTGAGTCTAGCAGAGCACACTATTAGAAAGCTTTTCAGTAGTGGGAAGGGATGAGATCTCTGAGTTTTTCATGTAGTCTGTAGGCTTGTTACACTCTTCTGCATCTCCAGGTGTAAGCTGATCTCTTCAGACTTGTTAGCGCTGGAGTCTAATCAAAGTCTAATGCTGGCATGTCACGTTGTTTGAATCTCTATGCAGTGTAATTCTTCCTCTAAATGTTAACAAACTCATGGATATTGTCTTAGTACAGTTTTATCAACCTGAGTTTTTTCTCTGTGTTTCTCTGCCTTGTCCTCGTGTTTCTGGTAACACATCTGGGAAGCAGCAAGTGAGAACATCAAAATCTTGCAGCTGAGATATTAATGCAAATTAACTGACAAGCAATTCTTAGTGAGCAATAACTTCCGTTCTTTAGCATTATCTTGTAGAAAATGGTATGTGCAGAGAATGATACATGTCATATCTCTGTAAAATATGAAAAATCATTAGCTACCACTAAATATGTAGTCAAATACTCATGCTGCTACCATCATCCTTAATCCATGCCTTTGCAAAGCATTCCATTAATCGCTTCGCTGATTTTTTGCTTGCAGATTGGCTGTCTATTTTCTCTTGATGTATTATCAATCATGTTAACCATCATAAGACCACTATTGCAACTTTCATTATTTCTGAAAAATATCAAACTTACTTTTGATTCAGAAGCTTTCAGCTTGTGAGTAATTCATTATATGATTCAAAAGGTCCGAAACTCAGCCCTCATTTTCCTGGGCTGTACTGGTTATTCTTAGATATTCTGTTAGTGTGAAATTCTGTATCTTTGGTGTAGCTGAATAATAACGGTGTAACTTAAAGCTTACTCAAAGCCATGGAATTTAATAAGGGAAACAAACCTTTTCCCATTATTTTTGTAATAGGAGGAAGAATGCCCCAATGGCATTTCCTGAGATCAGTTGCATCAGGAATTCCACTCTGTGGGCTGCTCTTCCCTAAACTGGTCTTTAATTTTTGACAGAGGAGTTGGGTGTAATTTACAAGATGTACTACCTCTAGGCGGGTAAATGTCATCTGTCTTTCATGTTTGATCACTTTTGTTGTCTCAACTTTTCTTTTACCCAACAGACCAGTAGCGTATCAGTGCAAACCACAAAGATGAAAAAGCAGTGTTACCACTTCCTGTGATCCTTTGTGCAGAAACCTGCTCTTTGCATTTTAAAATAGTTTGTCCTACTACTTCAAAGAATTATTGGTCTGTCTCCACTCATGTGTGGCACCGTGCTCTTGAGAGGAAGCCAAAGAGCTATGAAAAAAACCAGATCTTATTTGCATTAAGACTGTTTCTGATGTGCTGAATCTTTCAGTCCTCACACACCCAATATTCATGATGCTTGTGTACATTTTAAACAAAGACTTTGAGCATGCATTGTTCCCATACGTTTGGCATATTTAAAATCTGAAAGGTCATTTTCTTACCTTTTGGTTTTTTCCCCACTGTTTGTTTTTTTATTTTAATTGCTTTTGAATATAATACTAATCTCTAAAAAGGTAAAGGTTCATTTTCCCTAGCCTTGGCTGAATAAGAGCATGAAAGGACTTAAAGCTTGACTAATTGGCATTGTGTGTAAAAGACAGAATCTACATCTTCCTTAGTGCATTTAAGCTTCTCTCTATCTAATGCTCAGGCATCTCAATTCCTCTCACCAAATTCTTTTTCATAATTACACTCCGTGAGGCCAAAGAAATTATATTTATGGTGTCATTAAAAATTATAAGACTCTGATGAAAAAAGAAATCATCTGACATATGTGACAATAGAACTGATCAAACGGATGGTATTTATCTGCTTGGAGATAGACCATCTTGTAAAGTAGAGCCAAAGATGACAAATCATCTTTGTTTCCCTCCTTGAACAGATGAGAGATCTTACTTGGGTATTTCGCTTTTTTTACTTCCAGTATATCTTGCTTTCATTCTGTTAATTTTGTAGGATTCATTAAAATAAGGGATTCTAAAGAGTTATAATCAGGTAGTTCTTTTAGAAATACCTTGTGAGCCCCATCTCAGCAGAAACGTTAGAAGATAGGTAGGTGCACATTTAGAACGCAGACAGAAGCTTGTAACTGTGTAGGAAATCAACGTTAGAGGGCAGTACGTTAAGTTATTCGAGTACAGTAGAGCTATATGGTTAACATTTGTATTTGCTAAGTGTATGCATATCAAAGAGCTGGATGACAAATGTGAGCACCAGAGAATGTAAATAGAAATAAGGCACTACAATGAAATTAGGGAAAAAAGATAAAAACAGAAAATGGTACTATTAGGTGGTAGTTGCCAGCGTAGTTAGCTATTCCTCGGGTCTGCTGTCGATTTTTCAAATGTATGTAGTATTTTGGCAGAAGGCAAAATAAGAATGAAGTACTGTACTTGCAGCAGCAGTGACTGGAGCTTCTCAGTTATCAACAGCCTAGCATTTGATTATCCAGTGACAGTGAGTCTTAGAATTCTAAGTGAGATTTGACTCTAATTCCTATGGAAAACAAATACACACTGATTTGAGGATAAACTTTTGAGGATAAATCGTTTCTGTATTTGATGTCTATGATTCTTCGAACACAAGTGTTTTATAAAAAATGCAATTATCACTTAATAAATGAAATACCACATTACAGTACAGTACAGTACTAGTGCCCTAATATGTCTTGCAGCTTTATACACTTAGTATGTTTTGACGAACAGGGAAAAAAAAAACAGAAGGTATTCTAACTATCTAATTATTTTCCAGCTCTCTCTTTTGAATCTAAACTATCTAGTATAGAAAAACAAATGGAAATTTAATAAGCATTAATCATCGTACCTTTTGTTAAAGTATGTCAACAACCCGTTTTACTCTAAAACTCTAGTTAGTAGATGACATGAGTAATAATGTTAGTAGGTATTTCCTGCATTATTTCATTCAATTATAAGCTTTAATGTATAGTTCTTTTCCAGATGTTTGCCCTAATTTTTCTCAAGCATTTTTACCTACCCCTACCTGGGTAAAAATCATAGTCATGTAATTTGTGAGTGTGGTCCAGCTGATTCAGTTTCTCTGTCTCCATTTCATAGGAAAAAGTTACCTACAAGTCAGAAAATGTAACAATAGCCAGATTTGTCATCTTGCCCAGCATAGCTAAGTCAGGACAACCAAAGGTAAGAGAACTGCTTAGACCTCAGAAGTTGGAGGCATAGATCTAACTTACCAGTACTTCAGAAATGCCATAGTTCTTTCATGTATTGAAATTAGATAGCAGTTGGCAGCTATTGTCCAGGGCCAGATGGTATGTAATCACTCAAATCCTCCTTCATTCTCTGTGCTCCAGTTGCAATTATGCACTTGTACTTGAAGCAGTGCAGGGAAATCTGTCTTCCTGTACCTTAAGACAAACCTCCTTCAAGGAGTCGGAGCAGACCAAGGCCCCTACGGTGGCAGGGTAGACCATGTCTTAGACTGCCTTGCTCCTTTCCCCTTACACATTTGGTTGCTGTCTCAAGAAGGCACTTCTCTCCTGATTTTGCCTGTGTAGGATGTTCACAAGAGCGTAGCAGGTGGCTCCCACTCTCCTTTGTAGCCTGGCACCCCGTGTTCTTCAGTGCATTGCACCTCCCACCTCCTCTGTGACACAGCCAACGTATTCTTGACCACCTTCTACCCTTGTTCCCCAAAGATTGTCCAAAATTTTCAAAGATGTCTTGATCTGTCTCCTTGGTGACTGAAGGAGACCCAGAGGTCTGTTGACTGGGGGAACTGCTAACTGTGGGTTCCCTGTGTGAAAACAAAAAGTGATAGTAATAATGCAAGATTCTCAAATAATCATCTCTTCTCCTCCAAAATGCATATTTTTTTCTAACTCAGGGTTGCACAACTAATAGAAAAATAAAGTCGTTGCTCTATACATTCATTTATATATTTTAACCTATGCTAGTAAGTGAGCCGTGCTGTGCCACATCTGTGACACATCTTGGATTATTATAAAGGGGACTGGAAGGATTGTGTTTTGCTGGAAGAACACCAGCAGAGTAATCATCCATATGCAATATGGGCAAAGTAGTATTTTTTTTTTTTCTTCTAAATGCCAATGAAAGTGAGGGAATCAGTCATTGAGAGACTCATGGAGGTAGCAATAGCATAAAAGTGAGAGAAAAATTCAAAATTACATCTTTTTTGTATTGAATGTTTGTTCCAATCAAATTTGAGATAAGGGACAACTTCCATACATCAGTAGTTTCATGGGTGTCTTAAAACATCAGACTGCAGAATAGCTGCCTTGCTCTTACTTGAACTCAAGTAATCACAGTACACCTGATGTTGTCAATTCATCCTCAATAATAAATTATTAAATGTGGAATTCATAGCTGATTTCATGTTATTGTGATTTCTTTTGGGTGCTACTTGTGATTTTTCACTTTTGCTGGATTAGTCAAATCCTGATTAATTATTCAAATTCTGATGATGTGGTTTCTCAACAATAAAAATAATCTCTACTTGAGTATTGGCAATTATTCTTCTAATTATTGTTAGCATTTTGGCATAGATTTTGATCTGTTATTTTGGTGCTACCAGGGAAAATCAGTGATACAATGAACTGACTGCTGGAAATATTAATGCTTGTGTGGACCTTCCTATTGAATAGCTAAGCTTTATGGAATATAAAAGGAACAAAACATAAGAAACTAGAAGCTAGTTGCTAGCTAGTTTCTTCTTCTTTTCACTATATATAACGTGCTGTACGGTCATTTCAAAATTAAGTAAGAATGAAGATTGTTAACACTGCCTCAGCTAATGTACGCTGGTTTCACAGCTCTATAGAGCAGGGACACAAGCTTTTACTTTCTTCCAAATGTAATCACAAGAGAGACAGCATTTCAGTGTTTAATAAAAATCCATTTAAAAATAATAAAGTGGTCAAAGTTTTTAAGCTGACATAGAATTCATGGCTAAGAATTACTCACAAGCTATAAGGCAGTATCTCTTTTTCTCTTTTCCTCCTGACATCTATCTTTCTCACCTGGTATGGCTGCCTTTGAGACTGTGAGCAGTTAGGAATTGACAGTATTAACTATTCTACTTCTAAAAATCCCAGAAAAAGAGGCTGCAGCTTGCTGAGATATTTCTGTGCTCCCCGTTTAAATGCAGACAGTAATGGCGGTGTCAAAGCACAACAGAGATGCTACCAAAAGGGGACTTCCATCGGCATGGCAAGGCAGCATAAACTGACAACTGCTGCAAAAAGAGGCACCCAAATACCTCCCTGACCCTGATCACTTGTCCTTAACCACAGGGAACATTTCTGCCACTGTATGGTGAATTGGAAGAGGACTGATGCAGGTTAAAACCAAGCTGAGTTTGCTTTGCTGGTTTAATTTTAACCTGAGTTATTTTTTGATCCAATTTATTGTAGGACTTCGTGAACATTTGTGCTGGCATGAAGCAGGGGACAGCTGAGGATTAAGAATAAATAGCAAAGGGAGAAGCAGACTTCTTCCCCGCTCCCCAGCCCCCTTTTAGCAACAGTGCTGGTATAAAATGCTAATGAAACTATGGTGCTCTTCTCTGTCCTGCTGTAGTCTGTCTCAGTATGTGTGAAGAGACATCTTGGACATCTCCTTCTCATCCATTGTTCTCAGTCTGGACCTATCCAGACTGCTATTATGAATTATGAATATTAGTTTGGTGTATGAAAGAGTAATGTTCTGTGAAATGTGTGTTAATTAAATGCATGGTGGGGGAGAGCAGACAATAGCAATGTTGGATACATGCAGTTTCTTCTGTATTTGGCATTTTATCTGTGATAACACATCCCAGTAGGAAAAGATGTGGTATGTGAGGGATACCTGCCAATTGCCTACATTTCATCCTCTCAGAATATGACATTGAATTTCAACCAACACAATTCAGGAAATTCACTCTTAACAATAGCAACATGATTTAAGTCACCAGGTCCAGAACTTCGAAGTTTGCTTGAAAGCCAACTGAAATTGTGATCAGTCTTGATTTCAGGAGGCTTTTGGTCAGGCCTTTTGAGGATAATACCCAGTAATAACTAAGATGTCAGATTTTTATTTTTTTTTATAATTTCCTTGGAAAAGTCCAGCAGAATTCACTGAATGGAGCAATTCTGAGCTGACCTATGGTGGATACCCTAGGAAGAACTTAAAGCAAGGCGTC
Organism: Platalea leucorodia; assembly: GCF_965183815.1. Lineage (NCBI taxonomy): Eukaryota > Metazoa > Chordata > Aves > Pelecaniformes > Threskiornithidae > Platalea > Platalea leucorodia. Next base: position 45,085,502 of record NC_138826.1, on the reverse strand, counting down.
ATTGTGTTCTCACTGCTCGGCATGTAGAGACTTAATTTTACCTGTGATCTTTTGGACTTGGTTGTTTTTTTTTAACAAGGTGCATAATTTCTCCTGGCATGGGGGAGTATCTCTGTTTAAGAGGGAGCCAAGATAATGAGAGTTGCCTCTTAGGGTGGCCGAGCCACATTCTTTTCAATGTAGAAGAATTTGTCTGAGCATTAAATATGTTTTTGTTTAATCAGGTTATGGCAAGAGAACACAAGGACTTTTGACACTGAAGACTGCCTTAGTCTTAAATGTAGCGTGACAATAGAATTATACTAATTTAAGGTGCAGAGTTTCTTGCTTCCTGCACTGATGTCCAAGTAGTATTGTTAAAATGCCTTTAAGGAGCATTAGTTGAAGACTCAGTGGCATTTTTCTTTCCCCATTTTCCATTTATAGTGACAACTCATACTTGGTTATGCCTGGTCATAAGATTCCAAACTTTAAAAATGAACAATTTTGGTAATCATCTTTCTTTTCCCAGACCCCTATTTCAGTCCAATAAGCCTGAGGGCTCCAAAGGAAATGCTTATATTCTGAAATCTTTTAAGCTGTTTTTGAAATATAGTAAAATACTAGAACCTCATCCATAGAAATTCTACTAAATTCATCACATTCACTGCCTCCAGTGTACAGTTTACTTGATTATGGGTTACTCTGGCTTTAACAAATCTTGGAATATTGTTTGTTAAAAGTTACAACTTTTTCAGGAAATTGAAGATAAGGTGGAAATCATAATGATAGGTTTATATAATCTGTAACCATTAGAGTTTTAAAATTCTGCTCATCTTTGACCACTTCAGCATTCGTTGAATCTTACATCAAAGGCATTAATTTTCTGCAAGACATGATGTATGCTAAAGCTCTGTGTCTGTGTATATGAAGACCTAGCAGGTTCATCATAATAATTTTAATAATATCTAGTTCTTTTGTAGTGGTTTTAGGTAGAACTCAAATCCCTTGTAAAAGATGTTCTCTTTGGCTGTGTTCACACGGCTGTGCAGAAGTAACCATGAAGCCACTGCCAGCCTGCAAGCTTTGGAGAAGCAGGCCAGCTGGTATGCTTCAGAGAAAGATCCTGAAGTGAACACTTCTGAGCTCATTTTCCTGCCACTTGGATGGGTCTTAGCGCTCTTGTGCCTTGCCTGGCTGCCCCCACCCATTCCGCCTGCCCTTCTGACAGATCCCTGCAGCCAGCGCTGGGCAGACACGATGGCCCAGAGCCTTTCTAGGGAGGGTGAAGTGTGCCCATAAAACAAAGGCAAATGAGATATATTTACTAAGAGCTGGCTGAATTTAGGCTACCTGCAAAGCAACTGTAAATGTGAAGTGGAGAGCTGCCAAAGTTCCTGGGAACATTTAAATCAGCAAGATATAGATATAGCACTGAATAGTTTTGAAACCATCATTTAAAGAAAAATCATGGTCTGTATGGGATATATTTTCCACCTCTAATTTATGTGGTTGTATATAGAAAGTCTGATTGTCCTCATTGATCACCTTTGTGCACTGTATCTTCATTAGCCCCAGTGAGGTTGTAATAAACAATAAGTGATAATAGAGTGTATATTCTCTGCTGAACTACATACACTTTGGAGCATGAGTGAGCTCATCTCTGCTGAGGTCAGCTCCCACTTCCCCTTTTTTCATGTGCTTTGATTCATCTTTCTTGCCAAAGAAATTTGGAGGCAGATTTTTCCAGCTGCTCCTGAAAGAGTGGGGAAGTATGTTATTAGAGTGATGTGAAGCATTGGCCTCCACACATCACAGCCAGCCTGTTCCTAAGCAGGAACTGTGCCTAACTAACTCCCAAATTTTGATCCTTATCATTCCTGAGACATCTTACCCAGCACATACTGCAGTAGCTCCTCTGTACACTCTTGATGCTTTCTGTGCATGTCCCTGTAAGGGAAAAAGGATTTATGAGCAAATTTTGGTTTTGTTAACATGTGATATGATTTACTACTTTTCTGATGATGACATTATTTTACACTCTGTAGTTGAACATGCAGGGGGTGTCTTTGACACAGGGTAAGAAAATGAGTGTTATTGTCCAAAGTGTGAGACAAGTCTGTGGTACCACCAGTAAAAAGACAGGTCAGCACAACCTTTGTGTGTATGGTAAGCAGTGATATTGCAATATTACAGTCACAGAACTGTTTGGGTTGGAAGGCACCTCTTGAGATCATCTACTTCAACCCCAATTATTCTTTGTACAATAATATGTAATGGTTAAGGAAATAGTTCTCCTTTGAAATCTCCTTAATATTCTGTGTATTTATAATGTATGTGAAGAGACTATTATTAAAATATTTTTCCCAAATAATAGGAAAGTTCCTTTACTAAATACATACTTCTCCTGAAATGCCACAGGGGTATGATTTCTAACACATTCCTCCTCTCCAAAGAGGAAGTGAGGCAAAATATATGCTTGAAATCTTTTCTTTAAATGAACGGTAGCAATGCATATGTGCCAGGTATGGACTTTTTGGCACATCTATCTTCAATACACTGATACCAATGTATTAAAATTCAGCCTCTGTACTGAGGTTGTGTCAGTACCTGGATCTAGCAAATACTGTAAGCACTTGCCTTGGAAGTACGTAGAACCGCTTGCATACTTCAAATTGTGTGCTGAAATATCTTACCGAATCTGTACCTCAGGCTGCTAATTAACTCGCATCTCCCCCACAGAGGTGTTGCCTTAACCACATGTCATTCCAGTCATAGTTGGCTGTTCAGTTTAATAACAGCACGTGAAACGTAAACTGCAGTCTGAATCCCAGGGGTTTCCTGTGGTGTCCAGGCGCTGAGAAATATCTCTCTAGGCCAGTGGTTGCCAGCTGATGATGCGCATCAGCATCGGAGGTGAATCAAGGAGGTCTGCCAGGCTTCCTCACTTGGCCCCTTTGCCAAACACAGAGCTGCCGGGAGCTGTTAACGCCCTGAGGAGGCGCAGCAGGGATGGCAGCGCTGCTAGTATGGGAGGCAGTTCAGACCCTTCTGTCCTGGTTTCGGCTGAGATAGAGTTAATTTTCTTCTTAGTAGCTGGTATAGCGCTATGTTTTGGATTTACTATGAGATAATGTTGATAACACACTGATGTTTTAGTTGTTGCTAAGTAGTGCTTACACTAAAAACTGGGGGAAGAAGTGTGGTGGTCGGAGTGATGGCATTTGTCTTCCCAAGTAACCCTTACATGTGATGGAGCCCTGCTTTCCTGGGGATGGCTGAACACCTGCCTGCTGGTGGGAGGCAGTGAATGAATTCCTTGCTTTGCTTTGCTTGTGCGCACGGCTTTTGCTCTACCTATTAAACGGTCTTTATCGCAACACACGAGTTTTCTCACTTTTACTCTTCTGATTCTCTCCCCCATCCCACCGGGGGGGGAGCGAGCGAGCAGCTGGGTGGTGCTCAGTTGCCGGCTGGGGTTAAACCACGACACTTTCTCATGTCTTGTGCCCCTTCCTCCTTGTACTGCAGCACCTCTGGACCTCCGGCGGCAGCTGTAGCGCCGTGCCTCTACAGAGGCTCAGTGCTGCTGCAGGTCTGGGGAAGGAGGTGGGCATGGACTCCTAACTGAGGCACTGGGGGAGAGCGGGAGGAATGACAGCAGTGAACTGCTGCACTCAGCATGCACCTGCGTTTCCGATATGCCTAAATGCCTACAGCATTTCCGAAAATTGGGTTTTGGCCACTAGGACCTGTGTAGCTAAATGTAGAAATCTTATAATAGCTAAAAGCAGATACCAGCAGTGGACAATCCAGCCTCCCTAAATAAGGTCCCTGGGCTTCACATGCAGCCCTTGCAGGAAGGCAGAACCATTCAAAACACCCAGAGGGAATCACCCAGAGCTAGTCAAAAGCAAAATGTAGGCAGAGGGATGTTCCTGGAGGTTGCATCCTGCCTTTACATACTTCCACCTAATGGTTAGAGCTGTTTTTATTCCTAATAAAAAATTTATGGATTGGGCTGTCTTTATTTTTTAGTAGAAGCCATGTAATTGCAATTGTGATAACTAAGGATATAAGTGAAGTAAGGTTTGGAGAGAGAGAGAGGTAATTTCTTTCATCAGCCTAATTCAAAATGTTGGAAAGACACAGACAGACTTCTTTTTATTGTTGTTGTTCCTGTTCTTTTTTTCTTCTTTTTAATCTGCGTTCTGTTTTCTGATAATAATTAGTTCATCTGCAGAGCCAAAGTTTGTTCCTGTACTTATCCACTCATTCAGATTATATTTGCCATGTACTTTTTCTATTAAATGGTTCACTGGCAGCCATGATGCTGTTGCCCAGAAAAACTGTGGCCATCAATTTTGTTGACTGGGACTTGATTTCTCTCAATTTAGGAGTCATAAAAAGTTATGAAGTTTCATGTTTTCAGGTGATTGCATATACAGCTACTCATTTTTTTCATATTGTTATCTGCTTTACTTGCATTTTGCATTCAGAATTGAACTGTCCAGTTTTGGAAATGTTTTCTCTTTTTCTTAAATTGTCTCTTCTTCCAAGATTCTTCTCAGGTTACCTACTATCAACCTCTGCTATTTCGCTGGAAAAGCCTGTGATTGCCTCTTGGTGTGTAATCCTTCACTGTTCTGCAGTGACCTTATCTTCTTCCTCTTCTTCTGCCTTCCTGTTGGCTATGACCACTGGTGTCAGCTTTACATGAGTCCACATTTTGTGGGTCAGTCCCTGCCTAGCAGTGGTAAGTATCATTAACAGCACAAAGTTGTCCTGACGCCGGACTGACAACTCCAGTCAAATACTGTATGAAAACATTAATCAAAAAAGATTCATCACATAAAAACTTCTCAAGTAACCCCAAACCTCGGCAGGAAACGAATGCAATTCATTACATGCATCTATGTCGATTAGTATGCATTAATTTGCTTTGTAATTTTTATATTTAGGCTTGTTGTGTATAGCAAAGAGTTTTGCTCCATACAGGTAGCTGCAAGAATCAGAGGTGTAGTGAAGCAGCGTGCAAGCATAGAGGAGGGTGTTGAACTGTTAGATGTACGGTTTTAATAAACCAATTATTTTACTTGAGCACTCTTTATGAAGAAATGAAGTGATTCTCTCTGACAACAGTTAGAAGAGACATGGCCTGTAATTAGCAGCAGGTCTCTAGAAACTTCTAGGGAAATACAGCAGTACATTATTTGCAATACCGACATGAAAATATTAGTGTAATGTAATGGAAAGGTACGGGAAGACACATAATGTCAGTGGCATTGTTGCTTGATTAGGCCTGGGGTCTGTTCAGCAGAGAGGCAGGAGATATCTGCTGTAAGGTGGGCAAACGTTTAACCACTGAAGTAGATGCTGCAATGGCAGAGAGCACTGTGAATTTTAATTGCCAGGAAGACGGTTCAGCTCTCGAGGGTCTGGGACGTGACTGGTTGGGAGATCCACGCTGGGCAACGGGGAGATCTGGACTGTGCCCTGCTCAGACTCCCACTTGTGGTACATACCCATTCAGTTTTCCGCAAGTGCAGATCAAATGATGCCCTTGCAGGAGGTATTAAAGTTAAATTTACACACAGGCTCAACGTCTCTTAATATCTGTTATTTTCCAAACGTCAATAATAGTTGCTGTAGCAGTATACTGATGTCAAGTCACTGCCATGCACCAGCACTTGGGCTCTAAAAGGAGCTGGTGCAGATTCATTCAGCTGTCCCTCCGCTCCCCCCAGATCAATCTAACTTTTTCAAGTATCTGAAAACAGAGTCATTTTGCGCCTCCCAACACGTCCAAATTAATTTAGCATGTATCATAACCTACACTAAAATGATCAGAGTTATTTGGCATCTTTTGATTGTCAGGTTTGTAAGTATTGTGTTTGTGAAAACTAGGGGAGTCATGACAGGTTTCTCAACACTTGCATGAAAGCTCACATTTCCCTTGTTGACTTGCTCAGTTCATAGTGACTGTGGGTCGGCATCTGGGGAATGATCCACCTTCCACGGGACTTCACAAAAAACTTATTTGATTTCATACAGCTTCTCCATTTTCCATCACTTTCCTTGTGTCCTTTCAAGCTCTAAATTTAACTCCTGGAAACAGAAGAACGCTGCTCTGATGTGAATTGGAGCAGGATATGAAGGCAAAGCCAGAATTTGTTCAATACAGACTTTATAGTGCAAGCCCTTCCATTTATTATTTTTATTGCTGTATCTCCTGCCATGTGGAACAAATTCTTTGCTGATTTTCTAAAATCCTTCTCAAGCTTTGAGATTCTATTATTTGTTTTGTAAGAAAAGTTATGGTCTTCGGATTTTATTGTTTGTATCTTTGGGGTTTTTTAACTAAAACGGTTTTGGGCTTTGACTTCTTGGCATTTACGTTTTGTCATTCAATTCTCTTTTTTCTCATCCTTCTCTTTCCTTCCCTCCCTTTTATTTTTTTTTTCAAATTTCCAAAGGAAATAAAAATTGAATAAGGAGAGAATATCATTTCAATGTCTCTGTGGTCCTGAATCTTTTTTTGCATGAAAACATTCTGAAATAAGGATCAAATAATATTAGTGTTTGTAAAATTATTTTTTAGCATTCAAAATATAAGAAATTTAACTGGTATTAATTTCAGTCTTTTCCAAAGAGCAGATTTGGAGATTTCTTTTCTCTTTTTTATTTCAAACCCACAATGGCTTTATTGTCATAAGGCTTATGTTGCTCTTCTGCTTTTTTAAATCTTTCTTTCACTTTGACAAAGATTTTGCCTGCATTTTTCTGCTCTTTATGAAACATGAATTGCTTTATTGTTCTCAGAAGAAAAGAAAATAAAATAATGAATTGAGACTAAGTGTTAGCTATTCCCCCATGGAGCCTGTCAGGAGTACAAAAAACAGATTACAACGTGCTGAATAAAAGATCACTGAAGCCTGTTCCTTTAATACTGCAAGCTTAAGATGCTCCTTCTGAAAGCATTTGTTTTGCTGATGGAATATCTAAAAGCCTGTCAGGGCGCATAAAGGATTAAAATTTAAGCAGAGACAGGACTACCTAGAAACAGTCATTCCAAGATTGCAAGTAGTTTTGAGGGCTAAGAGGAAGCTGTGAGTGAAATGCTTGGGGGCACTCTTTGGATTTTCACTAAAACTCTGAATTACCTGTGAATTACCTTCATTAAGCAGTTTATGTTTATTGCAGGAGAGCTATGGCTGTGTCTTTGAAAAAGGAAAAAAAAAAGAAAGAAAAGGAAAGCAAATGATGCACCTTGCGGTGCCTCAAGGGATGGTTTTGCAATCATGCTGAGCCTAATTGACGAACATGTTGTGTTTGCACCAAGTCCTCAAAGATTTCATAGCACATCAGCAAATACGCTACTGTTCGCAGTTCATTTTGATGTTATTTGGTTTGTGTCAATGCTGTGGAACTGTGGTAAAACAACATGTGATTTGATTTCAGCCAGCTCACCCATAAAAATCATCAATCAGCCCATGCTATTATTCATAGAGGGGCACCCGTGTGGCCGGGTTGGATTAGATGAACAGTAGCATCAGGTTTAAATTACAAGGAGGACAATTTAATGGAGAGAGATTTAAAACATGGAGCTTTGTCATTATGGGGAAAGAAAGAAGCAGCGAGAGCTGCTGTGATTTCAGCTTCTTCAATAACTCTTGTTTACGAATGAGAAGAAATAGAAGAATCCAGCCTAAGGTAATATTGGTTGGCATTTGTTTTTATTGTTTGATGCACAAATGTTTGTATTAGGTTATGACATACCTGTTGTGAGGAATACAAAAGAACTATTAGAAAACAGAAAGAAGACAGTTTGATCAGTTGTACCATCTACCATCAATTCCATATGATATTTTTATTGGATTAATCATTATTTATATTTGCTTCGAGAAGGGGACTTAAAATGACAATTTTTAATGAAAACATTATTAATGCTACAAAGTTAAGAACTGTTTACATTTTTAAGTTGCAGGAGTGTCTTATAGTTTTCTGCGTAAATGGTGAGCAAATGATTAACTTGTAGAATCCCAGAGTACCTAGGGTTCTGCAAAAGATTTCAAATTTCATAAACCTTTTGGTTTATGTGAGAGGCTTTGTGGTTTATTAAAAATATATGTATATTGTAGACAGCCAGTCTATTTTTTACTTTAGAGAAAAAAAGATGCTCTATAGAAATCCCAGTGAGTTGTATTAATCTGAAATCAAAAGTTCTGCCTTTTTAAAAATGTGTGTTTCTAGGTTTAAACCTAATGTGATTATTTTGTTTAAAATGACCTTCTACAGGAAAATCAATGTGAGGGGTCATTCATTGATGTGCTACTAATTTTATACTAGTATAACCCCTCTGAACTAATGAAGTTGTGAAATGATGCCCCTCGTTTTCCTCCCCAGATGGCACTACTTAGGAAGTCGTCTGAATGTATAGGTGAATGTTTGATGTCAGTAGTATTTGGGAAGGTATTTAGTAAGTGCAGTTATGAACTATACAAGGACCGAGAGGCCTTGATTCGTCTGGACTAGCCTCTCCAGCTTCCACTTCCATTCATCACAGGGGTGACACAGATGTTTCCCAAGTTTGACCTGCAGATTGGTAGAAACAGCTGGAGCTTTTTCTTGAAAAGAAGATATTGCAAGGCTTTCAGGGCTTGATAGGAAAGTTAAAAATTCTTTTCCATCATGACAATGATTTATTTGCCTATCATCTTTTTTTTTGCCTATGACTTTTCAGGATATCTAGAGCTACATTTCATCTGTGCACCCCACTAAATTTAAATCAGCTTATCTGGTCCATGTCCAATTCCTGCTTCTCATGTGATTCCTCTTCAGTTTGTAAGTCCAGAAATAACCGTATTTTCTGTTCTTGGAATAATCCTAAGAACAGATTGATGCTTTAGAAAAACCTGTTTGAGCACTGATTTCTAGGCTATGTCCTTTGTTTGCTCAGTCTGTTTCCTAGAAATGATGATGTTGCTAGGGTCCTGGTGGCTTCGTACAGTCAAACAGCTGTTTGGAAAATCCCCATGTACCCAAATTCCATTTGAATTCAGTCGTGGACCCTTGCTTAGATGTTAGGAATATCTCCCAAGGCTATGATAATTACATCCTTAGCTACACAATGCCTTAATTTCCTCCTATGTAAAATTGCATTCATGAATCTTATCTAGCTTTTGAGTCCTTTTAGAACTGAACAGCATTATTAATTTGTTTTTCTTGTTTGCTAGGAGAAAGAGCAGATCCTAACCATGATAGGAATTGTTAATAAACGTTAAAGAGCTAACTTCCTAGCAAATAATTTAAATGTTAGAAACTTGACTTTATCATATCCCAAGCTTTTGCACTCTTCTGTGGAAGACACAATCTAAAGAAGTCAGAAACTGTACGACTGGCTTTTCCATTTCCAGCAGACTTGGACTAATTGGTTCATCCGATGGGATCTTTGCTCAAGTAAATGTATGCACAACCTTAAATCACCCATTCCCTTTGCACTGGTTTTGCAACAGTCTTATTGACATCATTCATATGCTTTATTCCCGCAAATAGAACAGGAGTGATTTAAGAAGTTTTCTGGCAACTCCACTCACATTATTCTTTCGGGACTTCTTAGGGTATTCGCCTTCCCTGCTTCAGCCTGCAGTGGCAGCTTTCTCCATGGCACTGGTGAGGACTGAAGTGTAGGAGGAGCACAGTAAAGGGTATAAAGAGTAGAATTAATCTAATCTAATTTTAGGGATATAAAAATTCAGAATAGCTAGTCTACATTATTTGCATGGGCTCCTTCTCAAGTCAAGCCAATAAAAAGGCAGGGGTACTTCCACAGGGAAATTTGTTTAGTTTGAACATTTTGGCTAAGATGGAATAAAACCTCTTCCTACTCCAGAATGCCTGTTTCTTTGCAGGGGAAGTTCTTTAATTTCCTTTACCTCTAATACTATTCTACTTCACAGAGATGTTGCCAAACTTAATAAATTTGTAGTTAAGGTTTTATCTATGTGATGATCACAGCCAGTGATCACATCCACAAGGAATTTATCTACCATTGCACTTAGCTCCTTTAATTAAATATCTTTCAGAAACAGGTATTTTTTTAATAATGAGTTACAAAGACCGTAAATATTTCCTTCAAACTTAACAAAACTGCTTTGTAATTTATAGCTGAAACATTTTATGCACTGCTTTTTACTTCAGTGTATTGTGACTGAAACTTAGTAGTAATTCTGGCATATTTCTCTTGCTTTGAGAGTATTGTTGAGAAATGTAGGAGAAAACTTTATGCAGTTTCTTGTGTTGTCAAAAATCGGTTGAGTTGATCCTCTTCAGATATGAGAAAAGAATCATCCTAAACATTGTTTTTATTCCTGCATGACTTAGCACAGCAAATTTTCTTACAAGAATGCAATAAAATATGTTAAGGAGAATAGAAAACATTACAAAGAACAGAAATAAATTAAAGAAAATAAAGTAGAGGACATTCTTCTTAATGGGGGACAGCTGAATGCATGGCCAGATCTGTCCTTCACTCCTTTCTATGTAGGCTGTCCTGGGAATGTTAATAGTTTCTCAACAAGAGTCAAAACCTGAGATGGAAACGTATGGCCCAGAGGGTTGTGGAGCTCTGTAAAGCTGTATTATAAATCTTCTAATCGAAAGAATGGCTGCGCTACAACAAACCAGAGGGAATGCAGTGTGCAGCTTTCTGTCACGTACCCTGCCTCATATACCTAGCACAGCTGGTTGAAAGAAGAGCAGTGAGCGCTATTAGCAAGTGCCGGTAGTGATCACGGTACTTCCTCATCGATGTAGTACATAAATGTGACATCAACAGTGGACTGCACCAATAATTTCCAATATCACAAATCTGTATTTTCACATATTTTCTATATGCCACACACTACATATTAGTGAAATCCCTTCTTAGGAACCTTGGTGAAAGTTGCTCAGAAATGCTTGATATACCTGTGGGATACGAGAGTTGGAGTGTAACTAGCTGTAGGTGCTCGCACATGCCTGTTTGTCTGTATATGTTTGTGTGGGAGTGATTTAAGTTAAATACATTTGATGCGTGTTTGTGCTGTTTAATTTGTATACCAGCACATGGCATCTCCATGCATTCCCGGGGCTGAACCTGCCCTGCTGGCATGACAGTCTGTGTAGTTATTTGGCTAGAGAATGAGAAGTTTCTCTTGTATGTGAGGTGTAATACTGGGGAGGATTTGTTGACTAGACAGTTGCCAAGCTTGGGAGAATGGAAAAGTGGGAGTAATGGAAATGGGAGCAATGTGCCTTTTAAGATTGTGCATCTCAGCAATTATATTAGGCAAGAGCATTACTTGGACCGACATGAATGCAAAAGAATAGCTCTTTGTCCTTTGACCACACTGTGAAAAGTGGTGCTCATTCCACGAGCATCAGTAAAAGTGGCAGCCTTCTAGAATAGCTTCTGTGGGTGAGCGTGTATTTCTTTGAAAACCCTGGTTTCTGAGTGAAAGTAGAACTATTCTGGATTGTCGACAGATTTAAGACCAGCAGGGAACATGCCATTCCTTTGCTATATGAAGGAGGAGAGCACATTATATTTTCGGTTTTAGATATTCCCCATAGATGGTGGGGGGATAGGGACACCTCCATCAATGCTCCAACACATGCACAACACCCAGAAGAGGAAAAGGAAAGACAGGATGACAGCTAAGCTCTGTCTCACTATCCACACCAAAATGAGAGCCTCATTATCTCACAGGGCAGAGCAGCTCTGCACTGATGCCAACAAGAACCACAGACCAAGATGCCACAGTTTGGTCCTCAGTAAATGAAACATCATGTCCAATGAGAAATCAACCTTTGAGGTATTATTCTATTTTCATTTTCTATGCTGGCAGTCTTGGTGAATAGATTTTACTCACTGTATAGCAAGGTTGCTGTGACAAATTTTGAAAAAAATACAAGTTCAAGTGTTTTTTGGTTTCACAAGCACATGAGCTCAGTGAGAAAGAACAGACTGAGACAGCAAGGAGAACAGCCAATCCTGTTATATTTGTCTTTCTTATTACTGACTTGCCATGATAAATATGGAAAATTATATTTGGCTAGAAGGAGGCTGAGAAAGGGAACAGATGGCCACCAAAAGAATACTAGAGCAGCTAATAGTCACTGGCATATTTCCGGGATAAAAATTTAAATTTGAAGCCAAGCAGAAGGGTTATCCATTTTTTTCTGATCAGGGTACTGTGTATGAAACTGATCCTGCTATGCTCTGACTAGATGAAGGTGGGCTTCCTGAAATGCATTCGCCGAATGGAATAAACAGCCTCTATCCTGCAGTTAACGGCTCTTGCAGTTATGCTGACAGAAATAGTTGACAAGGTGGGGAAAACGTTTATCTTCCTACTGTATTGTGAGTGAGTGAGACTGCATTTGCTATGACTTTTTAATATATTGCACGATTTAACACCTACATTGCATTTTCTCTGTGTATTCAACAGGCTTTATTCAGTTTTGATAGAGGACAGAGAGAAGAAAGTTCCCATTTAAATGAAGACACAATGGAGCCTATATTTTATATAGTTGTGTATTTAATAATTTCTAAAATTCTAATGCATTTCTGATTTCTATGGTCAACTGGGTACTGAAAAAAATAAGCTGACATTTTGGGAATGATGAAAATGTGTCACAATTTCTGATTTTGCAGAATGCTGTATGCTCAGTACCTAAAACTCCTAATGGCTGTAGACTAGGTAGTGAATGAGGACATTGTTCTGTTTCTTGAGTGGTAATTGGAATTAGCAAGGTAATACATGATTCGAAGGGCTGGAATAGCAGGAGATGATAGTTTGGGATTGAGGTGTAATATTGGAGCTGCAGGACAGTCCGAGTGCTACAGGAGTAGGACAGCCAGCAGTGAAATGGAGGGAATAGTAACAGTTGCTGCAGTTTTTCTTTAGAGTGCATCTGCCAGAATTAAACCAGTCACAACAGCTCAGCTGTAGGTCCCATATTAGATGTACAGGATTTTGCTAGAGCAGCAGCTGATGGGTCATCTGGACCAAGACCATAAAATAAGTTACTGTGCAGACTAACTGATCAATCCACCGGCTCCCCATTCAGCCACCAGCAGGACTGTTGTAGGCACAGATCAGTTTTTCCACAGATAAAAGATTATGCTATTTATCTATTTGGGGGAATGTTATGAGGGTTGATCAGTTATTGTTTTTAAGGTGTTTTGAATAAATTGCCCAAAGAGCAATGATGAACTATAAACCCTTAGTAAGTAGGTTTTGAGAAAGAGAGACAAAGAGAATCACAAATTTCCAGGATTAAAAAAAGGCATGGCCATGGGCTGATGGACTGATTTTGGTTTTGCAGTGTAAAAAGAGAAATGTCCATCTCAAAATCTTGTTAATCTTTCCCCAGTGAATGGAAACTAAATGGATTCCAAATTCTGGCAGCACATCTTGGAGCTCATTTACCTGCTTCCTTAGCTCTTGCTGAGTTTTAAAGACATTTTGTGAATTGTTTGTGCTCTGTTAGTAAATACAATATATTTTGAAATTTATATTTGGTAATATAGACATCACTGCATAGTCTTTTCAAAATATCGATAAGAAATAAAATGCCATTTTGGAGTGAAGACTGCATTCTGTACAGGTATGTGAAGTCCACTGTTTCTTTGGTTTTCAGTGATAGCTGTTTCTCTCTAAAATCCTGGGTTTATATTGACATATAGTTAGAAAAGCACAAAGTGGTTAAGAAATCTCTAAATGGAGTGTAATGTTTTCATCAGCTCCAGAAACTGAAAATAAAGCTAGCTGGGAGTAAAGTGTAGATGAGGTGTGGGAAAAAGTATAACATGCACTAAAATTAATAGTATTATTAAGACCTGGTTTGATATATCTAGTAGAGTTATGAATGTTGATCCCAGACTCATCTTCAGAACAAATGTGATTCTCCCTTGAAATGCAGGATACATAATTTGCACGTGAAGTGTTTGTCTGTAAAAATACTCTGTCACTGGGTTTTCCATAGATCATCTATGTAAATTCACACTGGAGGATAGTGACCACAAGGACATTGGATGCACTGTGCAAAGTATATCATGCTCTAGGACAGTCATATGTAGGATGCAATAATCCAGTGGTTCTCTTCTGGGGCTCTGGGCCTGTTTTGGATTTACAATGCATAATCCCTTACCCCTGGCCAGCTGACCTCTAGTTCCAAAGATGGGAATCACTGACTCTGTCCTGCAAAGACCTTTCCCTTTCCTAATATTCTCCTCTGCTCCACAGCTATCCATGAGCCTTCCTCTCAAACTGTACCCAATTAGCATTATAAGGTTAAACCCAGAGCTGTTGTTCTCATCTTCTTCTGAATCTGAAGTTTACCCTTTAAGCTTGCAGAAGGACTTATTTTTTTGTGGGTTTTTTTCTCCCCTGACTTTTCAAATGAACAGAAACAGAAAATACCTGCCATAGACACTAACAGCACAGTTGTCCAAAGGGCAGTTTCTAGCTGGTCTGCCCAGCTTTAGTGGTGTCTTCATGGCTGATGGTGAGACAGTTGAACCTGCATGTCAGAGGGCAGCATTTCCTTCATGTGATCAGGTAGATTTGTACATAGAATTTTCTCTCCATATTTAGTTTGGAAGTGTCTTCTAGAGGTATCTAATCTAACCTCATGTCCAAGGATGGAGATCTCACAGCCTCTCTGAGCACCTATTCCATACTTACAGAGCAGGATGTGTCAGAGCCATTGTACGTATATATTCAGCTTATCATAGAATCATAGAATCGTTAAGGTTGGAAAAGACCCTTAAGATCATCGAGTCCAACCGTTAACCTATCACTGCCAAGTCCACCACTAAACCATGTCCTCAAGCACCACGTCTACCCTTCTTTTAAATACCTCCAGGGATGGGGACTCAACCACTTCCCTGGGCAGCCTGTTCCAATGCTTGACTACCCTTTCGGTGAAGAATTTTTTCTTAATATCTAACCTAAACTTCCCCTGGCGCAGCTTGAGGCCATTTCCTCTTGTCCTATCACTTGTTACTAGGGAGAAGAGACCAACCCCCACCTCGCTACAACCTCCTTTCAGGTAGTTGTACAGAGCAATAAGGTCTCCCCTCAGCCTCCTCTTCCCCAGACTAAACAACCCAAGTTCCCTCAGACACTCCTTGTATGACCCGTTCTCTAGACCCTTCACCAACTTTGTTGCCCTTCTTTGGACATGCTTTAGTACCTTCATGTCCTTCTTGTAGCGAGGGGCCCAAAACTGAACACAGTATTCGAGGTGCGGCCTCACCAATGCTGAGTACAGGGGCACTATCACCTCCCTGGTCCTGCTGGCCACACTATTCCTGATACAAGCCAGGATGCCATTGGCCCTCTTGGCCACCTGGGCACACTGCTGGCTCATGTTCAGGCAGCTGTGAACTAACACCCTTTGTAGCAATGCCGATGTGCCCTGGATAGATCGAGGTCACTGTATGTGCATGGATCAGTTTGTACACAAGCATCCCTCCGCCTCTACAGCTCCTATATATATGCAGTGTATTGGCACAGATGCAGCAGTCTCATCTGAGTTGTCCTTTCTTCTTCCAGGCTCAGAGGCCCTTTCAGTGTGGCTAGGCTGTGTCATGGCAGATGTTTTATGGCACTAGCCAGTACAAAACATGTTAAGCAAACTCCTCCAGTATGCAGACATATTTCATGTGGACTAACTGAAGTCCATGACAAAGGCTTTTAAAAAGTGATCCCCTGACACTGGATAGGCTAAAAATAATTTTAAAGAGCAATGACTTTATCATCAGCAGGTGGTCTGCCCATTTAAGCATGTGTGACAGGTACAGGTCATGGAAGCCCTGGCTGCAAAACAGATAAAGAAGAATACCATGCTGCTTTATTTAAGTATTGTTAATCTGCAGCTCACATCTGTAAGATAATTTTAGCTGCAAATTTGTTATTTGAAACTCTAAATTAAAGTTCCCCACTCATGCCTCCAAGTTCCTCTGCTTCTAGATAAAATATTGCTGTTCTACCACTTCAGAACTCCTATAGTGCAATTGCTGTGTCTAATTGGTTAAAGATAATTTTTTTGACTATGAGTAGAATGACATTGTGTCTCAGAGCGCAAGGACAAGGGAGCACACTTGACCAAACCCAGCGGGCTTTATTCCAGCCTGTAGAGCAGAGCTCCAAGCTGCTGTAGCCACAGAGTTTTCAGTATCTAAATTATTGTAAAGATTTCTGCAATTCACTACAGTCTGTTATTGGACAGAAATGTACAGTGCTACTTATCATGTTCATCTTTATGAAAAAACTGCTGAAAGCACTCGTAGAATCTTAAAACATGATGAGCTGCTTAGCACTTTCCCCATGCTTCTTTTTTTGTATTTGTTGCTAATATTATCTGTCCATTGGAACCAATGGATTTTTTTCTATATCTCAGTAAATTTAAATAGTGATTTGTGTTTTTATAAAATCTGTACCACAAGTTGAATCAGTTTAATGTATTAACAATGGATGGGCTCACAATCTACCTTGAGAGGCAGTTTAAAGCTGTCCTTACAAGCAGACTCACTAGCTGCTTTTGAGCACATATTTAGGGATGGCAAAGGCCCCCCTTCCCCTCCGCTGACCACATGGGCATATCAAGCATGCTGAGACGCATAATAGGCAAAGCAAGCTGTCTCTGCACCTGCCCACAAAACAGCTGTTCGACTGGGAGAGGAATTGCTAGAGCATAGAGCGTTTTCAGCAGCTTTTGTGGTCCTCTCATACACTGTGTTGGCACAGGCATTGCCACAAAGGAAAGAATCACAGAAACCATACAGAGACTTCAGGATTTTTTTCCAGAATAATTTTTATTAAAACATCGTTTCGTGTTTGCAGTCTTCCCATGTGGATGCATTTTCTCAGTCTCAACTGACTGTTCAAGAGAGAGATCATCTGGGATCTAACAGAGTCTTCCATCAGGTATGTGACTCTTCAGATGACTTTAAAAATATCTGAAAGCTTGTTTTCTAAGAGACCCCTTCTAATACATGAGTCTGAGCAGTGGGAAGTCCGTTATTCCCTGCACTCTTCCATTTCCCCTGTGGCTGTATGACTGCCCCAAGTGCCTGCGAGTATTTTGTTTTTGCTAGCTGTTCAGTAGCATTTGAGGCATTTCTTCTGCCTAGCCACTTCTGTTTCTTGAAGCTTTCATGAAAAGTCCACTGGAATCTCAGTCCTAAGGTTTTAAAGTCTTTTCTATAGTATTGGAAAACAAAACTTATTCATTCAAGTTTGTTGGATCGAGAGCTTTGTTCCTTTGCTTTGTGAAAAAAAAAAAAATCAAACCTCTCTTTTGTTGTCAAAAGCTAGACAAATATATTTCTATCATTCCCTGATGAGAAAGATTTCACAGGCTTATACGGGTTGTAGCCTTAACTCTCTGGACCTTGTTCTGCATTTGATAGTGCATAGTTGATCTATTTCAGATCTATTTCAAATCTTTTATTTTATTATTTGCCAGAGAAATAGTCTACCCCAAAAATTTTCTTTGCTGATAAGAGTGTGATTTCTCTCACTTTAGATATTCAAGAATATTAGAGGTCCTAACATTCATAAAACCGCATCCTTAAATGACTGACTTTAAGGAATGAGTAGTATAGAAATGTTTTGAAAATAACAAATGGGAGAAGTCTGAAGAAAGGACTAATAATCCTGGAGTTTTCAAATCAGTATAAGCATTTATTTTTCAGTAGAGTTTGCACAGAGCTTGCCTTTTCCTCATTAACGAGGAGTGCAACAAAGGGGCCTAGTCAAACTGAACTCCCTGGGAAATGAGAGGGAAGGAAATATTGAGAAACCAGTGCAGGGAAGACTCTCTCACTGTTGCCACCCTGGTGTCTGGCAGCAGTCCAGTCCCCATTTCTTTTCTACCACTGGGAATAGCTAATGATGTTGCCTGCTGTTTGCTCTTCATGTCTGCTTATTACCCTATGTATGCTTTATTTTCCCCACTCAGAGGAGTCCTGCTGCCTGGAACAGATTCCAAGCCCAGCCACCTTTTCCAGCTGAAGCAGTCAGTGCTCTGATGCTGGATGGAGATGCTTTTGTGGGGAAACGTCCATGCCCTAAAATGTGCCAGGCTGCCCGATTGCCTGGACAACCTCCTCCGGCGCGTTAGTACAACTGGGAGCCGCGGGAGAGTATCCGCTCATTTCCCCTTCGCCATTAGGTGTCAGAAGTGAACCGTACACATTTTCCAAGGTTTTAAATCCCTCTGTTTCCGAAGGTGTTACACAGAAATGCTTGCTAGGCCGTTACGTAATATTTACTTATGCTTTCTATTTAGAAAGCCAGTCGTGGTGTTCTTTCCCTCCCACATCTGGAAGGTCAAGCAAAGCATGGTTTGGTTGCAGACACTGCAAACCCTCCCCCCGTTGAAAGCAGCCTGCCTCAGATAACAAATAAGAGCTTGCAGAATGTCCTACCCTCTCTTCAGGTGAGTTATAAAGCTCTTAGACATCTTTTGTTTGACTGGTTAATCAGCTTCTTTCCAAGTACTGCTAAGAGAGTGTCAGTGGCAAAGTGTCACAAGTGTGGTGTTGTGTGCGAAGAGAGAAATAATTTAGTGTCAGCATTTGCATCAGTTTCTGTTTTCAGCCGTAGTTAAAAAGGAAAAAAAGGAAGAACTATAAACAGTCAAATAGATAAATTGCTTACCAGCACAGTTGTGTGTATTTCCAGATATTTTAAGGGACACCTGACATCACAGAAAGTTTTTAAATTCATCTTCATTTTTGGCATTCCTCTTTCTCATTTTTTCACAAATCCTATGTCCATACCCTGTCTGAACCCTTCTTCCTTTGCCGCTTCTCTCCCCAACAAATCAGGGACCTGCACTACTGACCACCACTATTCTGATCACTCCTTTTTTCACCTTACCACTGCTTCAATGGGGTCTCTTTATTGAGAGACTTGACAGATTCTATACGGATCTAATATGAAGTCTTCTCAGATCTCTTGCACTGAAAGTCCCCACATAATGCATTTTGTTTGGGAAGTCAAGAGCCTTCTCAAATACTTTGACTTTGAAATTGGCAGCTTGCTACTACTACAAATTATTTAATTTGGTTAGGGGGGTGCGTATCATTGGGCAAAGATACAAGATGCAAAATAGCATGAATGATGAGGTGGAATGAGTTAGTCTCCATAATAATTTATATTTTCTTTAAAGCTTAATTCTGTGGCCTCATAAGTCAAACCTGCACTCAACTCATACAAAAGCTAATGATGAAGCTTTGCATCTGAAAATGAACCATCCCTCCATTTTATTTTCTGTGAAAAGACTGGAGCCAAGCATTTTACAGAGAGGTTTTTTATTCTTTAAATGGAATTTGTGGACTTCTATAAGAAGCCATGTAAACACCAATAAGAAAGCCTTTTGCTTGGCTTAGAAATGCCAGGGGACAATAAACATTTCAAGCTAGAAAGCATGATTATGTGCTGTCTGCTTTGGAGACCTTCTTTGTTTATCCTTCCTTAGAAACAACACGGCATTGCTGAATTGAGGGAGTGTGTATTGGAATGTGCAGAGTGCAGTTCTGAAGCTGGGGCTCAGCAGGATAGCGGTAGGACCGACCTGTGTCAGCACAGACCTGTACTTGAGCTGTTCAAGTGATGAGGCTCATACCTGGTTGCCCTGCTTTTATAGCAGTTAATATTACAAAAAAAAAAAAAAAAAAAAAAAAAAAAAAGTAGCAAGGTTAGATGCAAGTATGGGAACATGATTTTATTTTAAACCAAACCCATTTTCACTTGCACTAACATGTTCTTAACCCAAAACTCACAAGCACCAACATGCATGTATCCAAGTGGCACCAGCCAGGCCTTCTTGTAAGGACATGGTGGACTAGTATTGCCCACTGGTTAGTCCATATTACATCGCCTGGGTTCTTCTTATCTTGGCAACCATGTGCTGGTTTTTGAATATAGCTTTTGTAACCTTCTGACACTGAGAGAGACTGATCTTTTGTGCCTCCATCCTGTCCCACTTCTGTGAGTCACCAAGACTTTCTCAAAGGGTAAGGAATTATAAATAAATTAAGGAATAGTTTAGGTTGGAAGGGACCTCTGGAAGACATATAGCTCAGCCTCCCAGTACAAGGAGTGCAAACTTGGAGTAGGTTGTTCAGGGCCTTGTCCAGCTGGGTTCCGAATATCTCAAAGGATGGAGAGTCCATAGCTTCAGGGCAACCTGGTGCAATAGCTAACCACTCTCATGGTAAAAATGTTTCTCCTAATACATAATCAGTATTTCCTGTGTTGCAACTTGTATCCATTAGCCACATACCCATCTTGTCCTAGGACCATGCACCTCTGAGAGGAGCCTGACTTTTCTTTCTCTATACCATCCTGTCAAGTGACTAGACAGCAGTAAGATTACTCCTGAAGCTTCCTCTTCTGCAGGCTGAACAAATGTATTTCTTGCAGCCACCCCTTGTACATCATGTGCTCCAGGCTCCTGACCATCCCCTGACCTCTTCCCTGAATTCACTCCAGTTGGTCATTGTCTTTCTTGTACTGGGAAATGCCAGACTAGACACAGTACTCCCAGCATGGCCTCACAAATGCTGAATAGAGGGGGAGATCACTTGTCCCACCCTGTTGGCTATCCTCTTGCTAATACAGTCTGGGATGTGTTTGGCCACCTTTGCTACAGGGGCACACTGCTACCTCATGTTCAGGTTGTTGTCAGGCCCTTCCCTGCAAACCTGCATCCCTTCAGTTGTCCCCCAGCCTGTCCTGTTGCATGGGTATATTCTGTTCGAGGTGCAGGAATTAGCATTTGTCTCCATTCAACTTTAGAAGATAACCCACAGCCCATTTTTCCAGCCGGCTGAATTCCCTTTGGATAGCAGCCCTGCTACGGTCTGCAGATTTGAAAGGGTGAACTCATGCATTGTCCAGGTCATTAATAAAGACACTAACCTGTATTGGCCTTAGTATTGATCCCTGAGGGATGCCACCAGTAACCAACTGCAGTCCTTGGAACCTGACCATCCAGCCAGCTTTCCACTCACATTATGATCCATTTATCCAGTTCATATCTCACTCTTTGGGCTTCAAGCATACTGTGGGAGACAGTGTAACAGGTCTTGCTGAAGTCAAAGTATACAACATCCACTGCTTTTCTCTCATTGGCGAAGCCAATCACATCGTCAGAGAAGGCAATCAAGTTGTTCAAGACACCATTTGCTCACAACTTACGTAGGCAAATCCATACTGGCTGTTCCAAATCAACTTTTTGTCTTTCATTTGGTTGGAAATGCCTTCCAAGAGGGATTGTTCCATAGCCCTCCCAGGGACTGAGGTAAGGCTGACCAGCCTGTAGTTCCCTGAAGCCTTCTTCTTGACCTTTTTGAAGGTAGGTGTGATGTTTGCCTTTTCCAAATGGTCAAGAACTGCTCCTGATTGCCATTGGCTTTCAAAGATGACAGCGAGCTGCCTTGCAATGAAATTGGCCAGCTCCTTCCACACCCTCAGGTGCATCCCATCTGGTCCTGCAGACTTAGGTATGTTCAGCAACTTAAGTGGTCCCTAACTATCTTCGTCTACTGCAGGTAATGCTTTTTTACACAAATGCTACTTCTAGACTCAGGGACTTGGGAGGCCTGAGGGCAAAACTTACCAATGAAAAGCACTGAGTACCTTGGTCTTTTACAAATCCTTGGTCACTAGGTCCCAAGTTCCACGGAGCAGTGGGTTCACATTTCCCTTACCCTTCCTTTTTTGCTGGTGTTGTACTTACAGAAACTGTTCTTTTTGACTTTCACATCCCTTGCTAGCTGCAATTCCAGTTGAGCTTTGGCTTTTCTAAACATGCCTGCATGTTCAGGTAGTGGCTCTTGCATGTACCCCAGATAACCCATCCCTGCTTCTACCTTTTTTGTGCTCCTTACTGTGTTTGTGCCTGGTCAGAAGTTGCCTTTTTATCCACGCTGGCCTTCAACAATGTTTGCTCAACTTTCTGCATTCTGCAATGGACTATTCTTATGCTTTAAGGAGATTGATTTTGAAGATCAATGAGCTCTCCTGATTTCCTTTGCCCTCCAGGGCGGTCTTCCATGGGTTTATGACAGGAAGATCCCTGAACAAACCAGAAGTTGCTTGCCTGAAGATGAGGGTTTGTAGTTCTACTGCTTGTCTTACTCACTTCTCTGAGGATTTTAAACTCCACAATCACATGGTCACTGCAACCAAATCACATGGTCACTGCCCTTCCCCTGACCTTCACATCCTCAGCCAGTTTTTCCTTCTGTGTGAGTAACAGGTCCAGCAGCGCATCTCAGATCACCTGCATTAAGAACACAGTCCAGAAATCTCCCAGAATGGTTTTACCACTTCAGCAGATATTGAGGTGATTGAATTACCCTATGAGTATCATGGCCTTTAGGTTATGATGAGTCTTCCCTGATGCACGTAATTAAAAGCCGTTCTCACTAGGTTAGCAAAGCTGTTTGCAGCCACTTTTGCAGACACTCTTCATCAGATGGATCCTGTTTCTGCTCAGCAGCTCTTGGTCCTCATCCTATGTTCGTAGAAACCATAGCCCTCTCTGCAGCTTCAGCCAGGTATTGATCCATTGGATGCATTGTCTCCAGCTGAGTCTTTTCCCCTCAATGAAGGGATTGAGGACAACATGGCCTGGGCCCCCACACCCTACATCCTTATCCCAGAGCACACTGTCTTCTGTCTCCTTATCTGTCTCTCTTTTATCTCCAACCCGCTGTCATCTCTTCATGGCCTGATTCTGTAGTCAGTTCTTTGTTTTCCAATTCTGTTAGCCTTGAGAATCTGCATGTGCTGGGATCTTGGTGACCTGCTGATAATGGTGACATCTGTATATCCTTTCTTCTAAAATTTATTCCTTGAAGTGCTTCTGCACCCACACAGGCCCATTCATTCCTCATTCATACCAATCTTGATATTTCTGTTGCAAATGTGTATGTGTGCAGACTCAAGCTGGTGTCCCTGCAGTTCTGTGGGCTGCACAAGCAAGCTCAAGGATTCTAGCACAACTCTTCAGTGGATGTGCCCACATAGAAATCTGAGGTGGATAATGCTTATTATACTATCTTTCCTGCCCTCTGTACGAGGAAGACCATACTCAGACCCTACCCTAGCTCATGCGAGTTACTGCAACTCAATCAAACCATGGCAGTTTATGTAGCATTCATAGAAAGTGAGTGCCCGTGTATTGAATGAACCTGGAAGATGAACTTCCTTCTCTTATTTAGAGATTTATCTTTCCATGGTCCAATAGCCTCTAGTGCTAATGGCAGAATTTGCTCTCTGGGTAAGTAGGGCATTCTAGTCCCCAAGCATGCTTGTTCTGTCTCAGCACAAGTTGACACTCAACAAATTCAAAATAAATACCTTGCATCTTTGTCTTTGGGACTGTAGCATTTTTTTAATATATATAATTTTTGTATATATTTACGTAATTGCAGATCAGCTGAACATTCATGAAAATATCTGAGAGCAAAACTCACCTTTTTTTTTTGCTTGGCAGGAAAACGGAACTCAAGGCAATTTTTCCCAATTTAACCTTCTGGACAGTCTTCCTGAAAGCAATACCAGAGCCCAAACAAAACCATTAGAACTGGAAAGCAGCAGCAGCAGTGTCAAACTGCCTATGACAGCTTCAGGTAGAATATAACACAGTGTGCTATAAAGACTGGTAGGGAGTGTATGCAGTCAGGATACTCAGTGACCAGAGGTCCCATGCTAAATGGTCACTGAAATATTTAACAAACAATTTGGAAGAAAGGAACACGGATGGGCTCAGTGACTTCTAAAAGTCCTACTTGGGGATGTATGCAATAGGAGAATGAATAGACTAACACAAATATATAAATGAGAGAAGTATGCATTGTACAAAAGATTGTATATTTGTCTAAGACTTATGACAGGTCATATAGGTGACAGCAATATTCAATTACAGTGATAAAAGACTTTTCCCACTTGTTTGTAGCTGTGTCACATTTTATCTATGTGGGCTAAATTATATTTTGGGAGTTCTCAGATCTAGAAAGTTTCTGGCAGAGTGAATCTATTTTTAGAAGGAGTCTAAAAGAAAAAAAAAATAGTGGCCTTTTGCTTTGAAATGATGTAGCATCCCTGCATTGGTGGATGAAGATCTGCCACTGTTTAACAAAACACCCACATGCGTGCCTAGAGAACATGTTGATTTGTAATGCTACCGTCAGATTATTTATCCAGATTTAAATGATGTAAGTGGAGGTGTTAGGGTAGCTGAAATGTTTCTGTGCAGGAAGAATCTGAACCAGGGGAACAGCAGATTTGGGCCCCATTTAATTCCTAACCTCATGCATCTGAACTTGACAATTTCTATCAGAAAAACAAGTACATGAAAGCTTTGGTTAACTAAAGCTTACCGCCATTTTATAAATATGACAATCAAATCAATAAAAACATACAATTTTTTATGTAAGCTATGAAGTTTGCTGAAGCAGAGAGACAACAGATGGGATCTTCAAAAACATCTAGGTACATAACTTCGCTCAGAATCAAATGATTTTTACCTAAGCTCTCTTAAAGGTCTTGCTGGCAGATGATGAATGCTTTGTTGAACATAATACTGTAAGTCAGAAAAAGAAACATAAATTTGTGCAAAATGTCAACATTGTAGAATCATAGAAATGTTGGTTGGAAGGGACCTCTAACAGTCAGCTACTCAGCCTCCTGCTCGAAGTGACATGCTCTACTGTAAAATGTTCCATTGTAAAAGCAGTTTGCCATCAGGTTTCTGACATTTTATTGATTTTTCGTTTTATATTCTTTTTTTCTGATTCAGAAGCCTTGAAAAATTTTAGAAACCAGTTAACAGTCTATGAGCAAAAAGAAATTTTCAATTATACAGAGCTATGGTTTCTTGGGCTGGAAGCTAAAAAGATTGAAGGTTTGCCTGAAACCCAGAATAATAATTGTTACGATGATGAGCATGGTTCCTACTTAAAGGTAAGCGGAAAAATTATGGTATACATTTTCAGCTCAATAAGTTTGTAGTGACTGTCTGCCAACTCTTAAGTGATCTATGTGAGATAAATGTTGTTTCTAGAAGATAAATATTCACATAGTGAAAACATCAGTACCAATCACTTTAAAGCTCAGAAAAGAATCCTAAAGAGAGACCCACTTTGCATCTCATTCAGGACTGATGTAAGGTAGGTGGATTAATGAAGCATGCACTTGTTATTTTCTCTGTCACCCTTGTTTAATCTGGACTTCGCTTGCTACCAGTCCCGTATCTTTCATAGACAGTAAACACACACACATGAACTACTTGAAAGCCTGATCTTTGTCGTACTATCTGAATCTGAACTATTTGTTTTCTTTTGAAGGTTTTACATGACCATATTGCATACCGATATGAAGTGTTGGAGGTGATTGGGAAAGGGTCATTTGGGCAGGTGGCTAAATGCTTGGATCATAAAACCAATGAATTAGTGGCATTGAAAATAATAAGGAATAAGAAAAGGTGAGACATCTGTTGAGTTTAAATCAGTACAATCAGCTCTTTGTTATATAGGCAGCGACAATCTGGGATAATGTGAACAAAGCAAAATCAACCCCCCTGTACATTAAGCTTTCATTAAACACAGTGAGAACAGAGTGAAGAAAGGTGATGTCAGGGACTTGGAATTGGCCTGGACCCAGTGCAGACACAGTCTATGAAAGCAGGTGCAGTTTTTCCAGACATACAAGGAGGTCTTTCTATCTGTGACACAGTTAATACACAACACAGGTAACCAGCCCTGCGTGACTGAGAGCTGAGAGCCTACATTCCCCCCCAAAACTCCAAAACCACAGGAATATGCTGGGAGGCTCCAGACACCCATTTTAGCATGAAAAATTCTACACTATGGTCCTAAGCAACCTCTTCTTGTTATGTGACTGGTTACAAATTTTCAGTTGAGTTTAGCTTGAACTAGAGTCAATGAAGCAGATGAGAATGATGCTGTTGACTCCAGCAATAGAGTTTTAGCTGTTCAGTTTTCCCCCTCAGGGAATACTAAATGTAAAGATGCTCTTCAAAACTGACTGTCTTACTGTAGTAGGTGTGAAATATGGCCCTGTTCGAATAAATGGAAGCATTCCTGTGGATTGTGAAAGCACTAGGATTTTACTCTAGATGCTTATTTGAGACTGTTTTTCATTTAAGTCAAAATAACTACTCTTCAATGCTATGTAAGGCCAGTATATTTAGACTAGGCAACAACCATAAGGAATCAAAGTTACAGTAGTTAACAAGGGTGAATGGTGAATTTTTAATCATTGCCCCACAGTTGAGTTTACAGTAAGACTGTGGTGTTTGTAACATTTGTATTGCTACAAATGCTAGATTGAATTAATGTTACCATTCCCATGTCCTGTGATATTTCAGATTTCACAGCCAGGCTTTGGTAGAAGTGAAGATCCTTGATGCTCTCCTGAAGAAGGACAAAGATGATACTCACAATATCATCCACATGAAGGAATACTTCTACTTTCGCAATCACTTCTGTATTTCCTTTGAACTGCTGGGGTAAAGTATACTTTCCTTTACACAAATCTTAAGGAACGTTGTAGACCTTGTGCCTTACAAGCTTTAATTTTTATGCCTTCTTTGGAAGAATTTCCTTCTCTTGATGTTACAAGAAAGGACTATTGTTTAAATACAGACTGCATAACTGAGTCTTTAGTCACCAAAGGTGAACTGAAAAAGGCCCCGTTCAGACTTCACACAGACAATGACATGATCCATCCCTTATTTTCTGTGCTGTGTATTGAAGTCTTCTTCCCTGAAAGACCTAAGAGGAAAAGAGTAAAACAATTAATTAATGACTGGTAAACTTCAGGGTATATAAATATGAACAATATTAAATAATTAAAAAGTATATATGTTTCTTGCTTTCTATGAATGTATGCTGCAGGACACATCTTAGGAGGAATTTCGGAGAACTTTTAGGGAAGTCAGACCATTTTATTTGCCAGCCTCCTTGTAATCAGGGCATCAAACTGGAATTACAGAGCTTATCCGTGGTTCCTCATCCCTTAAAGTAAAGCCCCCATTGCTGCACCTGTTATAGCCCTTGCTGAAGATTCATCATCGTATGGAAGGCTTGATCTCAAACAGATCTAAATTCATTGTGTTGCTGCATGCAAGTATGTCACTCAGACACACAGGGGTAAGAGTAGACTACTCTTCTCCAGGGAAGACACAGACCAGTTTTGTCAGTAAGCTGCTATGGAAACTTGTAGGAAAATGTTCATGGGATAGCCACTATGTTCAGCTCTTTACAGAAGAGTTGAAGACTGTTTGTCATATAAAAATATTTGTCTGGTGAAGTTTTTATTGCTTCTAAAATATAGTGAGAACCCCTTAAATTGTAAATTTTCTTTTCCATCAAGTACTGGTAACTTATTTACTTCTGAAGGAATGGGCCTTGCCTGACACCGGTGGATGCATGACTGGGCAAGGCAGAAAGCTACAGTTGTTTATGTCATTGCAGAGGCACGGGGTCCTGCTGAGGACACCTCTTGATATCATATTGCTGAGGACACACTTGTGCATCCCTTCAATAGCCACCACCCCTGTGGCCATTTCCTCCTCTGAAGAATGACCACACATTAAGCACTCAGTACTTGTCAGGGCACAGCCCAGGCTGGGGGCTCCCTGGGGCTCTGGCACCAGGGGCTATGGGGGCTCCCTCAAGTCCATCAGAGCAGGGCCTGGCAGCCAGGAGCAGGGCACTGGGGCAGCCCCAGCCCTGGGCATCAGGCACCTCCCTGGGAACAGGGACAGGCTGAGGCTGGGCCAGAACAAGGACCCATGGGTGGGCTCGGCTTGGCAGGGCCCATAGCAGGGTTGTGGGAAGCTGGAGACCAGCCCTGCTGTGGTGTCACTGGGGCAGAGGCTGATGGCCCCGAGGGGCTGACAGGGGGTCCTGGGCCGAAGGCAGGTGCGGGGAACCCCAGGCTACCGGGCAGGGCAATTGGGGCTGGTGGTGCCCTCAGGGTCCCAGGGCAGTGTCCACGTGCTTCCAGCCATGCTTGGCAGAAGTTAACAACATCATTTAATGTCCTGCTGGATATGAAAACCTAATGAGACCTGAATTTATGGGGGTATTTATCTAGAAAGGTTTACTGCTTATTACAGACTGTTTAGATGTGTGCCACAAGGTGCCAAAGCAAAGACAAATGAGAGCAAAAGGAAACTGAAGCACATTTATTTCTCTCGGTTCCTGAATGATAGCTGTTCTTGGTGAAAATCAGCACAGCTTCATAACATAGCACTGAGTTTAGTAGGCAAGCAAGTCCACTGACATTATGTCTTCCTTATATCTGGAGTCTCAGGGAGATGTTTGTGCATATTACATGCAGAACAGCATTCTTAAGGAGGAAAATAGCTAAGTTATTTTCTTCTGCCTGAGTCCTCCCTCATGTAGAAAGATAGGCTAAATACTCTCTTAACGCACTGTAAACTAATCATGCCTTTAAAAATAAGTTCCCTAATCTCTTTTCTGCTTTCTGTCTTCTTCTTCTTCCACCCCCACAATCCCCACAGAATAAATTTGTATGAGTTGATCAAAAAGAACAATTTTCAAGGTTTCAGTTTGTCTTTAATTCGACACTTCACTCAGTGTGTGCTGAGATGTTTACAAGTGCTCTACCAGGAAAGAATCATTCACTGTGATCTGAAGCCTGTAAGTACAGTCATTTCATAACCTATTATTCTGTACAGAATACATTAGCTTCATCCTATTTTTTATTGATCGAGAGGAACTCTAAGAACAATCCTTAAAAGCCAGCAGGGTATTTGTACAGAAGCTATAGTTTATTTCAGACTGTGTTAGTAGTAGAGTTGAGTGATTCTTTCCATTGATTCAGTTCATTCACTGCAGTATTATATACGATTTTCTGTTTGCCAAAATGTATGCAAATATGAATCAAATTCAGGTACTGACTTTTTGCTTAGAGAAAGAAAAAAGGACTTGTGAAATTAAGTATTTCAATATGAGGGACATTATAATGTAAGGACATACTCACAAGGCAGCCGGTTTCAGGTTATCCCATTAAGTCTATTTAATTTCATATGCATAACTATAAAATTAAGTAGCCTAGTAAATGACAAAGCAATTCTATAGTACAGTATTTGCAGTGCTCACCTGTTTCTGGAGGAACATCTGTGATCCAATTTGTGCTGCTATATCTGCTAAGCATTCATGCTAGGTGAAACATTTCCATTACCCTTAAGCCCCAATCTTAAATTTTTGAAGTTTTCTGAGATTTCTAAAATATTTTAGTTCTATTTTCATTTCAGGTGAATGTTTCTCTGCAAATGAACCAATAAATAAATAAATAAAACAGCTCTCAAGTAAAAATGCTAAGGATGAAATTCTGCTCTGACTTTGCTTAATGTATCTTGACTCAGAAGTCTGAAGAGTCACATACTGTCTGTACTCATTGTCTTGCCAACATCTTTGCCAGACCAATTTTCGATGAGAAGTGAGGCTTACAAGATAACCAAAATATCTTAATCAGAAACAATTAGCCCAACACAAAATCTGTTTCCAGGCAGCCACTGACAAGGAATGAGGTTGGCAAGATCAATGAGTGTAGTCTGTATTTAAATAGAGTAATGTATTAGTGAAAACTTAGTGAGTTAACAAAGAGAATTTTGTTCTCATTCTACAATTGTACAGTTTCATGAATTTAATTTATGTTGCCTGAAACTCACATCTGTTATTCCATCTGCCTCTATGATATTTCTCAACATAAGGTAGAGTATGGAGTTTCTCTGGACTTCATACTAGGTAATCACTGTCCCCAGAACCTGTTTTTTCAGTTAATCAGCTCCCTTGCATTGTGAGAGATTCAGAATTAGAGACAGAGTCCTACCATAAGCATGAAGGGGTAGCTAGCTGCAGAGAGAGGGTGCTTCTTCCCATAGCAGAACCAAGAGCACTTGGGTAGTGGAAGTCAGTGCTTGCCTTGACTTTTGTCAGTAGCAGATTCTCCCTCCTGTCATGCACAGTATTTCCTTATGAGCCCACTAATTACCCAAGAAACTACTTTGTCATTATTTGGCATCAGCCTGGGAACTGCTCAGTCCTTCAAAGATTTGATGTATAATCACTTTAAAACTGGTTGATGAAGGTAGCCATCCTACACTGAGAAGTGGAGATGACTATGATCAGAAAGGAAATCAAAGGAAATCCTTGATTTAGATAGATTTTTAATGAGGATAAAATTGAACTCTGCGGAAGAGAGCTAATAGGCTATGTTTACTCATCAGTGCAAATATTCCTGAGCTAGCTGTTTAAGAATCACTTCTCAAGCTGGAATTGCAGGCACACAGAGCTGTACCCATCTGCACTCAGCTAATAATCCATAGGGTCCTAACATTTCCGTTCATTGCTACCTTGGGATCTCTGCATCACACTGTCGTGAGGTGGAGAGAGATATGCTTACAGAGAGTCTGGAGAAGGTTGAAAGCAATCGAGGGGAGAATTGTGAGGTACAACTCGTTCAGGGGGCAGGGGCTTTCTGTGGTTACAAAAAGGATGGTTCTGGTTAATTTAGCACACCATGCAACCAGATGCAGTTTGCCTTTTACTAGATTAAGAGCAATGGGTTTTGGGGAGCTCACTCTGCTCACACAGCAAGCATTCTCACTGGCTGGTGCCTTGATAGCACCACACTGCACAGTGCAGTGGCTTGGATTGTACAGGAGGCACTAGCGTCCCTGTCTAGCTAACCTTCAAACTGGGTACCTTTACAAATCTCCCCTCTGCTTTGGTTAATCGCACATTATTGGATGCCTACTCATGTTAGCAAATGCATTCCCAAGGAAGTTGTAGTTTGAAGCTTTTATTACGCAGATAAGTGTAAACCCAATGTGTTATGCATTGCTTATTTTCCAAAGTGTTCACTAACCTAATGTGGTGTTAAAACTTTTTTCCCTGTGATTTTTTTTTCTCTTTAGGAGAACATATTATTATATCACAAAGGCCAAGGTTCAGTTAAAGTTATTGATTTTGGATCAAGCTGCTATGAACACCAAAGAGGTTTGCAGAAAAGTCAAGTTGATGTAATTTTCTTAATAAGCTTTCTTAATTTTAAATAATGTGGAAAAACTATTTATTTGAGCTAATATAGTGACCTGTGCCCCTAATTAGAATCTGATGAACTGTTCAGCCACTGGTGGTGGAACAAATACTGGCAGGAGTAAGCTGTTACCATGCTTTTTCTTTGTCCCAAGCCTGATCAGATCCTCTACTCCTGTTGAAACCAGAATTGCATTTGCAAGAGTGGTTAGCTGAAATAGACCTATGAGGATAATCCCAATACCTCACTTAACAAGGATTTTATCAGGTCCAGAGAGACTTCCTCAATGGGATGTTAAATTATAATGGGTACTTTTTGGATTAATACAATGGGGGGAATGGGAACTATGCTTTTACTTTTGAAAGTCTAAATGCAGTTGTGTTTTGTTTTTTTTTTTTTCTATCAACAATTTAAGTAGAATGTGCAGGAGATAACAAGAACAAAATTTGTAAAGGAGAAATGAATGTATAAAAACTCACCTAATAATGAATCTTTACATTAATAGACATATTATAAAGCAAGAATTATATCACCATCAGGAAAGCAAATATTATTTGTTACAAAAAAAACCAAACACAACAACAAAAAACAAACCCCAAGACAGAAATCTGCATTGTATTTTATTAACTTAGAAAAATAAAACTTGTCTTAAATGGCTCGTATTTTTCCTATGAAAGATTCATGTTTAAGCTGAGCCAGACCTGTTCCTCTATATTTTGGGATTCAGTCCAGTTTTGTAGGAGTGGGTGATCATTTTAGGTTTGCCCATGTTTGAGTAGAATGTAATCTGAGATGCAGCCTGAAATATTTGCAGAGAGTAACAAATTGAAACACAAAACAAGTGAAAAGAAAGACAGAGCATGACTGAGGAGACTGACAGCTGAAACAAGAATTGGTACAACCCTCAAAGTGGTACAGGATTAGAGAGTAGAAAACAAAAAGTCAGCTATTTATTTGTGACAAGAATGACAAAAAGCAGACAACAATTATACAGCTGGTCAAATGCATAAGGGCACAGATTGCCACCATGGCACTCTCTAACTGTACAGATTTGGTGAAATCACATGCTGTGCAGCGCTTACTTTTCAGAGCGCGTGCCTTCCAGAAAGATGTTGAATATGTGGGAATGCAAAGAAGTGCAGAAATACATACAAAGTGACCATCAGAGAGATAGGAGTAAGAAAATAACAGAGCTTGCATGCTGTAATCCTGTTCAGTTGTCTGAATGACAAGAGGTAAAAGAGTTAGTCTGCTCACTATGATGAGTCCAAATCTTGGAACAAGATCTTTTGACATCTGCTGTCGGGCTATAATGCATTAATGGGGAAATCAGAAGGCAGTAGGAGATGTTCCCTAGGTGTCAGTGAAACCAGTATTTCCTACAGTGCAAGCCTGTGATAATGAAGAACTGTTGATTGATGCAAGGGGAAGACCTCCAAATAGGAAAATGAACATGGAGTAAGCTGAGTCACAGCATTAGTAGAATAATTTCTTTCAGTAAAACTTGTTGAAGAACAATTTCCAAATAGAATAGTGGAAAGCATATCACCCATTGATTTTAGGATGGAATTAGAAAAGGTTTTAAGAGCCTATGTGAGCAATCCCATAATGACAGCTAATGCATAGATATGATGCCTGAACATGTATTTCACTTTTCTGCGAAATCTGGTATCCACATTTCTGTCCCATTTATGATATTTTTCTTCTTGTCTAATTTTCTGTTTTGATATAGTGTACACCTATGTTCAGAGCCGGTTTTATCGCTCACCTGAAGTGATTCTTGGTCATCCTTATGCTATGGCTGTTGATATGTGGAGCTTAGGCTGTATCATGGCTGAGCTTTACACAGGCTACCCACTGTTTCCAGGGGAAAATGAAGTTGACCAACTTGCCTGCATCATGGAGGTAACTTTTGAGATTGTCTTTTGAATTACATACTCATTTGATGAACTACACTGCCAGCAACAAAGAGAAATGTCAAGAGGTGATGAAATATATTTGTCTATGGGCTGGCCTTTTAGAGGGAGGTTTATTACAGCCAAAGGGCTCTTTGAAAGGATGGGCTCTAGTGCAAAACTGTTATCTCCATTTCATGTGCCAATCACTGCTTTGTACACTCACTGTCTTCCTTCCAAAGGAAGCATATTATCATCTGGTCAGAATTTGTAAGGTGAAGTTAGAATAGAAGAAGCATATCTAAGGGGAAGGAAAAGCAATCTAATTATAACAGGTTCATCTTCTCTTAGAAATCAAATATGTGTTGGTTGAATTGGATCTCCTTAGTCCAACCTCCTGCTGAGACAGATATTTTTGTTAGCATTTGATTAGTCAGCTGTGTCTTTGTCTAACAAATCTTGAAAACCTCAAAGGCTTGAATAGAAACTCTCTGGGTGACCTGCTCAACTGCTGCTCTACTCTCCTGGTGAAAGGGTTTTTCCTAATAGTCACCCTGAACTTCTCAAGCCACAATTTGTGGATGTTGCCCCTTTTTATACTGTCTGCCCCTACCAAGGAGTTTGGCTCCGTCATCTTTGTAACTGTTTTTCAAAGAGTTTTAGGAATGTACTGTGACATCTCCTACCTCACATCACCTACCCAGTGCAAATGTCAGAATACATGCAAAACTGACCCTTCAAAGCAAGTTACTTAGTTACTCCATACCAATCACTACTTGCAACCTGATGTTGAACTCAGCCCCAAGTTCTGATCCTTCTAGTGCCATGTTAGTTTGTACAAAAATTTTCAAAGACAGCACCTCTCCATGTGGCCCCCTACATGTGTCATTAACAGAGATACTTGTTCTTAGAGCCTTCTGCGGTAGTGACGATACCAGTGTCATCCTTTATAAGATCACATTTTCTATGTAAGTAATCTCTAAGGAATGCCTTAATTCCTTCCACAATAAATGGCACAAGAGGAAATGGTTTGTAGACATTTCACAGTAAACTGCTACATTCAGCTTCTTTTCATATGGAGGAGAGTGAAACACCTCATCTCTCCTGGCAGTTGTTATGTATGTTTGTGAAATGAAGAGTAACTCCATGAATTCGTTTTCTGTGTTGAAGGTATTGGGTCTTCCACCAGCTGATTTTATCCAGGCTGCATCAAGAAAGCGAACGTTCTTTGGTAACTGCTTCTGATTGTTTGTCCTTGCGGAATTCCTCCCTGCTAGTTAATCACTACTTAATATCACTGGTAGAGGGTAGGGTCAGAGAACCTTAGCTGCTTCTTAGCTGACAAAACTTCTTTCAGAAAGAGGTATTGAGGAGAAGCAAAAGGGTAACATGAGGCCTACAAATGAACCTGGTACTGTGCTCTTCATGTTTTATGGGCCTTTAATTGCCACGGTGATAAGGAAAGGATTGGGAAATCCATTCCACCGTTACTCCTTAAAAATATTGTTGCTGAAAGGAATGCAATGGGCTTTGGGATTAAGTTCATTCCTCTGGGTATAATTTGGTTTTGGAAATTACACAAGATGAACAAAAAACCACAGTGCAGGATGCAGTCTCTAGGATGTAACCAATATTGTTTGCCACAAGACTGGCAGACTGTCAATCCAACAGGGCAAAACCAGAGTTAGTGGGATGGATATGGGTACTGTTTTTGCAACTCTCTTAAAGATTTGGTGAGGATTTTTAACATAATTTTTTGAGCATGTCTTTATTTTTTTAAAGATTCCAAAGGTTTTCCTAAGTCCATAACTAACAGCAAGGGAAAAAAGAGATGCCCAGACTCCAAGGATCTAAGCACAGTGCTGAAAACCCATGACGCTGGTTTCTTGGACTTTCTGAAAGGATGTCTAATGTGAGTTCATAGTTTTGACTTATATGCAGCAGGCTAGTTTTGACTTTGATTTCATTCTCTTGTGCCTCTAAAGTCTTTGTGTCTGTTGAGGTTTTTTGGTGGGGTGTTTTGGTTTTTTGGGTTTTGTTTTTTTGTTTTTCATTTTTTTCTCATTGTAGCATTTGGATAACTGTTATTATTCAGAGCTGATTGCAGGGAGAAATCATTGCACAAAAAGACTGTATAGGATTAGTCCAAGGTACAAAAGAAAGCTGACATCATCATATCTATAAGCAGGTCTTCATCTTCTGATGCTGGAGACTAAACTCTAAAAGCAATGTTTTTACCCACTGAGGCCTTTGTATTAAATCCTTTCTGTTTTATATCTGAGATAAAGGTTCATTCAGATAATATAGGCAGTGATAATGCACTGTCCCACGGCAGTGCATATCTGGAGATCAAAGTTTGGTTTTGCACTTAAATCCAACTCCTGCTCCAGAGGGAAGAATGTCTTCCAGTTTCCTCCAGAGTTATACCTGGAGCTGACTTTGCTGGCTTCAATGGCTTGACTATATTTTCTGTGTTAGGCCTTGGAAATGGCAATCAGGTGATACACTGTGGTATATGTATTAAAACAGTTCTGCTTCTTTGAATATCTGCTCACAAAGATCTTACTCTCTGTGTGCATGTTCCCTTGGCTGAGATTAGACTCTTTTTAGTTCCAATACACCACATGCCTCCTCCTTAGCAGAGGATAAAAATGCAAAGTACATTCAGCCATGTCTCACCGCAGAATCAATGGTATTGTTTGCTTGCTTCTTCTTGACGGTGGTAGTTAGTGTGGAGGATTACTTAGCACAGTTACCAGAATGTTACCTTGTAGTTTGCATGCTGATTTAAGCCCTTTTTCTCCTTATCATAGTTATACTTATTTTTCATTGACAACAGTCACATTGTACATTTCAAGAATTATTTGATAGACTGTATTTTTCCATTCTCTTGACTGGAATAGATTTTTATAAATCACTGGAGCTCGGAATGCAAGAAGACTCTAATATGTCTCAGATCCTGTCATTTCTAGGACAGACCGTTGAGTTTACTCCAGTCAAGCATTTTGCTACTGAATACCTAGTATGTCAAGTGGTCCACAGCTGTTTTCTTAAAGGAAATTGATGATTTGCACATTTTTGTAAACTGCTAAATGCAAATAACATGTAATTGTTAACAGTCTTCGCACAAGGTAGAAATCCCACAGATTCTCTATGCCAGAATTATCACAGAATAATTTAGGTTGGAAGGGTCCTCTGGAAGTCATTTAGCCCACCCTCCCACTCAAAGCAGAGCAAACTCGGACCAGGTTGCTCAGGACCTTGTCGAGTTGGGTTCTGAATATCTCCAAAGAGGGAGATCCCAGCCTTTTGGAGCAACTTGGTCCAATAGCGAATCACACTGATGGAGAAAGTGTCAGTGGCAAAGTGTTTATGTGCTTGTGTGGGGGAAGAAAGACGTGATTTAGTATCACCAGCATATCATCTGTCACCACAAAGTAAATGGCACTTCTTAATAAATGAATAATAATATAATGTAATGTAATGTAATATAAATACGAGAGAAGCAAAACTATTTCATGGCTGAACCATGATCAAGGTGGTCAGGTTACTAAGCATTTTACAGGGTGGGACTCCATGGACCTTGCTGATATGAGGTGTCATTTTCCTAATACGTCTTTTTGCTTGAGAGATGGTTACTAATGAGATTTTACTCATCCATCAAAATGAAAAACTGAGCATAAGGGAACAAACTTTTGTCTGGTTGCCTTAAACACTGACCTTTTGCATAGGTGCAGTAAGGCTTTCAGGGTGACCTTGGATCCTAATTTGTACTGTGTAACTGCAGCAGAAGCTGGTCCCATGCCTTTTCCAGTGTTACCTGTATCTTATGCAAGGCTAATATTTTGTGTCTTCTTTAGCACTGACTGTAAGTTTCTTTCTAGCAGTTCAGTAGTACTTTCCTAAAGAAATCCATGCTATCTTGTGGTTACATGAAAAAGACAATGAACATCCCTCTCTGTTTCACAAGAAGGTTGCTTTTAATGTTCTCTGCTTGCTAAAGCTGTATGAATCATTGATCCATTTTGATTTACTGGCTGAATCAGAACATTTAGGAAATAATTTCAGTGAAGCAAAAAACCCCTGTAAACGAGTCATTTCAGGTCACACAGAAAAAAATGTTATATGTTAAGATTGTTTAAATTTTCAAAGGAATGAAGTAAGGTTTGAAATGAAAACTCTTTTTGAGAAAAAAAGATATTGAACTCTTTTGTCTTTTTCAGTTGCCAATCTGTGCCTGTCCAAACCAGTGTGATACATTTGCCATGACTTCATAAATAGTTCTGTTCAACTTCTATACATTGGTTCTGCAGATGAAAACATCAGATAAAAAAAAAAAAAATTCACTGAGCTCTTGTGATGACAAGAATATCTTTTGTTTTCCTACATTATTTCTGTACAGTTCTGGACAGTATTGACATTAGGCAAAACAGAATGAAATAGTCTGCAACTCATGTAGAGATTAGTTACAGAAATATTAGGATTGATATGAATGCAGTATGAATGGAAATGTATGTGTGTTTAAGCACTGGAAGAAACTGCAGAACAGGAGTTGAAAGACGGGCGTGTATCGGTGACAAAGGACAGTGCTCCCGTAAAGCTGGGGAGCGTGTTGTCTGTGTCACAGCCAGGAAGGCTGCACTCTGGTGAGACCACAGCACAGGTGACCTGCAGTGAAAAATCTCAAAGTTCACAGCAATTGCATGGCAACAAGGTTGCGGAATATCACATATGCTGCTCATTTTCCTGTGAGCCCAAAAGGAAAACAAACATATATTCCAAAATACAAGGAAAAATAGACCATGAGTAGCTACCTTGCCTAACATTTATGGAGACTGAAGTAAACAAGGTTCTGATGTGAAGGACCATGCCAAAACAGCAGGTGACTCCTAAACAATATAAAAGGTCTGTCTCAAGACTAGTACATCACCACCAATCAAGAAGAACCCCAGAGATGTGATGAGGACTCAGTAGTTGACAACCCTTGTCCTCTGTGTGACACACAAGTGGTCTTGGCCAAAACACTTGTGAGTATGTGGGTGTGAGAAGTGAGTGGATGAAACTTGTGAGAGGATCAAATCAATGTAGAGATTTTGAAAAAAAATCACCTTTCATTTCCATAATAAGATCTCACATGAGTTTTGTTACACTAAGGCTCTACAGTAGTTTCAGGTGCAGTTAAATTAGGGAAGACATATCTTTTAATGAATTACCCCATGTCTCATTCAAGCTCTTTCTTGGAGCTTGCATTGACCTTGAAACAAACATTCAGTAGGGTTCCTGCCCTAATAACACCATGAACTGCATATTAAAAATTGTTTGATGCTTCAGAGGGTTTGATCAGCAAAGCACACGGTGCTGAAGTAAATAAAAAGTTTAGAAGGATGGAGAAGATCACATAAGATTTTTCCTTGTTTTCAGTTAAAATTCTTTTGTTTCAAAAAACGTCCTCATGACATGACTTTCAGAAGATAAGACTGAATCTTTTGGCTTAAACTGACTTTCAGTTAGAGCTACTGTTAAATAACTGTTTGTCTACCATGGATTTAAGGTGGGAACCTGCCCTGCGCATGACTCCTGATGAAGCAATGAAGCATGCGTGGATCCAGGAACCAAAAATATACA
Organism: Platalea leucorodia; assembly: GCF_965183815.1. Classification (NCBI taxonomy): domain Eukaryota; kingdom Metazoa; phylum Chordata; class Aves; order Pelecaniformes; family Threskiornithidae; genus Platalea; species Platalea leucorodia. Next base: position 45,046,834 of record NC_138826.1, on the reverse strand, counting down.
GAGCAAAACAGAAAACACAGACTTCAAGGAAGCTGAGTGATGGCTCTTTCTCTGCAGCAGAAGAGAAAAAAGAGAATATTCGTAAGCATGTGCTACCTGGAGAACTAAGTGCATTTATATCAGTGTTTGGTATTTCTTTATATTTAGTATCATGTGTCTGAAGTGACATGAGGTGATAGTACGCAGTGTGCAGGTAACGGATGGTCACTGTAATGTGGTGGGTAGAGCCACTATTTCTCACTTCTGTAGAAACCCATTACTTACGTTTTATAGCGGCTGCCAGCAAGAACACTGGCAGTACTAAAGATTCACATAGAAAGATCATTTCCCTACTGACAGCAAAATAGTTATGGTATCTGACACCACACCATAATGCACTTCACTTTCAGAGCAAAAGAATGCATCAATGGTGGTTGTAAGATCCCAGAGAAAATTTTCAAGTGATTTTTTGTGAATTTGTGGCAATCATGTCCTTATCTGCTGCTAAGAGTCTGCAGTCTTACCCTATCATTTTATTTATTTATTATTACAGAAAATATCTGGAAAGATACGGCTGAAAAAGTGAAAAGTGAACTGGCTGAAAGACTGACTCCCACTGTGCCCTCCACAGACACAACAGAAAATGATGTGCAGAACACAAGGAAACATGTTATTCCAGAGAAACATTTGGAGACCCAAATGGAAAAGCCTATAAAAAATGATCTAGCAGAACACAGTGGTGAAACAGCTTTTCCAAAAAATTCTCTTTTTTTCCCACCAATTAAGTAATACACAGCACAAGCAATGATTGGTTCAGTTGCATACCTGGTATATTTTGTAGGTACTATTTGTACTCAGGAATATAAGCTGTATCTGTCTGTACATGGGCTGTGCACATTGTAAGTAAATTTAATGTTCATTTTACCCTGAAATAGTCCAGGAAACCAAAACAGAATTTGAAAACCATTCCTTTTCCTCATCTACATCATTGTTGTGATCAGAGATCCTTCACAACCAGCAGCAATAAAATGGAGATTGTAGAGGTGGAGAGTGGCTTATTCTTGATGTTATAATAGACTTTCAAATTCTAGATTTTCCTGGAGCTAAAAGAAAAAGTGCATTGATTGAAGAATCTGAATCATTTCACTTATATCAGCGTAAATCAGGAATAATTCATGGATAGGATTACTGGATTTACTTCTGTATAAAAAATATGAGAAATCAAACCCAGGACCTTCACTTTCCTCCTTCTCTATCTCCCACTTTGTTATAGTGAAGCACTAGATGGAAGCCATTGTCAAACCTTCTTAGCACATTTAGAAATGGAAATTATGTTCTTTAGCTCTTTAGCAGCAACAAAGAAGAGTGGTATTCTGGGCCCACGTCTGCAGAGACTCCACGCAGTATTCAAATCAACAGGAAGGATGGATTAAAGCAAGCTGTTTTGATTCAGGGAAATTGTCCTCCACAGGAAGTTTAACTTAATACTCTGAAAAAAACCAGATTTCTATGACCTCTATGATTTCTACATTTAATTAATTTAAACATTTAGCTCTTGGACAACAGACTGTGTTTTCATTGCATTTGTAAAGCACCCACCTCATCATGACTCTTACATTTTACTGTGGCTTATAGATAGTACTGCAATTTAAAAGGAAATAATGAGGAAATTGTCCTATAAAATTGTCATGGTTTAACCCCAGCCAGCAACTAAGCACCACACAGCCGCTCGCTCACTCCCCCCACCCCAGTGGGGTGGGGGAGAGAATTGGAAGGGTGAAAGTCAGAAACCTCGTGGGTTAAGAACAGTTTAATAATTGAAGTAAAATGAAATAGAATAGTAGTAATAGTAATAGTAATAGTAATAGTAATAGTAATAGTAACAGTAACAGTAACAGTAACAGTAACAGTAACAGTAATATAATACAATAATAATATACAAAGCAAGTGATACACTATACAATTGCTCACCACCCACTGACTGATGCTCAGCACGTTCCCGAGCAGCGATCGCTGCCCCCCAGCCAACTTTCCCCAGTTTATATACTGAGCATGACGCCATACGGTATGGAATAGCCCTTTGCCCAGTCTGGGTCAGCTGTCCTGGCTCTGCCCCCTCCCAGCTTCTTGTGCACTGGGCAGAGCATGGGAAGCTGAAAAGTCCTTGACTGGTGTGAGCACTACTTGGCAACAACTAAAACATCAGCGTGTTATCAACATTATTCTCGTACTAAATCTAAAACACAGCACTATAACAGCTACTAGGAAGAAAAATCAATGCTAGCCCAGCTGAAACCAGGACAGAAATGCAGCTGCTACTGTAGCAGTGATATTGCAGTAGTCCCAAGAGAAATAGGTGTTCATAGGTGTTAAGAGTCACCATAACAGCAAACTCCCGCAGGCTCTTTGTGCAAAAGGAAAACACAAAGGATATGAACATGGTCCTAACACAGCTCTAATATAACAGCGAGTAAACAAGCCCTCTGCCAGGGTACAGAGGTGACTGCGCAACAAAAGGCCTACAGCAGGTGTGCTCTCCTACTGAATAGAAAGTTAATGGTAACAGTCATCTCAGAGAAAATGGACTGCACAACGCAGTGTGACCATTCTCTTGGCTTCAGGCAAATCCTGGGACTCATGAAGAAACACCTGGAAGATGAGTGACCCAAGCAGGGCAATGGCCCATTATTGAGTGTAATTGAGCAGTGAATTACAAGGGTATTTTGACAGGCAAATATCATCCTGCTGTGGTGCAGACATTACTGGCAAGCAGGCCAGCTTGCAGTAGCAGAATTGTCTGTATCTCTGGCTTCAGAGAGGCTCCTTTGCAGCTGAACCCTCCTGGAGACTATAAAACGCTCCCACTCTTCACCAGAATGATGTACTGGGAAAAGTGAGTTCTGTTATGCACCGCATTTTGGTGATTGCACAGAATACCCAGGGTGGGTGAGCATCTTGTAGAATGCAGGCAGAGCTCCTATCACATTTCACAGAGGAGTCCCACCCCTGGTGGGAGCTGAATGAAGGACTTAGACTCATCACCAGTTTTAGGGAATATTCAGATAGGTTTTTGCAGATATTTGGAAAATATTTTGGCTGTTTGTTTGCAAGTAACACAGAAGATAAGAAGCAAAGGGTTTATGTTTAAGTGCAAACATTCAGTGTGGACTAAGAACAGCAAGAGTACTTATCCTGATACCACTTAACATAAAAGGTCAGATCCTTATACTTTGGAACTATAATTTGTACTGTTTCGATTCAGTTCATTCTCCATCTCTGCTGTGGTACGTTCACTTGAATGCTTAGGCTGCTCCAAGTTAAAATATCTGTCTTCTCATAATTGTGCACTTGTGTATTTGTCTGCTCTACCTCAGAGGCAAAGTTTGGCATCAATTATATCAAACTGCTCTTGGTTGTATTGCTCAGTCCTAATGAAGCTGTAAACCTCATTTGATGTATGGGCTGGAGCTGGGCTGGAGCTGCATTTTCTTCACAATTAATACATTTCAATAGCTTTTTGTAGTAAGCAGCACCATATTACTTCTCATGGCATATGCTGATGGGTTTTTCAAGGCATTCATAGAGTTGAGGGAAAAGTAACAAAGCCACCTAAGACTGCAATTCAGTTTGATTATCCTTCTATTTGCAGAAGGCAGACGGATGGTGTTTCACTGTAGCTAGCTGGCTGCCCTGCATTTCGTGTCTTCCCTTCCTTGCTGACCTGCTGTTGTTTTTTTAATTCCTTCAGCCTCCACAGTGGTTTCCATCTTGAAAATCTTTCCTAATAAGGGCTCTTTTCGATAACTGTTAGACTTTTTTCAGAGACGACAAAAATAAATAGAAATGACTTGGCAGAAAGATCTAGCCCTCAGGTATCATCACTGCTTTCACATTTCTCTGCAGAAACAAGCAGATGCAATAGATACAGGTAGCATTCTCTTCTCTGTGCTGTAAGATGACAGCCTTCAAAATGTTGAGAAGATAACCCTGACTCCCGCTCTGCTTGAGCCACCCACAGATCAGTAATGGAGCAGGCTCATAGAGAAAAGAAACACTAAGTGATCAATTTACTTAACTGAAGAGCCCAAACCATGCATCATGTTTTGTTTCTGTATGATATGGTGCCATTTTTAGCTACATTTGCCAAGAAAAGGAGGTGGCTGCTTTCTTTTCTGTCTCTGCACATTGATCTGCATATCTTCCAGTTGGTGTCCTCTTCCCCTGAGCTCTTCAACTTATTAACAGGTATTAGCTGAGGTAGGCAGAGGAACAGTGTTCTCAAAAGTATTTTGCTTCTGTATGCTACAGCTGACAGAGAAGTGAGACCCTCTATTAGCATTACCAGTGAGGGAAAGGCAGGAGAATGTGGTTATGGTCAGTTCTGCTGGCCCACTGAGCAGCATGAGAGTGCTGGCTGCCTGGGGAGCACATGCGTGATTCTGCATCACTGTAAGGATATGCTGCCCCTTGACGAGGAGCTGGGCGAAACAAAAGCCATAGGGAATGTGGGACATCATAGACAGAGCTGGGCATTTTACAGCTGAGATGACTGATTTGGGGTTTAAGGCTAGAAGGGGCATCATGGTATGGGGAAGCGCTGGGAAATTGTGTCATTGTGTTGAAGAGAAGTTGCAGGACCCAGCACTGTTGCAACAGTGGGTATTTACAGAATGTAGGACACAAATCTTTAGGAAATCAAGCTGTGAGAACAAAGGCTCAGTGAACAAGCTGTTACACCTCTTCCGTCATTGAAACCTCATTAAGAAAATGTTGATTGTAAAAAAATAATGATAATGCATGCTCCTAGACCTGCTGCCTTTCTGGAATTGAATGCATTTTGCAATAATTTCACTTTACCACCCTTCCTAGGAGGCTGCCTAAGTATAATTGCTATAAGTCAAATGCACAGTCACTGCCAGAGCCCAGACCAGACCATGGGGATCTTGCCATATTCTTCTTCATGCTGGATCCTGAATTAGTTCTTTTATTCAGGGTCAATAAAGATATCATCTGCAACCATCTTGAAACACCACAGTCCCAATTCACATAACGCAGAGGTGCAGCTGGTCGTGAGATGTTGCCTGTACACTGGTTTTGGATCCTTCGCTAGTGTTCTAATGCCTTCTAGTGTCACTACAGGTTGCATGTATTCAATTTTGAATGCATTGCTAACGGCTCTTCTTTAACCTCTCCCCTCCTATAAAAGAGTAATAAGTCCACCAAATACATCTGACGGAACAAAGCGTGACAGTGGTGAGATCTCTGTTTGTATCTAGAACATTGTATCTTAACCTGGGAGCAGAGTGCTTCAAGGTCATACCCCAGCCCAAATAACAAAAACTCAAAAGCACCTTATGTTATATAAGTGTAGAGTTGAGCCATGAGAATACAGCAGTATGTCTGTACTACATTGAAAAAAGAGTGAGTTTAGCAATTGCTTTACTGAATCAATGCAGCTAAGAAGCTCTCAGAACAATGTACAAGAAACCTAAAGCAGAGATTTTGCAGCTTGCTCCCCACTGCCCTTGTTTTGCATGGTTTTGATTTCACAACGCACAGTGCACACATAACATGTTATTACTCATGTAACATCTGTGTGAATAAGCAGGGATCATCTATCCTGGGGCAAGGTGCTAACCAGGAGTATAAATTATTTGTAATGCTGGCTTTTATCCATGTATCAAACTTTTACTATCTATTTATGAGAAAAAAAGTTAATGTTTGTCAGACTGGACGGATTAAAGCCATTTGAATTTTTCAGTCTGCAGAGAGACTTGGCAGAGAAACTGAGAGATGGGTCACATTATTTCCAGATTTTTTTTTTTTTTTTAAAAGCAGAACTGTCATAGTAAAATCATTGGTAGAGACACTTTCCATTCTCACCTTTCCATGCCTATTTCCAGACAACACATTGCTCAAACAACCTCTTCGCTTCCTCTCATGATCGTCCTGCTAGAAATGAATCTCTGGTTTTGCTGCCTGCCCAGGTCTGTGACCTCCACAAGTAGAGACCCTCCTGATTACTCCTGGTCTGCAGTGCAATGGTTTATCAGCAGGCATAAATTTCTGCAGCTATAGGTATACATGTGCCCTCCTATTTGTTATGTGACACAGCAAAAGCCAACTTGTCAGCCTGGGAACTGGTTGTCTTTCACCCTCTATCCTTCCCAGTGCTCTTAGCACTCAAATGTCAAGTCTGTCAGCAAAATGACTATGAAGACACTGTATTGTTTATACCTGCTCCAAGAGACCTTTATCCATAACCTATGATGCCCCTGCCCTCAATAGCCGGCCTGTTGGCCCTTTGAAGCTTGGGAAGGGAAAGGAGGCAAAAGGACTACAGTCCTGCTATTCCCCCTTCCCTAAATATCCCTCACATGCTCTTGTACTGTCTCTTTCCCTTCTAGCCTACTTTGCAAATTACTTAATATAAAGAGATTGATCCCCTCTCTATCCTCAGAGTTTTGTTTGGAGCATCCAAGATTTTCAGCCTGTGAAGAGAGAGAGGGCTTTTCTCAGCTACAGTGGGATGACTGCAGGAATGAGAGTATTTGTGCAACACTGCAATGGGAAAGCATGCCAATAGCAGTGAAAGACCTGAGAAATTATGTTAAGCAAAGGCGAAGTCCTTTCACGGGGTAGCTCATGAAAAAACCTCTGTCAGCACCTTTCCTTCAGGACGGCATGCTTTACTCAATGAGGAGCCTGTATCTCCTCTGCTTCTTGCCATGGCCTCCCTGTATGATTTCGTAGAAGCAGTCCTGCAGATGTGTGGCAAAAGGTAAGTCAGCTTGGAACCATCTTTCACAATGTCTACAGTTTTTTGAAACCTAGAGGATCTGGGATGGATGCAAACATGGAAAAGGAAGGCTGTCAAAGAAGTCCAGCAATGTGTGGTGCTGAATGCAAGGATATTTTTAGCCTGGCTACCAAAGGTTCAAGTTGTCACTCTGTCTGGGTATCAGTCTCCAGTCATTTTTAAACCTGCTGGTTAATTTTACTTCAAATAGTGAGCATAATATACTAACATATCATACAATGCCTTATAAGGGAGTATCACCCATCTCAGTATGATATAGTACTGTGCACCACACTGCAAAGTATAGCAATCATCTAAACTGCAGCAGCTCATAGGGCAACATGTTGCAACATAATGCATTTCCCAAATGACAGTAGTCCTGCATTGTCTTAAGGCCTCCTAGAGGACACAGTCAGGGAGAAGGATGGAGATGGGGAGGGACAAGAAGTGCTTGTCATACTTGAAACCCGAATTGCTGAGAACTGGGAAACAAAGTTAGTAAATTTTCTAATGCAGCCTTGCTTCTGCCCTTTTCAGCAGATAAGCTAATACACCACTAATCTACACACTTGCACTGTACCAATATGCCTTGTCCAGAGAATACGGAATGTTATAATTATTGCAAGCACTGTAACAAGTTCTATCAAGCAAACCTTGTTGTGGGCATGAGGCACAGAGTTCAGCTGCCTGCACTTATTCTAGTCTTGAAAACCTTGATTGTCTCACTGACATCCCCTGCTTCTTGCCACTGCTTACAACCCATTCATTTTCACCCAGGGAATTCCCTTTGCCACTGTCCTTTCACTTGCCTTTCATTAACATCCTCCTTTTATGTTCCCTTGGGTAATACAGCTAAGACCTTTTAAAGGAGGGTAATGAACTGATGTCAAAATAGTGGATATTCTGTTGACTGTGTATTGACTTGAGATACAGGATTGAGCTTCAAGCCTTGCTCCAAATACCACAACACATAGTCCAGAAGCTGGATATCAACCTACCAAATGTCCTTTCTTAATAGCTCATTTGGGCAATTGTTTCTTTTTCTCTTTTTTTTAGTTCTTAATTCCACTTGGAACTGAAAGCCTTCCCTGACAAACCGGTGTCAGTGTGGTATGTCTGTGTGAAAAGCTGTGGTTTCAGTACGTGCACATTTTTGGAGAAAAATATTTCATTTGAAAAATAAGTGACCAACTGTACTGTTTTACTGTTGTTCCCTTTACTGTCTAACAGGCAGTTGTCTTCCCACCATTTTGCTCTAAACCAAAATATAGCATATTTCCACAATTTCCATATTCCCCCCCAAAAAACAAACACAAAGTGAAGAAAAGGGTAGATTTTAATCTTAGTTTGAGCACAGCTGCAGAGCAGTGGTGCTTAACACCTTGATAAAATGAAAGATAAAGTCATAAAATGGTAATTTAAACCATTTTAAACAGCAATATTTAGTTTTGCTCCTGTCACCCATCATAGCAGAAGTGTCAACATTATTAGAGGTAGGCTCCTTTAACTATCCTTACACAAGAACATTGGCAGAAGTAGCTGTTTTTAAAATGCTGCCTTTCTCTTCTCCCTCATTAATCCCTCATTCTGAGGAGATATAAATGTGTTGTCCAGGCTTTTTATTGTCACTGCAGGCATGAATCTCTTGTCTTAACATATGCATAAATAGCTATTTTAGATGGCCTCGTGACTGAAGATAGCCACACAGAGCTGACAGAGATGAGAGAGGTATGGTAGGAAACCTGTGCCCTCCTGGAGCAGCAGGTGAGGCCAGGTGACGTACAAGCGGGTATCTCAAATGGAACTAGACACCTACGTGTGGGCAACTGAATTAGGTCTCCTAATTCAGGGCTCCTGTGACAGCTTATGAATAGGGATGCACCTGTATATGTTCAGACCTCTATATACCTAGGCATGTTACGCTCAAATTCAATCCTTCCCTAAAAGTCTCATAGCTAATCTTTAGCAAGATTTTGAAGTTTTTCACACTAAGTTTGGTTTTGGGGGTATTAGAACTGAATGTATCGAAATGAGTGATTAGCTTTATACTAAAAAAAATGAGAAGAAATTTAAAGGGTATAGAAATGTTGCATTTTGGATTCATTCCACGTCACTTAAGTAATTTAAAAAACAGTTGTTTGGTCTAAGTTAGTCTAGGTTCCCTCTACCACTGATCATGAAGGCAACCTAAATAAATCCTTTTGACTGGATATCCAATTTTAACAGCTGGCAGTCTTTGAGATGAAGGTTGCATTTCTTTCCACATTTCCAAAACAAGACTCTGTCACTTTTTTTTTTTTTTTGTAAAATGCAGTATTTTGTTAAAAATTGGCCTAAAAGAACAAGCAAAGGTGTTAAATAACCTCAACAGAAGGTCAAATATTGTGAAATGAAATACTGACATTGCTTCAACTGGTTGTAACAGGAATCCTATGCTTTCTACCCTGCACTGCAACAGGGAGTTGTTGAGCTGAGTGTCAGGGACATGTGTGCTGCCAGCAAAGGGTTTCAGCAGTGCAGTCTTCAGGGTCGTTTCAAAAGAGTACAGGGCATAACACTTTCATTCTTCTTCATCTCCCGAGTTTGTTGTACATCATTGTAATCCCCAAAGAGAAAACATCACTGCTTTCCTCTTCTTTCTGTGTGTCTCTGTCTGCCACACGAGGCAGATCCTCAAAAGTGCTGTTGCACCCCATGGTTCTGACCCTCCTTTCTTTTCACTCTTGGTTCCTCTATGAGGACTTAGTTTTCTAAAGGAAGGTGTTTTATCTTCTCTCCTCTACTCAGGTCATCTGTAATTTTATAATCTTCTTTGGCATGTTGCTCACTGCCAATCTGTGGTATCTTCCTGTTCCTGGATATCTCCTCCCATGCCCCTTGGCAATGGCATGCAAACACCACATCCTGCTCCATCAAAGAAACCATGCAATTCTAATCTTTGTCACACAGCTAAACCATCCCTCCTCATAATCCCAGGATAGTAATGTCTTCCAACAGTGTCTCAGTTGCATTCCCTAATCTCATGCTCCTTTCCATATGAGAAAGGGATTTTCTGCTTAAAAGAGTGGAGAACTAGCAACAGTGAAAATTTCACACACCAGCAGCTCTGCAAGGCACCCTAATGCAGCCATGCAGATTCCCTTCCCTTTTTTCCTTCCCCCTTCATCGTTAACTCTGTCTTTTGTTCTCCCCACAGAGGGGCTGAAGTCCCCCGGTTTTGATATCCTTGTGCCTTGAAATACTCACTTTGCATTACCATATCCCTCAGCTCTGCCTAGTGTCTCTAGAACAGTGTCTTGGGCCTCTCTGGAGCAGAGAAAATGTAAAATGTTGGCACTGTATTACATAATTCACAAAAGAAACCACAAATATACTTGCTGTCTACAGCAGGACTGTCAATCAAGTAACCTGGGATTGAAGCAATCTGTATGGAATTTGATCTGTTTAAGTCCTGTCCCTGAAGATCAGATTAGATATCTCTCCTTCTCTGCTAGTCATCTGTTCTGCAAGTACTTGTCTCAGCAGATTAATACAAATAGGCTTTTCTAGGCTTTCCTAGCAAATGTTTCCAAAGTAAATACGAATAAGCTACCACATCCTTCAAAATCCACAGACCCAGGCTATGTTTTCTAGTGGATTATGCAACTGGGCAAATTGGAGATGAGACGCACAAGGCACTTCCTGGCAGAACCAGTTGGAAACCTGCTGAGGCTCTTTGTTTTTCATATCATTACACTGAAGGTCTTAGGCAGTGCAACAGATGGTGCCCTCCTCTCCTTCCACTCATTCCCACCAAGGTATAGTGAATGGAGCAGAGGCATTTTTCTTATTCTGCTATTCCACTACCATCCAGGAGCCCCTTTTTATGTGCCACAGTAGCTTCCTCTGATAAGCCGTGGCACTAAGACTTACCAGCCCATTCCCAACAAACTTGCCAATAATCATCACACCAGTTAATAGGATGGCATAGTCAGGGTTCATTTCAGCATTTGCAACAGAAAGGCAAGTTAGTCAGAAGAGCCCCTTTTCCTTGGTGAGGAGAGCCAGAATTCACCCACCCTGAGGAGTACTGGGTAAAGCACTTTGTTGCTTTTTTTGGTTGTGTGGTACTAAATAGCTCTTAAAAATGTTTTAAGAGGTATATGGGATGGCCTAGTACAGTTTCACTGCGGCAGGGTGCCAGACATATTATGTAAAGTGTTGATCTTTCCTACATGTTAAACTGGATATAGAACAGTTGGTTTCCACTCCTCCTTTCTGGCAATAGGCCCAGCCTCATGCCCTTCTATATAAACTGGACCTCTCATAGCAGAATAGCTGCCCAAGGTATCAGCAAGACCCCGAAACTGCAGTGGTCCTGTTGATGATGGCAGTTCTCTTCTCAAGAATCAAGGGTATGCTCTTCCTCTTGTTCCTCCCCTGCTTTTGTTCTGGTCAGCCTGCACCTACACTGCTGCGTTTCTCCATCTTCCTGGATCCTTCAAACATGGTCTACTTCCGCTGGGACCATGAAGAACAGGAGCTGATGACATTTGAGCTGCAGGTCCATACAACTGGCTGGGTGGCATTTGGATTCAGCCCTCATGGAGAGTTGCCTGGATCTGACATCGTGATAGGAGGTGTCTTCCCAAATGGCAGCATCTACTTTGCTGTAAGTTGAAAAGACTTCCTCTGCATCCCCCTTTGCCAAGGGTCATGTTCCAAGTATATTGGCTTGAAAGCATATGGACTCAACTGGCTAAAGATAGATGTCCAAGGCCATTTGAGATCCTTAGTTGGCATGGCCTCAGACTGACAGTCCAGGAGAGCCCAGGTCTTCTGCAAGTCCTGTGTCATGCCTGCTAGCCCCATAACAGCTACCTGATACACCCTATGGTATCCCAGATGGCACTAGGTTATGTTTATTAAGCAAATAAACTGATCCCACCTGCAAGTCAAAACCACAGCTAGAACAGATTAGATATGACAGAAGCAACCACCTACCATGAAGCTGGAAGAGGCTGCTGGGAGTGTAAGTTCTGATTCATCCAAACCAGAGGTCAGCTGAGGCAGGAGTCAGATGCGAAACTCCCACGTTTTCCGTCATTGAAGCTCTTCAAAGGTTACTTTACTTGGTTTCCTCTGTAGTGAGTAAAGACATGTGTTCACCTCCAAAGGTTGCTTCTTCCTGTTGGTCTTAAATGTCTTACAATGGTCTTAAATGTAAAGGTAGCCACTAAGGATAGATGCCTGATGTTAAAACAGTTGGAGTTTAAAGGAACAAAATGCCACTGAGGGTGCTAAATAAAAAAAAAAAAAAACAGGCTGTTATTTTGTTTTGTTTTGTTTTGTTTTGTTTTGTTTTGTTTTGTTTTAATCATGAAAGAGAAACAGATAGTTTAATGTTATCCAGATACAGAAAGCAAAAGAGTTTACACTGGTGAAGTCTTTGCCAGTCACAATGATCTTGTTTTGTTCAGGTGTTTTCAGTTCCCTTTTCATACAACAGTAAAATGTGTTTTGCATTAAATATGTCTTGGTGCTTGTCTAAAATGGGTGAACTTTGGAGGGGGTGGGGTAGCTAGCCTTACTTACATTATTAGTTGTTTGCAAAACCACTTTTGTAATACCCAGTTTTGAAATCTCATTGTGATTGTGCCACAGACAGGGAAATTTTGGCTGTGAATGATGACAGGGAAAAAATTGTGATCAATTTAGAAGAAACATTTGTTCTTCACTTTTTTATAATGATTTTTTACAAAGTAATTTGGGATAAATCCGAAGCATTTATTTTCTCCTAAAAGAACATCCTGAAAGGAAAAACTGAAGTGTTTGGTTTCAAAAATATTAAATATTCCATTATTTTCAGAAGAGATATTTAACATTTTCAAAGTTTTTCTGCATTGGTAGCTGAAACTCTTTGTTTATGTTAAAAATAATTTTTGTTCTAGAAAAGTTTTGGGTTTTTTCAACTTCTTTACATATCAGAAAATATCTCCCAACTATTTAGGTCTGGAGACATTCCAGTAATCAAACACATTAATGACCACAAAAATCCACATTTGCTCAGTAGGCTGTATATCACACCCACTGAACCTGTGGAACAGACAGTTTGAAGGAAAAACATGCTAGTTACTGTAAATGGAGTTTAAGTGAGGTTTTCCATTTGTGTTCTTCCTTCTAACCCTCTCTCTCATACATCCTTGGGTTTTGTTTTAATTTTCCTCTTTACTACAACCATAACAAGTCATTATCTAAGTAATGTCCAATGGGTGAAAAACTTACCCAAAAGGCTTGTTTTCACAAAGTTGCCAATTTTTTTCCAGCTGCTTACTGCCTTCCTCTTTCATAAGGTATATTTAATTTTAAGTATTTTATTTATTTCAAAGTAGCTCATTTGCAGACTACTTATCTTTGAATTTTGATCTTTTAATGAGTGCAACATGTATTTCAAAACACTAGGAAAACAAAAGCTGTATTTATTGTACGTATGTATTTATTGTATTGTATGATATGTCCCTCTGTAAATGGGAGCATTTGGGTTAGAGAAAAATTGCTCAGAGTATTCTGAAATTCCAAATCCATGGATAAATTCAAGAAGAAGAAGGGATATTAGAGGAGATACTGGGAAATTTAGCAAAAGCTGTAAGCAGCTTTTGAAATAATCACTTAAAGGAACAGAGATAGGAGGAAAAAATACCAGGAAGGATTTCACATAAAAATATTCTTCCTTGACCAGACTGTTGTCTGGCAAAATTTTTCTCTTCTCTTTTATCCCTCCAAAGTTGAGTACTACAGCAAAACTTTTCAATGTAGCACTTAACAGCTGTACATTAGGGAGACATTTGCTTTATTATGTTTCAGGTTTCTCTTTGAGAGATTTTCATCCGCTGACTTCTCATTTCTGGTCATTTGAGCTCCTTTGCCACAAAAAATATGATGCTATCCCAGTCAGTCAGCTTGGAGCTTTACTCCTTTTTAACCTTTTTCTCTTTCCGTAGCTGTGTGTGTAGTCCCACCTTTTCACCTCGTATTTTCATAGCAGCAGTTATTGTGGCCCATTCTGTTCCCAGTGAGATTTCTACAGTAATTAGACATTTAGATGCTTTTCAAACTCTGCCTCATGTTTCTGTGCCTTTTTACCGAGTAACAATTGCATTTGATGACCTCATTCATGCATTATTTGTCTTTTTCGCTATGCCTATGCTGCTAAAGCTATTGGTTAGCTTGTAGTTTCTAGGAGAGCTTAGCATCCACAATAAGGCCCAGATTCCAGCTGGTATGGAAAACCTAAGAGTTAAAGTTGAAGTTTTGATATGCCCAAAATATTTTACTTTTGAACTACCTCTGTTTTTCACCAGGGCTTATTTTACTTCCCACCCTGTGTGGTTGAGCCAGATGTGCTAAAATGCCCCAGCGTGCAGCAGGTCACTCAGGGAGCAGGGAAGATCCTTTAGGATCCGTTCTATCCAGGCCATCCTCTGGGTGATGGAACCCAGGGGCTGCTCTTTCCCTGAGCAGCTGGATATAGCAGGGACTGGATGTGAGTTCACTTCAATTGGTTTGTGGAAATCATCAGTGAAAGCAGAGGAGCTTTTTGGAGAACGAAATGTTTTCATAATTACTGAGGTCCCACCAGTGGTGCTTGGAAACATGACTTCTCAGACCATAGGAAGTTCGTCTCTTCTCTTTATGCTTTTGACCACTGTTCCTTTTCCAGGATTGTCATGTGGTAGATGAGGCAACCCTTGAGGAAGATGAGAGCCAGGAGTACCAACTGCTGTCCGTGACAGAGAATGAGACCTCCACCACCATGCTGTTCAAACGCCACCTCCGGACATGTGACCCAAATCACCTCGATATCACAGTAAGAAAGGGGACTGCTCAAGCAACATCCCAGACAAACCTGCTCTCATGTCCCACTGTATTCCCAGATCCCCAGGATCAGATCTGAGAATGGCAGGTTTTTCTTACAACAGTGCAATAACAGGAATATACAGAAAAATATGGGACCATATGGCCACATTTATAATGCCCATTTCAAGGGCACTGTATTTATGTATTTGATGTTTTCTACAATGTTTTCCATCAAAGAATAGGGAAGATGATATAAATCTCAACATTTTCTTAAGCTTGAACACAGCTCTTCAAAATTTTGCTCATTTCCCTCTCTCTCTCTCATTTGCCACATATAAAAAACCCAATCTAGTACGGGAGATAAAGTTTTTATTTGCCTAGTATAAGGCAGTATTTCGGTAAGAATTATATTTAGAAAATTCAGAACGTTTTGATAATTTCAGTCCTTCTCTCTTGGAAGAGCTTCATACTGGTATGGACTGACATTAAAAACTTGGCCAATCCAAATCGGTATTTTAAGTCAGTTTTCAAAAATATGCTTTGCCAAAGTCGCAAGCACGTTAATGCACACAGTTTCAGAACTCTGCATACATATACACTGTTTACACCATTTCACCTTTACTTGAGGGACCTCTGGACAAATTAGCATTATCTAAGGTTTAGCCCACTCAAAAATGTTTGTCCAGAATTAGGTGTACATTCACCATTTTTCCAGAGTTCAAATACATGTGCAATTGACTGGATAGATGTCTTTGTAGTCACAAACCTTCTTAATGACCTTTACTAATTGAAAGAAATATAATCCCATTCTGAATGGGATTAACCTAGAGAGTTCAGTGGCTACTGCTGCCGCCACATGCTGGGGCAGATGCAGGCAGATCATTGATTGCATTCATGCTCAACAGTAGCTGCTAATGGGGAATCAGAGGACTAGTTTTGTTATCTTTTTGTGTAAGTGCCCTAGTAATCCTTTATAAAAATTGCCCAAAGTGCATTAACAGTGTATACAGATAAATGAACTGCACCTGCTTTCTCTAGGATACGCAAAGATCTGAAAATCTGATCTTTAGCACCACTGTACAGCTCCCATAGCTAGAACAGTATCCAGACACTCAGCATCTAAACATTTAAACATAAAATGATGCAGGTTCTGAAATCTTATCAAATCCCTTACAGCTCTTTTCCAGCTTTCTTTTATTTCACATACCAACACTTTAAATCCATACATGTTTCAATAATGCATGTGAAATGACAGTGGGTACAGCTTTCCTAGGGTCTTTTCTAGCCAGCACCCTCTTTTGGGAAAAAAAAAAAAATCATTTCTCTGTCTGGACAAGACAAATCTTGTGTGTTAAACTGCTTATTGTCTATTGTGTGTTCTGGCGTATTGTCTGAGTGTCTGGGTACGTACCAAATACAGTTATATTATTTTAGATTACTTTTAATTGCACATGGTTAGTATGTGGATTGCATTTTAATACGTGTAGCGCTATGAGGCATGTGATGTGGGGTGAATACCTGTGTGTGTGGTTGATGGGAAGGAATGAAGGAGACTTTCCAATGAAACACTCCCATTACAGATGGACACAGCACGCCTCGTTACTGCCTTTGGTGCTGATGACACAGTCCAATTCTTTAAAGGCCAAAGATTTTCCAAGTCTCTTTTCTTGATGAGGTACAGAGGCCCATCTGACTCAACTAACCCCAAAATATTCTTCACCTATGACCTGAGGCTGGATAATGTAAGTACTGGACAAGAGCTTTACTTGGCATGTTAAAAAATCTCCCCTTCTTCTACCCTTTTTTGCAAAATTGATCATGCCCATGCTGGAGGTTTGGATTGCCCAGGTCAAATAATGGACATGACTGATCTTGGAAACATGCAAATAGAGCTGGCGAGAGTAGGAATGAAGTGGGAAGGGAAGACTTGCTGCGTGGAGGTGTCCTGGTTTCAGCTGGGATAGAGTTAATTTTCTTCTTGGTAGCTGGTATGGGGCTGTGTTTTGGGTTTAGGATGAGAACAATGTCGAGGATACACTGACGTTTTGTTCTTGCTAAGTAGTTGCTAAGTGGTGCTCACCGTGGTAGAGGACTTTTCAGCTGCCCATGCTCTGCCGGGTGCACAAGAAGCTGGGAGGGGGCACAGCCAGGACAGCTGACCCAGACTGGCCAAGGGGCTATTCCATACCATGTGACGTCATGCTCAGTATATAAACTGGGGGAGTTGGCCGGGGGAGGGGTAACAATCGCCGCTTGGGGGATGGACTGGGCATCGGTCGGCGGGTGGTGACCAATTGTAGAGTTATCACTTGCTTTGTATTACTATTGTACTATTATTACTTGTTATTATTATTATTGCTATTATTATTATTACTACTGTTCTATTTTTATTTTACTTTAGTTATTAAACTGTTCTTATCTCAACCCACGAGCTTTCTCCTTTTGCTCTTCCGACCCTCTCCCCCGTCCCACCGGTGGGGGAGTGAGCGAGCGGCTGCGTGGGGCTCAGTTGCCAGCTCGGGTTAAACCACGACAGGAGGGTAAAGCGCTTATAGTTTAGGAAAATGCTGTAAGGTGTATCCTGTTCCCTTGACTCTAGTCAAACACAGGTTGTGGTGCTATTGAATCGCAATATCACTATTAACTTGGGCATGTATGTATACAGGTCTATTGTCACATCCATGTAGACCCATAGAAAAATATCTATAATATACTGAAGATATTTACTGATTCCCATCTTAGTTTTGTGGGAACTACACAATATCACAGAGAAGAGAAATAATGGCAATACATTTAAATGCTTTGTGACAAGTCTGGCTAAGAGCTCAGAAAATGCAATGCGCACTACTGCGTGCGCTGCCTCCAGTATTAACTTATGCAGCATCTCAGTGTCAGATATAAGGATTTACCAGGAGAGCTGGAGGCCCCCATTAGCATCACGTCGTGGTACATGCGCCATCCTTGTCAAATGGAGCCCAAAAGTATCAGCTCAGTGTGTTATTGCATTAACACCTTCCTTCTTTAACAGCATCAGCCCACGCAGTCAGCACTCACTCAAGACAGCAGCATCTGCTGATCAGCGTGGGCAATATTCCATAGTAAAGAAGGGCACTATTTTTATGTAAAGATTTGTGGGATTAGTGCTATCATGTGTTCTGCTTGTGACTCCAGAAAACAGGCAATTAAAAATGTTGATTGAACAGAATGGACGTTTCCTATGCTCAGTGCATGTTACAATAGGCAAATTAGTAATGCAAATCCCTTTCGGAAAAATACAGAAAAAATCTGAAAGAAAAAGAATTTAAGACCTGGTAGAGCTGACAAATGTGTTTGTCCTTCACCAGAATAGAGTTTCATCTTCTTGACCCTTTAATCCTCTCACTCATTGCAACAAAAAACCAACCAGATGTTTGCTAAATGCATCATCATTCCTGCCCCCTCCACTTCTGGATCTCGTTCTCCTTGCACTGCCTCCCTTTGGCTTCTCCAGTTCCCTGTGCGCATTATTGAGTTGCCAGGGGAACCTTCAGGTGACTCGTGTCTGTTTCTTTTCCAGTTTGCTGTTCCAGTTGAAGAAACCAAGTATGCCTGTACCTTCATCCCACTGCCCATGGTCAAGCAGAAACACCATATCTACAAGGTAAACTTGCAGGCTGTATTAATGGGGAAAAAACAGGACAGGACAGACTTGCTCCTTCAATCATGAGTACAAGTCTGTCCTTTGCAGCATTTTAGTATAAATTTGGGAGCATTCCATCTGTTCTTCACTGGTATTGGGATGAGCCAGCTAATTTGTCCGGCTTGTGTGGAGATAAGCTCTGTCTTGTTTCTAGCTTTGGAAGTACCTCTGTCTTTATGTACATCACACCCGAAGAAACCTTGCTACAAGCCTGATGTCTCAGCGTAGTGAGTTCAGGCCATGTTACCTATTGGTATCTTTGAGAGCAAAGGATCCTCCAGAATCTTCTATATTTGAAAGGAATTTTGCTTTTGTTCTTGGAAATTGCTAAGAATATTTGTATAAAAAGCAAAACTAATATTTTAGCAGTCCTACTTTCAAGATGCAATATGCAAAAAAGAAGAACAAAGAAAAGAAACAGGAACTTTCCAAAGCAAGCCTAGCTTACTTCTCAGATTAAGATAACTTTTTTTCAAGGTCAAGCAACCCCTCTTAGTTTTGTGGGTTTTGAAGGTTTAAAAACAGATGTTCCACTGCAATGGCATAAGGCAAAATTTCATATGGAAGAATTTCCATGGACTGGAAAACAGAATTTGACAGGTAATCCTACAGAACAAACTCATGAGCTTTAGTTAGTTCTTGTGGTAACATCAGGATTTTGAGGCCTGATTTAATCAGTGCTGTTAAAAAGTTCAGTGATTAATAATAACAGATCCAGGTTATTTGTGGGGTTTATTTTAAACTATTTTGATCATAGTACTTTTGGCACAACTGAGGGAGCAGTGAATTATAGTGAACCTGAGATCAAGGTCCCTTATCTTGCTTTGCAGCCAAGAAAATGGTGTATGAGGTAAACTATTTACATTTCTAGTCTGGAATCGCACTGCCCAGTGTAACAGGTCAAATAGATTCTATGATTCTGTGATTCTATGACAAATAGACACCCCTGTGATTCTGATTAAGGGGAGGCGCTTTAGAGGAAGATCCAAATCCTTTCTGGAAAAATGGACTCTGCTGGGTGCATACCGAAATGAGTAGACAAATCATCATCCAGTTTACCATCCATTTTGAGAATCAGATTATATCTCTTTGCCTAAGCTATGGTTAACTGCTCTTTCTGGCTGCCTGAAAAAGAAACATTTTAGGGTTGACAATAACTTTTTTTCACTCTTTCTCTTGGTTACAGTTCGAACCTGTAATAACACGCCACAACATAACCTTGGTTCACCACATTCTTGTTTATGCCTGTGGCAATGCCAGTGTGTTACCCAGTGGCATAGATGATTGCTATGGAGCCAATCCAGATTTTGCCCTGTGCTCTCAGGTGCTTGTGGGCTGGGCTGTTGGAGGAGAGGTGAGTCTGCAGGGCTCATTCTCTTCCCCATTTCTTATTATGAACAGCAGTACCCTTGTTGTCAGCTTGTCCAGTAAGACCCCACAGTCCTGCGGGGCCAACCAAACTGGGGCCGTTTCCTCATACTGTCCCCACTTGACTCTACTTCTGCTGCATCAGGTGATGCTGGTGATTTCTACATAGTTGTCGATACTCTGTGTATGTGTGTATGTTATTATCATACCCGCATTAAACAAATTTTATATGTCACATAGGAAAGCTTTCATTCTGACCTTTTGATAACGTTGCCATTAATTTCACAAAATTCTACTTGTGCTAGTCTTGCGTAACAGAAAGTACTGCAACTACTTTCTGTTTTTTTTTTTTTTTTCTACTGGCTCTGCCTCTTTTTCAGCAGAGTAAAATTAAAAGTTCAGTGAAATTGGTGCTTCTGGCTGAGTGGCCTAGTTACTAGTCAGTGCTACACAAATTTTAGCATCTATCTTGTGATGGTCCCTTTGTCTTTCAGAGCAAAATTTATTTTGTATTTCTATAGTATGCATGTACATGGGGATGAAGAGAGGAAGGCAATAAGTTTTAGGCAAAACCCTTATACTAATTTTATTCAGATTTTATATTGTGCAGTGCCAATACTGATATGAAAGTTGCTGCAAGAGTATACCCATACTATAACTATTTTCTATTAAATATAGTATAAAAATGAAACCAATCAAAAGGTTAAATGAAAAATAAATTTTGAAAATTCTTCCTTGTTCTGATTCAGAAAGAAAAGAAATGGAATTAGCAGAATTTTCCACAACATTTTGATTTCTAACAATGTCTAAATAAGTATTCAGAGATGCAAGAAAATAAAAACTTTATTTTTGTACATTTTCAATCAAGAAACAACAGAGAAGAGTTAAAAACTACCTACTTCGTATAACTTTATTCCTCCTCTTCCTCTTTCCACAAGTCTTATCAATTTCCAGATGAAGCTGCAGTTACCATAGGGACACCTTGGGATCCTCAGTACGTCTGACTAGAAATCCATTACAGCAATTTTGATTTGTTACCAGGTGGGTAATGCTGAGCAGTTGCCTGACAAAGAACAGCCTCAGGATGGAAGCCTCACACCTCACCTACACACCTATTAGAAACCAGCTTCTGTATGAAACACGTCCATATGTTGCTCAGTACAGCCTTCAGGACAGTAAGAAGAAACTGGACTGGGCTCCCATTCAGGAAGAACTTAAACAAACTTTAAAAACATAGGTAGTTATATCTGCTTAGATAAGACACATCTTACCATTGAAAAAGCTGAGCACATCTTCCTGCTATGATACTAGCAGGAGTATTAGGGAAAACGTCAGGGAAATGTGGGCATCATGGGAAAAACGAGCAGAGTAGGAAGGGACAGAGTGGCTCTGGAAGAAATAGGTGTACCAAGGGTCAGGATGAAGTCCTGAGAGCCTAATAATACCACCTCAGGCTTCTACCATGACCTCCAGCACGCAATCACTACGACAGGTGATGAAGAATGCCACCACGGTATTTGCTATCATTTTACAGAAGAGGAAACAAAAGTGTGGAGTGATTTTATGGGAATCATCTGAGACTATAAGCAGGGCTGTATCCAGATGCACTATGAGAGAAGATCTGTGCACCTTGCATGACTTTGAGGCTGTACATTACAGTGGACCATACCACAGGGGTAGGGTGGAAGGCTTAGGCCTTCCTGTTAACCTGTGCCTTCTCCCAACCCGTGACTGGGAAAGAGACACTATATGTGTTGTTGCTTCAGGCCCTGCTTCTGTTGTTTCTGCAGTCATTGCTGAAGGAGTGGTCAGTTTTCTTTTACAGGGTTGATCGACAGCTCAAGGGTAAGAATCTACTATACTCTGGAGCTATGGAAATACGACGTGGGGGTTCTGCAAACAGGCACCTTCACTTTCCCTGTGCATTTCATTCCTCCTGGAGCAGAATCCTACAGATCTTATGGCCTTTGCAATTCCAGCCAGTTTGATGAAGTGAGTGTGGGGAAAGCCATAAAAAATCTTCCTTGATCTTTCCCACTTTGGGTTTCCATCTTGCTCTAGACATGTCCAAAAGCCATTTGGTGCAGGGTGCCATCTTAGCCTCCATTTCTGTGTGTTGCAAAATGAATATGTATTCCAATAAAACTGCTCAGCAGAGACCCAAGATTTGGCCCAAGAGCATTAGCAGAGCTGTGTAAGCATGTCAGAACCATGGCTCGAATACCCATTCACCCCATCTAAGTGAAAGGGAAACAAAACCCAAGGGTATGTAGTGACTTCCCAAGTTTGCTCCACCACGTGCAAGAAGCCTTTGTCCTGCCATAGGTGTGTGGTACTGGTGTAGGAAGGCAGGTACTAGGCTGGGAGGATGTGGTGCTCTCTCTCAGGTCAAGAAGATACCTCTAGAGTGGAGGTCTAACATCCCTCAAATCACAGCCAAGAGGCTGCTAACAATAATCAGCTCTGGTGGACTGTGGGATCCAGGGGATTCACATGTCCCTCCAGGACCACTAGATGTGAGGTTGCCACTTTCTCCTTTCCCAGGCCCAGCAGGTGCTAAGGCTGGGGGCAAACTCCGAAGATATAGACACCCCCACCCCACCCAAACACACATACACTCAGACAGCAGACTCAGCTGGCCACAAACAGATCAACACAGACAAGAGTACAGTACCTTTGCAGGCATGAACAAGGCCCACGCAAGCATGGACAACACAAATGACCCAAGCTTCTTCCTCCTTTCCGACTAATCAGGCTTAAAGTTCACTAGAGGAATATAACCATAAGCATGCTCACTCAGCTCCCATATGTAATCATATTTGTTGGTCCCTCTGATTTCTAGTCCAGACCATAAGTCCTTTCAGCATCTGTGCACGGATCCAGGGCCCTTTTACGCAGTCTGTGGCCTGGACCTTGGGTTTTCTAGCTTGACGTTCCCTAGTGCATCATCCCACCCCAAAACCACAGGCACGCACATATACACAGTATAGAGAGCACACTCACACAGAAAATAATTACGAACAGAGTTTAATAAGATAGTCTAGATTGCAGCAATCAGGTACCAGGTTTGGTCAGACACACAGACTGACTGGCAGTCTGCTCAAGTACAGCTAGACTCTCCTCTTCCTCTCTCCATTTTCCCATGTTTGTTCCTCTCTTTCCCTACCTTTGACCTCTTCCCTAAGCATCCCACAATAAATTTTGCACATTCCCACAATCCACTTAGAACATCCTGTAAGTTTTACACAGTCCCACAATTTCCCTCTAACAACACATAAATTTGCTCCCTCTTATGAGGCCTAAGGTAATCTCGTTTTTCTTCTTTTCATCAATTTTCAAAGACTTTCTTTGAACCTTTCAAAGTTTACATTTTGATGGTTCTTTTAATGGCCCATTGATCAGTGTCTTACGATTTCTGCTTTTAGTCTTTCTATTATCTGCACTTTCTTAGAGTTCATGTATCTGCATGTTTAACTTATTACCTCTCCTGTATCTTGTCTTAGATTTTTACATAGCTGATAGCAAGGTATGCTTACAGTACCCAGCATGAAATATCACAAACTCAGACAACTATGCCACAGTACCTAAACCCAGAAGAGCAATTTTCAGAAAGGCTCACCAGAGCAACCTTTCAATCAGTAGTGACTTACATGAGGAAATGGGCTTAAACCTCCCTTTTAAAAAAAGATGTTAAGCTGACAATTATGTGAGTTCCATCAAGCTTTTGACTTCATGGGCAGTCCTGAAATGCAGTGCTAAGCTCTTACTGCCAGGCTCTGACCTACTTCATTTTGAACTGCAGATGAATGGGATGCTGGTTCCAGATCTGCATGTCTTTGCTTACTTGCTTCACACCCATCTGTCTGGCAGAGGAGTGAAAGCTGCTCAATACCGGTAAGAGAAGCAAACTCACAATATTGCTGCCCATGCCACAGGATTGGTCCCTGCCTCTTGGACTAGAGTGGATCAGAATGATGTTCCCAGGTTAGTCTCCATCTGTCTGTCAGTGCAAGAGACTCTGCAGTGTCTGAATTCTAGTACAAAGAACTAGCTCCTCGGGAAAGAAGGGTCAGCTGAGCAGAGAGTATGAGACTGGAACTGTGCCTCCTGTTAAATAAAACAGGCACAGGCAGTGAGCTCAAGCACTGGACTGCTGCTCATCCACACTAGTTAGCTGCTAGACATTGCCCTTGCATAGCTTGATCCTGCTAACCAGACTCACACTGAGGCTACACAGGCACAGTTTTGGGGATTGTATGTACCAGTTCCCATGGCTACATGGGCAAAACTACACTGGGTTTGGTTTCCTTCACCATCCTCCCACACTAAAAACTTCAAAACCCCTATGCACTCTGTGATCACACCTCAGCCCATGAAGCATGAATTCTCAGTTTCAAGCTATGAAAATAGCAAATCATGCTCTGCAGCATAGCATTTGAACATCACTTCAGCCACTTAAAATTTGAAAAAAAAAAAACAAACAAAACCCAGAACTAAAACCCAACTGTGCTTTAGGCCAAAGAGGCATCACAGAGGTCCAAGTGCTTTGCAGTATAGGTATAAGGCCTATCTCCTCCTTAGGTTTCTAATTTCAGAATAACCCAACATGAGTCAAGCACCACACTGCAGTTACAGGGAGGCAGACATTTAGTCGGTGCCAGTGAGCCAGAGAACAATGCGCAACCTTATGATATTTAGTAATATGAGTGTAGCCCAAGATGTTGTCGCGACACTCTAATCTTGGAGTGCTCACTGTGACACCTTCAAGATCAAGTTCCCTGCCTGTCTACATGGTATTGCTGGCGCATGCTCTGGGATATGCTGAGTCCCATCTGGAATGGCAGGGGGAAACTTCGGCATTGCCTTAGATGGTTGTGCTCTAGCGCCAAATCCCCAGACCCTGCACTGTCTCACAAACTGCCTCACATGCTGATTCACTCTGCAGAAACTCTACACATACTGAGTTGATCATGTAGGTATGCAGGGAACCTGAACTGTGCTGTAGGCAAGCTGTGGAAGACAGGAGTGCCTGACCCCCTCACAATCAATGCAAAGCTGAGTTATGAGCAGGGCAGATGTTGTCTAGTTTGGCTTCTAAGCACACATATGAAATATCATTCAGAAGAATCTAGGTTGTTCCAAGGTAGCACATCTGCCCTTGAAGATGGCCTTCCTCAGTTATCCTTAAACACCAATGCCACCCTACAATCAAACACGGTTTAAACACCCTGGCCCTGCACCTCTCTACCTACTCCCCAAGGAATGGGGCCAAGTGACTAGAATCTGAATCTGAATCTGAATTCTCTCAGTGCCAGGAGGCACACAAGGCGCGAACATCATTCTTCCACTTCGATCGGTCTGCGGCTGCGTGCTCTGGAGTCCCAAGGGCCACAGCGCAGTCTTCTGTTGGTTTTTTCCTCAAGACATGACTGATCCAGTTCCATCTCCTCCTCCTCACTTCATTACTGATTTTCTCCATCTCCAAGTTGATGCTTGTCATTTCTGCAACTTTTTATTTTTTTTCCGGGAGGAGGTAGTTGGCCTCCTGCCCAACCCCCATGACTTGGAGGGCCAGTGGTTTTTCTGTCAGGGTGGCCTTCCCTTAGGCTGCGTTGGTTCGCGGCACCTTCTTCAATTTTATCCGGTGCACCCTCCAGAGAGGGATCCCCTATCCACCACCCAGGGGACGCGCCTTCTAGCCGTGCAGCCCCAGCCGAAGGAAGTGACTAGAAGATCCTTCAAAAGCAACCTCAGAAAACTGGGACTAACACAATTGTTTGATGAGTATTTTCCCTTCTCTGGCCACTAGTATCTGCAAAATACTCCCCTAGCAGCCTCTGCAGCCTAACTGTGACGTGGCAAAAGCAGGGGAAAACTTATTAAGAACCTTAGGAAACAAACTTGGTCTGCTATAACTAAACTAAATAAATGGGCATTTTGTAACTTGAAAGGTGCATTGTGAATATGTCTGCACCCCAATTATGCCTGTTTCTCTCTCTCAAGAGTAGCACATTATAGCTGGCAAACGTGGTTCCCTCTTGGTAAAGGAGCAAAGCAGATATCAATAAAGCCTATTGGCTTCAAAGCCAACCCTCAGTTTCAATGCTAGTGATTTCCAGCCCAAACTGGCCTGACACTTGGATTTCTATGCTAGACAGCAAGAGAAGAAGAGTGAGCCTTCCTCCGTCTCACTAGCTAGCACCTTCCAAGTGCCTGCTCCAAGTAGCAGGGAGTGATATAATCAGGAGAGTTTTCCTTAGGCTTCAGAAGAAAATGGAAGGTTCTGCCTCTTTGCTAGGAATCAATTGAGGTCAGTCTAAAGAGGACTAAGGCAACAATTCAATTTACTTAGGATGAGCGTATATCTCAGAAAGGACATTTACAGACTTTTTCATGCAAGGACCATGCCCTGAAGCCATCTCAAGCAGAGGCTCCAGAGCAGAAGGTCAAGTGTCTGAAACACCTTCTGAATAGAGATGATTTAGCAGCTGGAGTGACTTTTTTTTTCTGGGATTTCCCCTGTAACACGTAGGATAACTATGTTGTTCTTAGTCACTTGTCCAATTAGCAGACTGGTATCTTTGATAGCAATTTAGGGGCAGGTCTGTCTTCTTTTTAGGTGTTAATTCCAGAATACCCCAGCATAGGCCGAAAGACACACATAGCCAGTATGAGTGACTTAGCCAGAGTTATTTTGTTCCAGACAATAGCAATAGTTTTTGTCTCCTGCTTTTTATGCAAGTTGCATGGTATACATGAACCATCTGTCACATGACAGAGCACCTTCTTTCTTGCCTGGCCTCCAAGACAGGTCCCTCCCTCCTGAACCCATTTTGCTATAAGGTGTAGCTGGACAGTGGTGTGAGCCTACCAGTTCACCTGCTCAGAGCTGCCAGCGGTCACAAAGCAGGCCTACAACAAGCAAGCAGGGTGTGCGACAGCTGCAGGGACAGCCTGGCCATGAGCACTACAAGGATTTGTGGGCTGGGTGCCTTGATGCATCTTGCAGTGTGCACTGTGGAGGTACTTAGCAAGACCTAAGGACCTATAACATGGATGGAGAAGCAGTGCTCAGAGACCACCTAAGAAGCAATATCACAAAGCACTGTAGAAATAGCAAGGAAGAATTCACATGTGATACTTCTACATCTGCAAAGGAAGTCCTAAAGAGCCTGCCAACTCTACTTTGCTAGGGTCAGAGAGTCTTTTTATTTAGGACAATGTTTTGTAATGCAAGTATTGGGCCTCTTACTTCTGAGATCCCAGACTGTCATCTGAAAGGTGAAACTTTCAAGACACAAGAATTACTAAAATGCAAAAAGTCCATATTTGGGCTCCAGACCAAAGAGGGTTGGGTGAGAAAGTTCAAGTGTATGTTTGAGACCAACTGTCGCTGAAAATATGTTCTGTGAGTTATGGTACAAAAGAGATCAGGCATGATTTCTGGAGGGGCTTTTTCTCAGCTCTGTTTATTTCATTCAGGAATCGGTTATTTCACACCCCTCCCTGGAAACATTATAACTTTCTCCCCTCATTTGTCTTCCCCAGGAATGGTGAGCAGCTGGGGATCATCTGTGAGGACAATAAGTATGACTTCAGACTGCAGGAGATTCAGGACATGAAGGAAATCCTCATAATCAAACCAGTACATTCCTCCCCTGGGACGTAGCTGTGGGCAGGCAGGCTGGGGAGGTGACAAGCACCAGAGATGTCAGAGCACCTTGACGTATTCTGTCCTTCATTCCACCTCAGGCTGTGGCCCATTGTTTTCACACAGTTTCCTGGTTCCCCATATTGCGAGTGGTTGTTTTGCGTGCTTTGCCTGTACGGCTCTGACAGCGTGACCTACTGTGTTCCCTAGGGGGATGAGATCCTGGTCGAATGCAACTTTCAGACACTGGATCGGTCAGGGATTACTTTTGTAAGTTTGTTTTTCTACCTACAAATCTTCCATGGCTTTTAAAATTAGTTTAGCACCATTAAAATCTTTTGGGCAGACATATCTCTCTTCCCCAAGCAAATATGTCCCTGGCCAAAACTTCTTGTGTCAGACACAATATCATAGACATACTGAGGCATGCCTTGCACAGTTGCTCCATGGCTGGAGAGTACCTCTCCAGCAAGACCTTCTTACTATAGGCTTATGAACAGATCCTGAAGCTATCTTGCGTCTTAAAACTATACAAGATAATTCTTGTCCAAAACGTCAAGTGCAAGTAACAAAACTTGCAGCTGATTTAGTTTTCAATCATTTAACACTTGGATTTAGTGGACAGGCAGAAGTCAAATACAGAAAATGATGTAATCTGGCAGCTGGGTCTGATTTGGACTTCTCAAAATATGCAGACATACTTTTTAGTTCCTCTTATTCAGACCAGGCGTCAGTTTTGCAGAACTTAGCATGTAAACAATTATTGTCATACTTCTTTTAAAGCATATGCTGTGCAGGGGAGTTAATGACATTGCACTTAGAAATGTGCACAAGAAACTGAGATTTGACCTGAAGAGGATTACAGACTGTATATTCACAGAGAGCAACACCGTTTGATTTGATTGGGCCCATTCCAAATGTAGGGATCAACTGAAAAATTCTGATCTGGATGTCACACTCGGTTAATTCCCTGAATGTTTTAGTTGAACTTTCCAAAGTTTCCGATTTGGGGATCTTGTAGACTGAAATGCAAATATAGTAGTCTTTCTGAAGGAGAGAATAAGTAGATTTATGTTAGAAAACCACAGAGCAGCCTATTTATCAGACTCTTATGAGGATACTTAGTTTCTTTATTTCTAACTCTCAGACAAACAAATTAATTTTTTTTTTTTTTTCACCAGACAGGATCTGCATGAGCTGTGAACAAGAGTGCTTTCCAGAGGAGAAATAGTCTCCTCGTTGTGTATCAGCAGACCTCTGAGTCACCCTTGTGTCTTTGCAGGGTGGGCCAAGCACCATGAATGAGATGTGTCTCAGGTTCCTCTTCTACTACCCTCATAACAACATCTCCAGTTGTATGGGCTACCCTGATACTTTGTATATTGCACATGTACTCAACCAGGAGGCCTCAGAATGAGTCCTGAGTCAACATGTTTCTGGAGGTAGCAGAGCAAAATGTAGCTATGAAGAATGGCAAAAGGAAAAGATACTGAAAATGAAATGTTGCTGATAGGGAAGAAAGAGCCATGTATCTGGATCTCTCAAGTTGAGCTCCCTTGTTGCAGGAATCTATATCAACTGTGCTACTTGAACGATCTTCTCCTTTATCTTGTTTTCTCCTTCCTTTCTTTTTTCCTCCTTCCTCATCTTCTAATTGTTTGCTTTCTCCACCTCCCCATTGCCCCTTACTCTCTCCCCAGTGCAGTGGATGGAATGATGGACATGGACTTTGTTGACTGGGACAATGAGACTGTCAAAATTGCAGAGAAAGCAGCCAAGGAGGCAGATCAAGTAGTCATGATTAAAACCATTAATGTAAGTCCCCCTTCTGAGCAATTTGTGGTTGGGGAAATGGATTCATCTCTGATGTTCCGAGAGAAAGCACAGCTGAGAGACAGAGCCAACACACAACACCTTGGGTAACACCAGCTATTCACAGCTTATCCATGGCTATAGGAACTGAAAGGGATTACCTGAATTATGAAGTCCTGTCTCTTAGGCTGCAGTTGCAAGTAACTGTCCAAGATGTATTTAGTTACCACTTAACTTTGAACTTAAAAAGATAAAAATTCTTCTCCAAAGAGAAAAAACACTCTTGTGTCTTGATAATATAACAGTGCCTAGGGGGTAATGCCATGGCAGTGCATTTTTGACAGAATGAGCACTAAAATAGTGCTGAAGGTCCCTCAGACAACGTGCATACAAAGGGAGTTAGGATGATCCAGAAAATCCACATACATGGGACACAGCTTCCTGGCTCTTACTTATCTGTCTGCATTTCAGTGCATCAGTCTGGTACCTACTCATCTTAGAGGTAAATTAGGGGAAAAAAATCTCTTAAATTGAGAAAGGATCAAAATTCCATCTTCTTCTCCTCTCTCAGAGAGCTTCTCTGCTGTCAGAGGGGAGACCCATGTCGTGACTTTCTCTGAGATGGCTAGTTACACATTCAGACAGTAAGAAAACTGACTAAAATGCATCCAAATCTTGCAGTGTTATGCCAGAGTCATGTTGGTCCCAACTTAAAAACAGATCATGTAATTTTATTTTTCCCTTTTTCCTTCGATCCCCAGGAACTCCAGAGAAACGAGAGTGGTCTAATCAGAGACATTAGTATTCCAGAGCGGGCTGCCTGTCACAATATTTCTGGACACCTCTCACTGTCAGGTCTGAGGGCCACTGAAGACCTTTGACCGCAGTGTGCACTCCTGAATCATCAACCACCAAAGAAACTGCTTCGCTTCCTCTTCTTTCTCTCACACAGCTGGTGTTTTCTTGGCTTATCTTGGCCTCTGAGTACGGGAAGTGAGGGGCAGAATACCAGAACAGATCACTGGCCCGCTGAAGAAGTCTCTGTGATTACCACCTGGTAGCAGGGTATTCCAGATCTGATGGCCCTGAACATGAGGGGATATTTACATAGTAGAAAATTATCTCCCTTTGGAAGAAATAGGTTCAACTAGCATTGGCATTTATTTTATTTTCATAAAAAATACTTTCTAGTATAGTTTATTTTAAACCAGAAAAGCAATGTACTATAATGCAGTAAAGACAGGAATACAGTCATCTCTTCAATAGCTCCTGCTTAATTATTAAATCCAGAGCTTTCATAGATGGGCTACTATATGTATTTGCTCACTGGCATTTCAGTAATCATTATCTAGTCTCAAGCTTTCTACATACTTATGTCAGTATAGAAAACTAGGCTCCTTTGTTATTAAATAATGTGTTTGATTCTAAAACTAGTCCTGCCATATCCAGCAAGAAACTGTATATTCCAATGACTGCATGGCAGGGAATTTACCTGCTGATTGCCAGGTAATAATGAGGCAATGACTTTGTGTTTACTGAAAAATAGACCTTATACTCTGTCATATAGCAAACCTATGAATTCCAATTTTACAAAAGCTAAAGCATTTGCTCTTCTCTTTTCTTATATTTTTCCCCAATGTATACATGAGAATTAGAAGAGCAAATCTGATGATAGTTACATTCTTTGTCACTATACTGACTATTTCAAATGCTAGTACTTTTCAAGAAATTTTCTCCCCACTTTCCCCAAGGCAGAGTCTCTGCTTATTTTGACAATAATTAGTACACCAGGTAAAACCACCCTTGGACTTTAAAAGCAAGCATCACAAAACAGAATGATTAGGAGGGTAACTAACCACACAGAGTGGATTCATTCCTTATTTGGCTGATGAACATTTATTAGCTAGTAATTATCTCGGCTAAAACTGAAGCATGGACAGAAAACAAAATAATATTTGCCTTGAAGGCAAGCTCATGAAGAATCCATGAGATTCCGAGAGAACCATCCAGACACAGAGAGCCATGTCCCAAATAAAACATACATTACTGAGATCACGGTGCTGTGCTTAGTAACATGATCTTAATTCTCACTAAACAATTTCCCCTTCAAATTTCTATGGGAATATATCACATTCCTTCTCGCTCACAGCATAGTCAAGTCACAGCAAGGCTGGTGTGATACTGAGTGACACATTCATTGTCCCTTGTACATAATGAGGGCAAGAGGCTTTAGAAGAAAAAAAAAAAAAAAAAAAAGAAATGAAAAGAAATGAAAAGAAATGAAAAGAAATGAAATGAAATGAAATGAAATGAAATGAAATGAAATGGAAAAGAAGGGAAGGGGAGGGCAGGGGAGGGGAGGGGAGGGGAGGGGAGGGGAGGGAAGGGAAGGGAAGGGAAGGGAAGGGAAGGGAAGGGAAGGGAAGGGAAGGGAAGGGAAGGGAAGGGAAGGGAAGGGAAGGGAAGGGAAGGGAAGGAGGAATATTTCAGTTGGAAGGGACCTACAATAGTCTTCTAGTCCAACTGCCTGACCACTTCAGGGCTCACCAAAAGCTAGAGCATCTTATTAAGGGCATTGTCTGAATGCTTCTTCAGCACTAATAGGCTTGCGGCATCAACCACCTCTCTAGGAAGCCTGTTCCAGTGTCTGACCACCCTCTTGCTAAAGAAGTGTTTCCTAACATCAAGTCTGAACCCCCCTTGACGCAGCTTTGAACCATTCCCATGCATCCTGGCACTGGATCCCAGGGAGAAGAGATCTGCACCTCCCTCTCCACTTCCCCTCCTCAGGGAGCTGCAGAGAGCAATGAGGTCACCCCTCAGCCTCCTTTCTCTTCAAAGTAGACAAAGCCAGAGTCCTTGGCTGCTCCTCATAGGAGATGCCTTCCAGCCCTTCCACCAGCTTTGTTGCTCTCCTCTGGATGCATTCAAGGATCTTCACATCCTTCTTAAATAGTGGGGCCCTGTGCTGGTTTTGGCTGGGATAGAGTTAATCTTCTTCACAGTAGCTAGTATGGGGCTGTGCTTTGGATTTGTGCTGAAAACAGTGTTGATAACACAGGGATGTTTTAGTGAGCAGTGCTTACACAGTATCAAAGCCTTTTCTGCTTCTCACCCCACCCCACCAGTGAGTAGGCTGGGAGTGCACAAGAAGCTGGGAGAGGACACAGTCGGGACAGCTGATCCCAACTGATCAAAGGGATATTCCACACCATATGATGTCATGCTCAGCAATATAAATCTAGGGGATAGAAGAAGGAAGGGGGGGACATTCGGCATGATGGCGTTTGTCTTCCCAAGTAACTGTTACATGTGATGGGGCCCTACTTTCCTGGAGATGGCTGAACACCTGCCTGCTGATGGGAAGCAGTGAATTAATTCCTTGTTTTACTTTGCTTGCGTGCATGGCTTTTGCTTTACCTATTAAACGGTCTTTATCTCAACGCATGAGTTTTCTCACTTTTACTCTTCCGATTCTCTTCCCCATCCCACTGGAAGGAGGACTGAGCAAGCAGCTGTGTGATGCTTAGTTGCCGGCTGGGGTTAAACCATGACAGGCCCAGAACTGCACACAATACTCAAGGTGAGGCCACACCAACACTGAACACAGTGGAATAATCACCTCTTATGACGAGCTGGTTATACTGCGTTTGATGCACCCCAGGATGTGGTTTGCCCTATTGGCTGCCAGGGCACACTGCTGGCTCATGTTGAGCTGGCTGTCGATCAGGCTGGGTGATCAGGCTTCTCCTGGCAGATTATATCTGCTGTCAGTGCAAAACCCAAATCTGGTAAATGCTGCTATAAGCTACGATATTTCCTCTAACAATGATTCACAGCACAATGTCCATGTACCTGCCACTTCCTGCCCTATGAAAGCAATAGTCATGTGGGAATTAAAAGTCTGGAAAGCCTAGGGCTTGTCTTGTTTAGACCAGCCTATTCTAGTTGCTGCCTTTGCATATTAAGCACACTTTGCCATTCCTGAAACAGGCTGGACCAATCCCACTTTACGAATCCCCATTTGCCATCAGAATTTACCTGCAGAGGGGAAGAACATTTTTCTGAGCTGCACAAACCCCACATTCCTCAGGACACAGCAAGTCAGCTTGGTTCTGGTTTAGAAGAGCTGCAGACACATGGCAGAATCCCAAAGTGTGGCAGGGTCCTGTTTCAGCAGTGTTGAGTATGTTTCTCTATGGATCAGGGGCAAATGTATCATGCTTTCAGATGTTCGCTTTTGAGAGTACTGCCTTCTGGACTCCACATGGCTGCTCCCCGTGATGTGCCGTGGGTCCACCCCGAGAGCTTCACTCTCCTTCCTGGGGCTGACTTCCAAATCTTTGTACTTTTCTTCTCCTTTCCATTTCACGTAATAAAGTTCGTCTTTTCAAAATACAAAGAGGGGGGACAGGGACAGGGTGTCAAGATTTGGAAACTCAAAATACTACTAATTCCAGAACCACTTCCCAACAAAGGTGACCACAAGGCCACAACCTTACATTTAACATGCTACTATCAAATGACCAATTAGAAGTAGGCTTTCCTTCTCATTACGAGTTTCTGCATTACAGAAAGAGTAAAGAACTTCCTCCTGAAGGCTAGAGACGGAAGGGAGCTATTAGTCATCCTCAGTCTAGAGTACCACTTTAAAAACAGCAGCGACGGGAAAAAAAGGAGAAGGGGGAGCAAGAATGTCAGAAAATGTCATTTATGCTGACTTGAACTTGACTGAATCAACCAGGCCCAGACTACAGAAGATCACTGATATCCAAGGTAGGTCAATTGGTCTGCACTGAGCTTTCTTTGTATTCTTCGACCTCCCTAACACACATTTGGAAAGAGTGCCATGGAGCACCAAAGCCCCAAAGAGGACGAAGGAAATATGGGGGACAGAGCTGTGAAAAATCTGCAGGTGGGGTGTCCACATAATATTTTTACCAAAATAAAGGGGACTGTTATAAGGTTATTAAGGTGCAAAGGTGAGGGGGAGTTTCTTGTGTGATAATAAGAGTAGTTTGTATCAATTTAGGAGATTATTCCACAGCTTAACATCAATTGGTCCTGAACCAGGCGTGTTCTCACACAGCAGACTCCAATTCCTGCAGCAAACTGGTCAGGAGATTGAGTGCCTAATGCTTCTGTTGTTCGAAGCAGTCTCGCACATAGCCCGTTCCTCGCGTGTAGCCTGTTTCTTGCATGTAGCTGAGCATAGTAAGCATTGCTTTGGGTTTTTTTCCTCCTGGCTTTGTCTGTACAAATTACTTGTTTAATAAATCAAGCATAAAATGTTTCATGGGCAGATTTAGTTTGATTTAGTATAAATGACTTTGTAAAATTCTAATCTAAAATTTATCTTTCTTTAATGCAGTAAGAATTATTACATAAACTTTTGCACTGGCTTTGCTACACCTGCATAAAATTACATCCTAAAATAACAGACTTCATACAGTATGTCTCTGTGTTTAATTTTATTTTTTCTTCTCTTTCTTTTTGACCTTACTATCTCTTTAACAGAAATAGTAGTTTCTATTTCTTGCCATCCTGTGCTTGTCTTTTGCATAAAGTGTGATTCCTTGGCATCTATTTTCAGATGGCTGGAGTTTCTAATGCCCCAAGAAACAGTATTTCTATCACCTCTTCCAACAGATTATTTCATGGCTAAATTGGCAGGCACCCACAATAGATGCCTCTTGATTAAAAGTTCCATTTTCCTTATAATTTACTCCTACTTACAGCTTTTATACAGTTTTTTATACAGTTTTTATAGTATTTTTATGAATTTTTATGAAATTAATTCCATAAGCCAGAAGAATGCACTTACTTAAACTCATAGAAAATATTAACTCTGTATGGTGGTAGAAACAAAGGGGCTCAGTGCTGTATATCCGGATGACTTTGAATGTTTTATAAAATTGCAACATCATGTTTCTTAGTTTCTACCTCCTTTTTATGCATCCCTGCTTTCTTCCATACTCGCTTGTATTTATTATCTGCAGATGTTAGAATAGTTTTCACTTTTCTCACCATCTTATTGTTAACTAGTAACCCCTTCAAATGTAGCATTATCTGCAGTTTTCAGGTTTGCTTTGGTATTGTAACTATTCTCACCACTCGCATATGGATGCAAATTGAATAAGATTATCAGACAACCTTAGACAGTTTTCTCCACTTCTGTTTAGATGTAAAATGTGTGTGCATGTGCCCATGTCTCCTCTGTTATTGTCTGCACTGGAGAGAAACCACATCTGTTTCCACTTACAGCAAGTCCTCCCAGGTGTGAATGCAACAGACAAAAATATTATTTGGGCATAGCTAAACATGGTCACATAAATCAGCTGCTGTCATGTGTTTAGCATTTCTTATCATTTCAGTCATTTTTGTTCCATTTAAGTTGTTTCCCAGCTTTCTTTGTTCTCTGTTATTTTTGCCTGGTTTTAGGTTCTACGTATGCAGAAGTAAAAGTGCAATCCCTAGACACAAATGCTGCAGCTAGCTACACATCTTCCGGTGAGTTTTTAGCTGTCTGCTAGAATGATATGAATTTAAACAATGAACGGAGAGGAGTCCATTCCTTATTTTCTAAAAATGCAGTGATATAAAACCGTATGGGAGATAGGAAGATACAGTTTTCTGCTTTATATAGCCAGAGCAGGGGGCAGTGCATGTGTTGTGTTGTATGCAACTAAACACTTATTGGCTTCACTGGCATAGGAACACAAAGATATTTTGGGCCAGACCAAGAAACCATCTAGCCCAGCCTCCTGTCTCCAACAGCAGGTATAAGTGAACAAATAGATATGAGTAAGAAGAGGGTAGGCATATATGATACCTTCCTGTAATACTTTCACACGCATGCATCTACTCAGGGACTTCCTGAGACAGATGTGTTTCTCAGTGGATTTCTGTTCTACAAACTTGCCCAATCTCCGCTTGGTTCTATACACAGCCCTGATTTCTATAACATCCTTTGATGAGGGGATCCACAGTTCTTTTTGACATCACACAAAGAACCAGCTGCATTTTTTCACTCTGAGCTGGCCTCCTATTAGCTTCAGCTGATGTTCCCTGAAAGAGACAGTAAGCAGCCAAACCCTATCCAAGGTCTCCATGACACTCAGGATTTTATACGACTCTGACACAGCCTGTTCTTAGTCATCTCTTCTCCATACTGCAGAACGCTAGTCTACATTGTCATTTACTGCTTCCCTTCTCTGAACCTTTTCCTATATGTTTTTTGAAATAGGGGTAGTAGAACTGCACGCATCATTGAAAGTAGAGGCAAATCATGGATTTATAGAACCATGTGGCAGACAAAACATCCCTGATTTTTGTTCATTTCCCTTCTGAATAATTCCTAACGCATGAGGTTGTAGAGTCTTCATCCTAGGAGATATTCAAAACCTGACTGTGCATGGTCCTGGACAGCCTGCTGTAGCTGACGCCACTTGAACAGGGAAGTTGGACTGGGTGATCTGAAAAGGTCACTTCCAATGTAAATGATTCTGTGACTGTGTGGTCAGGACAGCAGACCTGAAGTTCACAGATCTCCTCTAGAACTTTTTTATTTTTTATTTTTAATTCACATTAGATCTCTTACCTTCTAGGCCCTGCGTGCAAAGATAGCTTTAAGAGTGGGATTACAAAACGGCATTATTAATCCAGCTATCTCACACCTAATGTCTCTTGGAATTTGTTACTATATCCATTTTTTTACTTGTGCCATAGGTCTTCCAGTTCATGCAGCTCCTCACAAGGAACTCCCCTGAAATGGAAGATCCACCCGGTTCTTACTCAGTCAGTCCTGATACGAGGGATTAATTCAGCTTCTCTACTATGGCCTTATCTTCTGAATGCTTCCTGGATAGCCTACAATCCACTGGCCCACAGATCTCTAGCAACATACTTTCTCTTGATGTGTTTGAAGACACAATGTGTTGGAAACACATGTGCTCAAAACCACATTTGAAGTCTTTTCCTTCTCAAATTATTTTCTGTCTAATTGGTTTTTCTTATATATAATCTTTGATCTCCCAGGGCTTGTGATACTTTCTATTTTCTTCATTTGATGTCTACAGCTTTGGAAAGTTAACGATCTGTTTCTAATAGCTATGTAAACTTCCTTTTACCTGTTCCCAGACCCTTCTTAGTAAGTGCCTTGTATTGGCTATGTGTTGCCAGGATGCTGTCCTTCAATAATATATAGTCTGCCTGTATGGATTCAATTCTTTCTTAGCATCCCTTTTTAGCTCTTTTTAATAAGCTTCCTGTAGTTCCTCTCTTTTACCCATTAGCACTCTATTTTTCCTTATCTAGTCTAGTACTATGATGAATCTCTTCCTTTTAACCACTTCCCCATATACATAGCATATTGGGATGCTGTTCAGTTACCTAACCACAGGTGTCCAGAGCCATCTGGGAAGCATCAGGACATTCGGTCTGGCTTCAATACGCAAATATAGAAGGCCACAGATTCTTGGAGGTCCTGTGTAACATCTTCCAGGTCTGTGCAGTTATCTGATACATGAGGGTATCTCAGCTGGCAGAAGCCACCCATTTTCAGACACCTGACATCTGAGTATCTTCCCAGCTTTTTTTTTCAGACTTGTAGAATATGTGTAGAAGCAGGTGTGCCATAGTTGTAGTTTGCTTCTTAACTGTTTATTTAAATGTTTCTACACTCTGACCTTTCCTTTTCCTGAAGACACAGTGGTTTTGAAGTCACACGTAATGGTAATATCACCTTAAACTGCTCTTTAGCCTGTGTGAGCTTCGCTTTCCTCATTTTAAGAGTTACTTACAACATTCAGCCCCTGCCAGCTTGCTCTTATTAATTTTAGAAGTTACTTAAAACCTTCTAGATGTCATGTCCAGCAGCTTAACTCCCGCATAGTTAAGATGAAATCTGTTCCTCCAGAGTGTTTGGACACTCTGTACCAGATGTGTCCCAAATTCCCGAAGAATCAGAAATCTGGATCCTTACCCCATCTTCTCAGCCAGGTGCTAATATGCTGCCTTCTCATTTCTCCCTCCAGTCCTGCATAGGGCACCGGGACCATTTCTGGAATTGCCACCTTAGGATTCCTGGTCACCAACTTCCTTCCTACAAGCTTTCACTTTACCACTAAAACTTCTCTTCACCCTTCCCAGTCTTGTTGGTAATGACATGGACTAGCGTATCAGTAGATAGTTTGCACCTATCAAACAGATTTGTTGATTAGAGCAATCAACAGGTTTTCAGGGTGCAACCATTTCCTGACAAAACCTCCTCAGGCAGAAAGCTTGACAGCACAGACTTCTTCTTGTGTGCCTTCTTCTTTCAAAGACTGGTTGAAAATCAGTCTAGTTTAATACTATACTAAGTATGACAGCTTCTTAGCATTTCAGTCATTCAAATAGTAATGCACAAGTAGGTGTGAAAATGAGGTTACCAGACAGAACAGACCAGATATTGACTGCAGTCAGGATGAAGATGCAGGATGGTTTCCTCATTTATCTAAAACTGTTTACTTTACAGAGCAGGGGTAATAACAGCAAAAACCTTAATTTGGTTTTCAGATCCTACTTGTCACACAGACACCATAAACTTCAAAGACAGCAGAAGCGGTAAGTAAATACTCTAGCAGATATGTGAAGCAGGAAGAGATGGAAAGCTCTCTTTTTAATTCAGTGTCTGATGAGTCCAGTCAGGCACTGAGCTTATTATTTGTCCCCTCTTGGACCTGCTTGTGCTCTATCACACCCAGCCAGTATCCACTGAGTTGGTGGACTAATGAATATTGCAAGGATCCCCTTGAAGTAAATCCTAAACAAAAGTCCATAAATAACAGTCAAAACAGAAAGAGGAGACAGTTCAAATCCTCTGAAAAATTTGCTTTGTTAGGGAGGATAACATAGCAGGACCTTTATCTGGTAGGTTGTTTGGATTTTGCTTCCACAGTATTTTGAGAGAGCAGATAAGGATCTCAGTGAGCACTTAACTCTAGTATCAAGTGCAGCAGAATTTAACCAAGTATTCTAGGCAATGGCAGAAGGGTTCAGGTTGAATATCTGTCATGGAAAAAAAATGTGCCCACAACGTACAGCACCAAAGGGCTTTGCCTAACTTGAAAGAGTTGTCTCAGTGTGAGCCTGAAAAGGGCATCTTTGAATGAAGGCAAAGGTTTCCTTTCCCAGTTGATCCCCTAATCTTTATTTTTGCTGTCTATCTGTAGGTAAAAGCTGTTGCTCCAGAACAAGTGTCGCTCTATTGGTTGCTGTCATAACCCTCCTACTGATCTTAGCGGTGTGTCTGATACTCATATGTAAGTCCTGTTAAAAATGTAATAACTGCAATTAATTTGTGACTCTCACCCACTGACTGACATCTAAGTTATGACATCCAAAACCAGTAGGAACAGAAGGCTAATTTGAAGGCACAGGATAGTAGTTTTTAGCCAATCATGGCCGTAAGAAGAAATCTGTAAAAAAGTTGAGTGGCTTGAAAGTTTAAAATTCCAAAAGAAAAAGAAAAGCCAAAACCCAATTACAAAATGTGACAATGTTCAAACAATAAATAATTCATTATACAAATGTTTTGAAGAAACAAGTAAAGATTAGATAATGCCTGTTAATAATATGATTGCTGTCCATGAGAATATTTCAAGGAGATGATCTTGTATCATGTCACCAAGATGTCCATAACACCAAAAATCTTTAAATAAATATGAATAAAAGCTCATTTGAAACAGGTAGCTGAGTCACAACTTAAAGCAATTTGTTTGCACTTTCCTCAAATAAAAGCCTAGTACTAGGTCTCTCTGCATATATATCACTGAGTTCATAACAATCTTTGAACTACATAAAAAGATATATTTTTTTTTTAGAAATAAAGCATTCTTATCTCCATTAGAAAAAAATAAATTTTAATACAGCCACGTGGTACTTTCCTTTGAATATTTTTGAGGAATCATTTAAAAATTTCAGATGTGGTTGCTTGTTTTTCATCCGTTGATAGCTGAGCAAGCTTAAGAAGTTTCCACAATCAATCATACTCAAGTCCCAGAGTTTGCCACCTACTCAGAGATGCACATGGAGACACTCTTTGTGAAGACATGCCAAAATCCTTGATCCATGAAACTTAAAAAACAGGGTTGGGGGAGGTAATTGTTTTTTCTTTTTCAAGGTAAAGAGTAAAGGACAGATGTCTGATAGTGCTCTGACCTTTATAAAATGTAAAATACCACAGGAAGGGCAAAATTAAAAAAAAAACAAAAAAAACAAAAAAAAACAAACAACCACCACAAAAAAACCCACCACAACATAACAAGGTGAAACTAACAAGCATTTAATAGAGCTTTAAATCAGGAGTTGAATGAGGGGTCATTAGACTTTAATTCAGGTTTCGCTTCAGTTATAGTTATTTTGTTGGGTTCAGTACTGTCTCAGTGAACCAAAAAAATACTCCTAAGAAATGAGATCTAGATCAAACTTTAGAAACTAAATCAAATTAGTTTTTAATTTCAATAGCATACAGTTTTCATTTTTACTCCAAATGAAAACTGTTGCCATTTTGACCATTTTATTTCTAGGGTTTAATTTTATATGAGTTTTCCATACGGTTTTGTTTTGCCAAATATACTGTTGTTGACTAATAGCTTGGTTAAATGAACTAAACTCTCACTCCTTGATATTGCTCCACCATACAAGAGCTCTGCAGGCCAGAAGACATTTTCCATTTCTGTTCATGAAAATGACAACAATGTTACAGTGGAACCTGACCAGAAATTTTTATGATTTTTATGGTAGTATCATATTATTTTCTTTATTCTTGAGAGAAAATTTATCTGCTAGTAAGTAAAAAATTGACCCTGCAGTTCATGAGCTGGTCTTCCGAGAACAGGCAGGTTTGACTTTGTTTCAAACGCTCGTTCATATGATTTAAATTTTGCTCTTTTCTGAAACTAGAAGCTGATATCTAGCCTTAAGAAATATGCATATAAATGTATATATGAAAAACATATGATTACATATGCATGAAAAACATACGATTACCAACTTATTTTTCTGTTTTATTTTTCCCTGTTGCTCTAGGGATTCGTAGAATCATAGAATCATAGAATTGTCAAGGTTGGAAAAGACCCTTAAGATCATCGAGTCCAACCGTTAACCTAGCACTGCCAAGTCCATCTATACCATGTCTTCGAGCACTGTATCTATCCGTTCTTTAAATACCTCCAGGGATGGGGTCTCAACCACTTCCCTGGGCAGCCTGTTCCAATGCTTGACCACCCTTTTGGTGAAGAAGTTTTTCCTAGTACCCAATCTAAACCTCCCCTGGCGCAGCTTGAGGCCGTTTCCTCTCGTTCTATCACTCGTTACTAGGGAGAAGAGACCGACCCCCACCTCGCTACAACCTCCTTTCAGGTAGTTGTAGAGAGCAATAAGGTCTCCCCTCAGCCTCCTCTTCTCCAGACTAAACAACCCCAGCTCCCTCAGCCACTCCTCGTATGACCTGTTCCCTAGACCCTTCACCAGCTTCGTTGCCCTTCTTTGGACACACTCCAGCACCTCAATGTCCTTCTTGTAGTGAGGGGCCCAAAACTGAACACAAATGCTATTTGAGAACATCAAGGCTTTCTTTGCCTTCTCCTGGAGAAGCTGGCTGCACATGGCTTGGATGGG
This sequence comes from Platalea leucorodia, assembly GCF_965183815.1. NCBI lineage: Eukaryota > Metazoa > Chordata > Aves > Pelecaniformes > Threskiornithidae > Platalea > Platalea leucorodia. The sequence continues at coordinate 45,005,047 of NC_138826.1, read as the reverse complement.
TGCACTCTACGCTGGGTTAAAAACTGGCTGGACAGCCGAGCCCAGAGAGTGGTGGTGAATGGAGTCAAATCCAGTTGGTGGCTGGTCACGAGTGGTGTTCCGCAGGGCTCAGTACTGGGGCCAGTCCTGTTCAATATCTTCACTGATAATCTGGATAAGGGGATTGAGTGCACCCTCACTAAATTTGCAGATGACACCAAGCTGGGTGGAAGTGTCGATCTGTTGGAGAGTAGGAAGGCCCTACAGAGGGGCCTGGATAGGCTGGATCGATGGGCCGGAGCCAACTGCATGAGATTCAACAAGGCTAAGTGCCAGGTCCTGCACTTGGGTCACAACAACCCCATGCAACGCTACAGGCTGGGGGAGGCGTGGCTGGAGAGCTGCCTGGGGGAAAAGGACCTGGGGGTGCTGGTTGACAGCCGTCTGAACATGAGCCAGCAGTGTGCTCAGGTGGCCAAGAGGGCCAATGGCATCCTGGCCTGTATCAGGAATAGTGTGGCCAGCAGGACCAGGGAGGTGATAGTGCCCCTGTACTCAGCACTGGTGAGGCCGCACCTCTAATACTGTGTTCAGTTTTGGGCCCCTCACTACAAGAAGGACGTTGAGGTGCTGGAGTGTGTCCAAAGAAGGGCAACGAAGCTGGTGAAGGGTCTAGGGAACAGGTCATATGAGGAGTGGCTGAGGGAGCTGGGGTTGTTTAGTCTGGAGAAAAGGAGGCTGAGGGGAGACCTTATTGCTCTCTACAACTACCTGAAAGGAGGTTGCAGCCAGGTGGGGGTCGGTCTCTTCTCCCTAGTAACAAGCAATAGGATGAGAGGAACTGGCCTCAAGCTGTGCCAGGGGAGGTTTAGATTGGGTACTAGGAAAAACTTCTTCACCGAAAGGGTAGTCAGACATGGGTACAGGCTGCCCAGGGAAGTGGTTGAGTCCCCATCCCTGGAGGTATTTAAAAGACAGGTAGACGTGGTGCTTGAGGACATGGTTTAGTGGTGGACTTGGCAGTGCTAGGTTAACGGTTGGACTTGATGATCTTAAAGGTCTTTTCCAACCTTAACGATTCTATGATTCTGTGATTCTATGACTAATGCACCACACAAAATTCACAGTGTTAATTTGCCCCAATTAGAAAATAACATATTGTTGCTTTGTTAGGTTTCAGTGCCTTTGAACCGTTTTCAGTAATGCTGCTGTCTGAATCACTCAGGCAGATTTTAGAGCTAAATGTGACAATGCTCCAGGAGAAAATCTTGATCCACCATTTATGTGTTGTAAATTGAATTCAATCCAGTAGGAGAACCAGCGGGGTGGTGCTCATTTTTGTAATGCATACCAGTATGCATTCATTTCTAATTTTTCACAGAAATAAATGCTTTTAAATTATGTTAGGTAGTTTTAGTACCAGTATTTTGTACTACTATATATTAAAGGACTTCAGGGTATCTTTACAAGCAGTTCTGCAAGCTTCCACCCTCAGGCTCAGAGTATAGGCAAAACCCAGCTTCTTCATTTTCTAAAATGAAATGGTCCTTGTATTTGTTCATATTACATTTTTGATAACTTTTCCTGAAGAGTAAATTCTGTTTCCCCCTCTTCTAAACATGTGGTTGCTTCTTCAATTTCTCAATTCTCAGCTTTAATTTCATTACTTCCACCATGATTATCTGTTTTAATACTCTATAAAATATAATGCATACTTTATCATGTGTAGCTCTATGTACAGGTTTGGATGTAATTCTATATCCCAGAGATTTAAGAACCTTTGTTTTCAAATGTTCAGACATGCATCTTTCCCCGTTTTTTTTTAATAGTGATATCTAAGACTCAACTGCTCCTACACTAATATATTGGAAGTTAATCCCTAAAAGGAACAGGGCAAATAATACAATTTAGTCTCCTCAAAATTAGACTTTTATTGATCAACTTTGATCTTTGAATTGTAAATGTAAAAGCAGTATTATACATTGCCAGCATTTGGTTTTAGGTGCTAAATCGAAACTTTTTTCTCACAACTCCAAAAGTCTAGTTCTTGCTTGGTATCAGGAAAGGAATGTAGATTAGTAGGACTTCCTAGGCAGTGTGTTTTTGAAGTCTATAGTGGCTTTTACAAGTCATACTTCAGCAAATTGTAAAAGAGTAGTTCGACAACCATTTTGCACCAGGAGATGCCAGCTCATTATGATCCCAGTAAAAAAAAAGGCACTCAGACTCCGTAAGGGATTATTTAAAATGCTATTTATTAGAGCTAATGTTGCAAAGAAAGAGAGGACAGTATAGAAAATCCTAAATCCCTTCAGACGCTGGCAACCCTGAGCAAAATTACAGAACAGAGGAACTTGGTCCAGGGGCTCTGTTTTCTGGGAAAGCAAGTATATACATTTCCTAAAATAATACCATTATTTCATACTTATTTCCTTTTGTCACTCACTGTCTGGCTCTAGGCTTACAGAAGGAGCTAATGAATCCTTTGTACTAAAATTGAGATTCATTTATGTCACTGCTCAGTTTGGAGCCTCTGGTGGTCCTTGAAATCCTTCTGGACAGATATGTGGGGGGAATTGATAAGACAAGCATATATTTTTTAATTATTTCCATGATGTTGAGCATTTTACTGAATCATTTAATGTAGTAGTTGAGGGGATATTTCAGCCATTAGGGGTATTTGTATTTGCCAGCCAAAAAAAATCTATATTCTCTTTATGATTGTCATAGCGCTAAAAGTTCCTTCATTTTGGCTATTAAGAATTCTCTGAGATGGAGTTGGAAGAAAAAATCCCCACATGTTAAAGGCTGGTCAGGTTGCTTCTCACAACAGGCAGACGTGTGTCTAGTGAAAGGTTTTCCCTTTCCTGAAAACCTTTGCCTTGCCAGTATTCTTTGTTTCTTGAGGAAATAATTAACTTCTGCAGCATTCTCTGAAAACCAAATATTTTATTGGAATGAGATATGCAATCAGAGCACAAATGCTCCTCAGGATTTTTGTCAATAAAAATTTGGCTACAGAGGATGTATTGGAAGAAGAGATGCTACATTTACAATAAAATAAGCTATTTTTGTCAGAGGTGGGTACAAGGCAAAAATGGATCCTCTGTAACAGAGGCGCTCATTTCTCAGACTCAATAGTTACTTCTTGTCAGCATAGTTATGACTACATTCTGGTGGGCTGAACCCCTTCCAAGATATCATTCCTACTGCACTATAGTGTCTTGCATCTGTAAGGATGCATAGGTACTAGAGAAGTGGTTCTACCCCAAGGAAAGTAAGAGCTCAGGATTGCCACCTTTGCAGTTTGGATGCTTTGGGCTAGTAATCCATCCTTTCACTACCAATTTTCAATGTCCAGAAGAGATTAGGTGTCACCTAATCTAATTGCCACTCCACTTCTTTTCCCTCATCTTATTTTTGAGCTTAATGCTTATAAACAAAGTTCTTCCTTTAATATTCTGGGGTTTTTATCATTTGCCTCTAGTACGAATTCTGCAGAGATGTCAGTTCTTTCATGCTCCATGCCGTTCTGGTATAAGTTTCTTAGAACTTTCTTTAATTCAATCTTTCTTTCTCATTTTATATATTATTTTTTTAAAGGAATTTATCAATTCTGGTTTCAACTATAAGAATTCTACCCCTACAATTTTTAATTTAATGTTTCTTTACTGTTATTATTCATCCCTTCGTTGTTCAACTCCAAGTAACCTCAAAAATGCCTCCTTAAACTTTGTTACAGACAATTTAGTAACTCCCAGTCAGTTGACCTAATACCCATTCATGGCACGGGCAATTTTGTCTTTAAAGCTGAGGTTTCCTGAGCGCGAAGCTGGGAGAATATAAAGATTTTCTTACTGCTACACGGAGTCAGCTGGAATAACATAATCCTCCTTTAGCCTGTTAACTGAGAATGATCGCTGAACTCCATACTTTCAATAAAATCTAAACCCTTGAGGGAGTTTCTAAACTGATAAAACCAAAGCCCTGAGAAGACATGAAAAATACATAAAAATCACATGAGTTTCTCTAGTAAAGTAAGCATAAGTTTATTTCATCTGAGGCCTCGGCTACTTTCTTCACCCTCTCAAAACTCTTTTATTCCTTTTCTCTGTGATAAATTCAGGCAGTCTAGCTAGTCATCAGATAATAAAAATACATTTGTAAGCCTCCCTCCATGATGCCTATTTCTGGGAATCAGAAGCCTTCTGTGGAGCAGAAATCCCTCACAACCACTGTGTCAGAAGAAACAGGAAAATCAAGGCTATTTCAGCCTGGCTATCTGCTTTAAAATCTAAAATGAACACTGTTGTCTCATTGTGGTCTCAGGGGAGTGTTGTGGTTTAGCCCCAGCCAGCACCTAAACACCACACAGCCGCTTGCTCACTCGCCCACCCCCAGTGGGATGAGGGAGAGAATTAGAAGGGTAAAAGTGAGAAAACTCGTGGGTTGAGATAAGAACAGCTTAATAATTGAAGTAAAATAAAATAGAATAGTAGTAATAGTAGTAGTAGTAGTAATAATAATGATATAATAATAATAATAATAATAATAATAACAACAACAATAATAATAATACAATCATAATATACAAAGCAAGTGATACACAATATAATTCCTCACCACCCGCCAACCGATGCCCATCCCATCCCTGAGCAGCATTTGCTGCCCCCCTGGACAACTTCCCCAGACTTATATACTGAGCATGATGCCATACAGTATGGAATAGCCCTTTGGCCAGTCTGGGTCAGCTGTCCTGGCTGTGCCCCCTCCCAGCTTCTTGCTGGCAGGGCAGGGGAAGCAGAAAAGTCCTTGACAAGTGTCAAGGAGTTAGCAACAACTAAAACATCAGCATGTTATCAACATTATTCTCATACTAAATCCAAAACACAGCACTATATCAGCTACTAGGAAGAAAATTAACTCTATCCCAGCTGAAACCAGGGCAGGGAGCAACACTGTTAGACCAGCTTCCAGCTGGGGCACAGGTGTGCTCTGCCTGAATATCTCACCTCAGTTGTTTTGGGATAGGAGCAGACAGTGACTGCAGCAATTTCTTATTGCTGTAGTTATGCGTATACTATACACCACATTTACCACTAATCTGAAAATATGCAGAGCATTTTTTGTCAAGTTTCAGAGTTAGTTAGGCTCTTTGGAAATCTGCTCCATAGTATGGTACTACAGGTGGGGTTTTTTTCAATGGAGGAGCAAAAAAGTGAGGACTAGGCATCCTGTGTGGGGTGGTGGTGGGGGTCAAAGAGGTCCAGAAGAGCTCTAACAGTGTATGGCAAAATGGTCAGTCATTCAAAGCAGAAATTGTATTCTTATTTCCAGATCGTCCAACTGCAAGCAGACCACCTGACTCAAAAACATTCTTCACCACCTATGAAGAGACACTAGGTAGGTAATACTATGTCATTCAAAAGACAGTTTCCAGAAGCCTGTTAGATTGCCTTTTGAGGGGGAGGGGAGTGGTGGGTGTGTATAGATTTTGTTCAGAAGAAAAACAAACAAACAAAAAGTCTGACATCTCAGGAATAAACAACCTTATCTTGTACACTCATAGGATGACCTCTCAAGGCCAGAGACATTTCACATTTTCATCCTCTTTAAAAGTAGTGCTTGGTCAGCACTGCATTACTGTTTTAGAGGGAAGAAGAACTGATTTACTCCTCTCATGCTAGCACAGAGGAGCCCATGGCTAGGTGAACGGACATGAATGTAACAGTCCCTTTGGTACCACAGCATTGTAGTGAGCATGATGGATCCATGTGCATGTACTGCTTTTCAAACACTCCTCCATTCTTAGCATTTTAACTAAGTGCAATTCTCTGCTGTTTAGGAGCTGCTGGATAACCAACTAAATTATATCAAGCAGTCCCTGTCTCCCTGAATCATGTCACCCTTTCCAGATCCCTTTCTCTGTTCCTCCTGGTACCCTGCCTGGCAATGGAGAGAAATGTTCTTTCTTTCAGTAACATCACTATTGCCATATTTTGTAGCAGGCAAATAAGACTTTTGAAAACTGAAAGCTGCTTTTTCCCCAGACCATTTCTCTTTATCTCCTGAGCACAGATTTAAAAGGCAGGATAATGTTATCTGTGATTCTACTTCTCTGACTCATGCCTAGTGACTCTTGGGCTGGTATTAGCTACCGAGACTGGCAGGGATCCCTGGTGGTCTGGTGAAAATTATAAGCAGGACCACACAGGTACTTTTCTTGCTGTAACTTACTCTCTTACCTTTCTTTAGTAATGGGATCCTTTTGTTAGTGTAAACATGATTTTTCCACACCTGTTTTTCCCACCTGCAGGCTGCCCCCCATCTTGGGAAAAAAAGGGGGAAAAATGCTACTTCTTTTCTAAAATCCAAGAAATAAAAGACTGGAACGCCTCCCGTAAAGAATGTACTGACATGGATTCAGACCTGGTGATCATTGACAGTGAGGAAGAACTGGTGAGATCTAAACTCATGGGGCTGCTTCTAGGGTTTCTTGACCTGTATGCCAAAGGGCTGATGTGTTACACTTGTGTATTCTCATATTAGATGTCTTTGGGGGTCTATAATCTACTGCTAGCCATATACACCAAGCACCTCTGTATGGTAACAAACACCTTCACAGTAAGATGCATCTTGGTTCTTGAAGTCTTGCATCTGGAAGCTTCTCTCCCCAGGCATGCTCTCATGGGCAGGAGCAAACTCTCTGCCTACCCAACTTATGTTTTAAAGGGATTTAGCACACAAACCAAGACCAAGCAAGTCGAACAGACACTTATTTGTGAGACCCATTGCTTTGATGAAAGCTGAAAAGGCTTTCCCATCACTATCAGAATTGAAAAGTGTCTCCAGGTATCAGGTCACACCTGGCTAATTACAATGGATAGCTTTAATGGTATTACAGGTGTATTATTCTATTTAGTCTATTCCTAAGAAACCCCAGGAAGAGAGATGAGATTAAATAAAAGTGGAAAAATTCAGCCTCTGAAGCTGTGGGAAGAGATGGGGTGGCTGGATGCACACTGTTCTTTCTGTGTTGGCTATTTAGGACTAAGCTTTCTATGTACCTCTGGTGAAGAAAATGTAATTTTAATGTATTATGATTGTTTGTTTCCTTTCTAGAATTATCTTGTTTCAAAATCAAGGGGTCATTACTACTTACTTGGTTTCAAATACTCGATGAGCGAGAAGAAATGGAAATGGATTAACAACGTGGAACATCATAGCGCAGTCAAGTAAGCTTATTCCAGCAAGTCACTGTGATGCAATGTCTGGAAACAGTAGAAAAAAAACAAAACAAAACAAAACAAAACAAAACAAAACAAAAAAACCAGAGCCAACAATAGGGAGTGTAAGCAAGATCAGGGATTGCAATGTGTAGAAACCTGATTCCTTGAGATTCAGGTGCTTCAGGACATCCCTGTGACAAATCAAAGGGAGCCCATAAATGAGTCCCATGGGAACACAGGCATGTCACATCAGGATGGCAGGAGAGGACATAGCTGTAGTTCTGTCAGGGAAGGAGGAATCTGACTAGATGGAGTTCAGTGGGGAAAGAAAGGAGCAGGTACAAGAGAGAGTGTGATGTCAGCACCATTGAATGGAGGTTACCAAAGAAGGGGAAGGTCTCTGGATGGGAAAGCATAGCCCATATACTTTTGTTGAGGTCTAGGGAAGAAAATTAGGGAATGGGAGGGAGACTCCAACAAGGCAGCTTCTAATCCCACTGACAATAATATAGCTTAGCAGCAAGGCCAGGTGCCACTCTGTCTTTCATGAAAGTGATACTGACTGCACTGCATCCATCTAGGTCAGGAATGCAACTAAATCTAACTTTCTCTCCCTGTTCAGCTTTACTATAAAAGGACACCCTAACTATTATTGTGCTGTCATTGGACATGGCAATGTAGAAACTGCATCTTGTGGTGGATCCTCAACAACAGAAAATATGTGTGAAAAAGCTGCAAATATTTCAGAAAAGCAGACGGAGAGCTAAAAACAAGAGGTCCAGGCAGGAATGTCATTCCCAGCTTCCTGTACGAATGGCAGATGGGATTTGTCTCACTTATCTTTAGCTGCCTAAATATCTACTCAAAGAGACTCTTACAGGCTTCGTTTAGACACCTTGCCAAGCCTTAGCACACTCTTTCCCAAGATGAGTGTCCAAGACTGGATGAATCCCCCTCTAGAGGAGCCTGCATTTTCACACATTAGGAGTTTGGGTGACTTGCTCCTACCAGATGCCTGACTTTCAGGCAGCCACTGTTAGGTGATATGAGGCCAACCTCAGTGATAGGTGTGATCACAAACAGATCCTATCTCTCATAGACACATGCATATATACCCATATATTCACAATCCTGCTTGTGCACAAACGAGACACTTCAAAGCCTTGCCATGCACTGGTCTTCCCTGAAGCCACAAGTGAAGGTTGACACATATTTATATTTTGGATCCTGTAGAAAAGTGCAATCATCACACTCATTGCCATATGTCATAGATATGATTGACAGGACAAAGTCAAATGTGTGTGTGTATAAATGTTACTCTGTAAAAGACTGTCTATGTTAAAAAACCACACTGGATACCAGACCCTGTGGGGCTAAAAACATGATTCACCAAAACAGAAAATATCCTACACCACAGCTCTCTGCATAAAATCACCACAAATCCTGTGTAGGTCAGGGAATGTATATCAGATTTAGACTTAGCCCTGCTGGAGAAGGGCACAGGATGAAGAGCAGCAGAGACTACTAAAGCCTGAAAAACAGAGTCACCATAATAGCTCAACTGGACAGAAAACAGTCAAATCAAAAACACAGTTACCTGTGAAGAAGCTGGTGAGAAGTATGAGAGTGACCTACAGAGAATGACAACACAGTGGACTGTCCTGTTTTTCTTGGATACAAAGAAGCAAATCATGCATGAAGGTTTTTTCTGCACAGAAAAGTTAGAGCCAACACCAGAAACAGGTGGTATCAGTAGAGCACAGATGTGACCAGCAAACAGGGAATATTACCAAAGCTCTTCCAATGTGCTTCGGCGGCTCTTGGGACCCCGGGGCTTTTGTAACTCCGAGGATTATTATTCTTACCATGTCCTTTAAGGCAGAATCATTCCTACTCAAAATGGTGCCATTCATGGCTCTCTCCTTCATCTGCAGGATGGAGAAAGCTCTGTGAATTCCTTGATGAAGTGACAGTGATGTCATACTTTCCCACTGAAAAAAAAAAAAAAAAAGTTTTTGCTTAATCAAAGAATTTCTACTTGGAATGTTGTAGCCAAGGGTAGTGAAAATGGAATCATACAGGAAAAACTCTCTCATTCTGACGTAAAAGCACATTTTGACGTCCCTCAGAAAGCAATACTTTTTACTGCCCTCATTCATCAAGATTTTTTTGAAACATATTTGTAGTTCCCCCACTGATCTGCAATCACCAAAGAACAAAGTAAGAATATGTACCTGTAACAGAATAATCTCAATGGCAGAAACCAGAATCTAAACTATTATTTCAGCAGGAAGCTGTGCTGGAGAGGCTATTTGTTTGTACTCAGTTTACTGGAGGGGGTGGGAGAGGGCTCTATATTGTGTTATGGAGCAGCCGGGAGGAGGGCTGCCCTTTTATTTTTATATTCCAGCTGCTGCCCTTTAATCAGGTGGGCTCTACTGAAGGCAAGGGGCAGGGAAATATCTCTTCCCTGGGAGACACTGGACCTAGGGGGAGTTTGGAGGCTTCAGCAAGCAGCAGATCCAAGCAGCTATGCATCAGCGGTGACAGAAAGGGGGAAGATGCCCTAAGGCCACTGTGGAACTACATGAAGTCCATCAAACCCAGAAAGCCACAGGAAGTCACAGGACTAAGGAGCAAACACTGCTTACAAGGAAATCTCTAGCAAGGGAGGAAGTTTGATTTAAAGTGGTTTATTTACTCTGCCTCTGCGCTTTCTTTGTTCACAAAGTTATCTTTTTCCGATTTTGTTATCCTAGTTTTTAAGTAAACCTTAAGTTTACAGTTTGGGATTCTTTGATTATCTTTTGGCATGCCCACTGCAAGGAAAAGGTGAAACATTTCACGCTAACTCTGACTTGGTCAGGGTCTCATCCTGATGCCAAGGACGGGGAATCCCAAACCAATCCAAACCTAAACTCTCAGAGCTTCTGTGATCGGTGCCTGCAGAGAATTACAAGGCTGGTTTTAATTCTTTATGCAGTTGGCCAATAGGCTGACACTCATTTGGATAGCTCAGGCTGACAGCGTCAGCCTCATAGGGCACATCCTAGACACGTGGCAGGCTCCATTAGTGACCATTATCAAGAATAACCTGCAACTGAGAGACACCTCCAAGAGGTGTTCCCCAGGGCTTGTCCTATTTTTGTAGACCTATATTGCAGGGCGTTTCAAGAAAAATCTCCTCAGCTACATTGCTGCTGATGAAGGGGCTAACCAAGTGAACCCAGGGTAGTCGCAATGCAAAAGTGGCCCTAGGAAAGTGTGCTCAGCATGCTGGCAGTGAGGCGCAGAGCTGAAGTCTGCCACAGAGCGGCATCCTGGGGATCTCCTTTGTCAGAAGGGCCATTCTTTGCAGCCCTATTTACACCACCCTGTCTACCCTTGGGCCAACAAAAGGCAGGGTCTTTTTGGTTTAGAACTATTTTCATGCAAATTCTCAGTAGCTTTAAAATTAAAATATACATAAATGTATATCTGGATTGTCCCATTCTTGCAACAATGCTATCCCCTACAGTCTGTTTTAGAACAGTAGGCAATTTATGCTCCAGTCACCGACTGTTACCATATTCCACTGAAAATCTACATAAAAACATTTGAAAAACCCTCAACATTTACAAGTCAGGAAATACCAGGTTTCCCAGACACTCAGGATTGACTGGGTTACTCTGCCCAGTTACTGAATGGGGCAATGTTCCTCCAGCCTCACTTCTTTAGTTGGTGAGAGTTGTCCTCTCCACTTTTAGCTGTGATGCCGCTGACATAAAAACATGATTTCTGTGCAATTCTCCCCCTGCTTAGTTTGATTTTAGTTAACCAGAATGATCCCTTCATGAAAGTATCAACAAACAGAGCTAAGTGGCTGAGAACATGCTGAAGAGAAAATTCACACATTAACCCTCTGAAAAGCTTCCTTGGTTAAAACTGTTTGCTGATAAAGCTCTTCCCACATTGCATTTTAAGGAGGTGCCATTCTGAAAAGAAGAAAAAGCCAATGTTTCCTTTTCTGCTGATTCAACTACTAGGTGAGGAAGAGGACCATGGGAGAAGGATAATTTCCAGCATAGGAAATGGAAGTGTCATCCATACAGGGTTTTTTTTGTTGGTTGGTTGGTTGGTTTTTGTTTGGGTGGGTTTTTTTGTTCGTTTGTTTTTCCTACTCCTGATAACTTATGCTTTAGCATGTTGAGTACATTCCACATATTTGGAGAGGAAGTTACCAGACTCTACTGAGTCTCTAATGAGCATGTACAAACTGAGATACAGGGAGGCTGTATTTAGGGAAAAGGGTAATTTCCCTATCAAATTTCTGATATCCATTGGTGGAGATACTATAAAGTTTCAGCGAAATGGTTGTATATGTACTTTTAACATGACTAAGAATGTGGGTTTTTTCCTTATTTCAGCATTGGAAATAACAGAATTATTGAACTGAGGATTAAACTATAGGCATTACTGTTTGTTCCATCTATAAAGAAAAATGTTTCTAGAAGTGCCTGTTGATATTGGCTTGCCTTTAAAAGGCCAGTTTTGCTCTCTCATTTACAACTTTCTTTGTTAAGAAAGGGACCCTTCTATATGAACAGAAATGCTTGGCGTAGCCCTGACTGGTAGGAGTTTCCTACAGACCCCCTTGCTCCTTCTGGTCCTAGACTAGAGTCTGAGTGCAAGCAAGAGGTACAAAGGCTTCCTACAATTAAGCCAGCGCTTGAACTCTATGTTGCAATTAGTATAACTATTTTGTCTAGGTGTGATATTTTCTTGAAGCAGATTGGTCAGTTATTAGTCTCTAATGTACATCTGATATAAGGTAGCTTATACCTGTAAAGCATATCTCTTTCCTTCATGAGCAGAGTGACTGTATAGTAGCTATGCCTGTGTGATTAAAGTTTTAAAACGTTCAGCATTATAAAGGCCTAAAAATGTGTGAACCTTTGATCTTGAGGGTTCATCTCTAAGAAAAGATGAAGCTAGGCCTTTATTTGGCTTCCAGGCTTTGTGGGTGTTTACATACATATATTTATGTTTTTAGAGAGCTAGACAACCCCAGAGTATGAATAAAAAAACCAACATATTTGAAGGACCATATTTTTGGAAACATTTTTGCTTTCATTTTTGAATTTGGGAAATCAGCATGGTTTGCTAGAAAAAGTAGCCTTATGATAAAAATACCTCAACAAAATCACTGAAGAGAAATCCAGCTGGACATTAAGGCAGTTAGGTGCTAATCAGAAACTAAACCACTGAAAGGTAAGCCTCACTTCTAGTGTCACCAAGATGTTAGGTTTATGTGCTAGAGATGGAGACCTTGGATGTGTTTAAAAACAGACGAGGTGTTTTGCTCTGAGGAGAACTGCAGTACAGTTTTAGTGAGGGAGGCTTTAAAGAAATGAGTTCAAAAGGATACTAAGTTAGGACAAAAGCTTTAGACTGTGGCAGAAATTACTTAGGAAAACAGCATTTCACATTTTCAAATAGAAAAGGAAACAACATAGCAACAAACAAGTAAGACATGCTCAGGTTTCAAGGAGACGTGAGTCCCATGGGCCTCTTTTAAACACAGGAATATATTCTGAAGGAAGTCAGTGGAAAGGAGTGTAAATTGTAAAACATCATCAAATAGAAGAATTATGAAGGCTGGGACAAAATTTGAAGATCAAACAACGAGACACATAATAGAAAAAAATAATTATTTCAACTGTGCAGGAATCCTCTGAGAGGATAAAGTGCATTTACAGAACAGATTAATTGTAGTTTTTAGGAAAAACATGAAGTTTGCTGAGAAAGCAGTTTCTCTGCGCTGGGCTTCAACACACCTTGGGTTTTTTTGTAATTAAGATACAAACAGAAAATTGTATATCAGGAAACTTAGCATTGGAATAAACAATAGCACAGGACCCAATACTTTGTCATGTTCTTAATGTGCTTAGGAATTCATTTTTTTAACTGATGATACCATAGGTGACTGTAAAAACTTGCAACTGTACTGAAGACTTGAGGGTAGCAACTGTCATACTAACATGTTTTATTTAATCTCAAAAATTTGTTTTCAGATGTAAATTATTTTCCCACTTCCTGCTCACCATCTATTCCAGGTCATTTAACAGCAACTTCCAGCCTTGCACAACACTTAGAGATGTTTTACCATTAACTGAAATATGTCAGTCACCTCTCCTGTCACATAAATCAACAACAGGATTTCATCTTGCAATTGCAGTTACTTCATTTCTTCAACAAGAATTTCACAATGGGATACAATGAAAGGCTTTTGGAGAGCCCGGCTGGCTCCCTGATTGCCATCTTGACTGTAGAGACAACTGGAAAAGACAAGAGAAATCCAGTTTTCAAAAGCAGAAGTCATGCTTGTTGAATTCAGTTTTGTATCAGTGATACACAGTGACAATTTTAAGGAAAAGTAGCCCACAGACTAACCCTACTACATCTCTACGTTACAAGCTAGAGGTGGCAAGGAGCATACAGGCAAACTAAATATTTGCTATTTGCTCCTTAATTATTCTATACAATTGCTAAGACTAATGAGTCTAAAACATGTAGTATTCTACTGGACAAGCAGGAGAATAACACAATATCCAGAAAATAACTTGTGCCAGTATTTTACAAGTTTGTAATGAGGACTTCAGATGGTAGAGCTGGAAACACAGAAGGGCCTAGAGAGGACTTTGATGTAGCTTGAAAATGGAAAAAATATTGACACAAAAGTTATTCTCTGGGAGAATTAACACAGTATAAAAATGAACGTAGGGTATGTACTAGTCCAGCATTAGAGGTCAGATCAATTAAAAAATCTTCATTTTCCCCCAGGAATTTTGATTCAGCTACACTTTGTGCCCTGTGAATAGCACATTATTACTTTATGCCAATAAAATTCAGTAAAGCAGGTATCATTGCTGTATACTGCAAAATCTGTCTAGAGTACATGTTGTTCGTCCATTTCCTGACTTACCATGTTTAATAGTTTTTCCCCTCTCCTTAATACTGGATTACTGTATGACACAGAGACCTATTTCATAAAAGCTGAAGATGCCTCTGCCTTGTCTGTAGAGCTTGCTCATGGGATGAGTGAGGAAGTTGGATTTCGTGTTGGTGGCTGAGATGAAGCAATGCCAAACCTTTCCTATGGAAGCCCCTTTGCCAGTTCAGGAGGACATATGCTCAAGGCAGATTCTGACTAAATCATGCAAATTAAATTTAGAAAAATGTCAATGACACCATTACCCTTATAGAAAAAAATCTGCAAAAGCCACTTGTGATACCTACATAAACAAAGGATCTTGAGAGACCAAGAAGATGTTTTCAATGCACCTTTGCTGCATGAGAATAGCATCCATTTCTCTTGGATGTGAGAGGCAGGTTCAGAGCATGGATAGGCCTGTTTGTTGTTCAATTTATTTTTATAAGTTTGAAACTACTCATTACAGGAAAACTAGGTATAATTAATGCCATTTAGTGATGTTTGATAAGAGACGTGTGTAATGTGTAGTCATCTGTGATCCCAGAGGACGCTTCTGGGTCACAAGCCTCTGCCAGCTGGTGTTAAAGCTGGTGGTAAATACCGTAACTCTATGGCATCTGATCATTCCCATTTCCTTTGCTGACTCTAAAGCACCCAGTCTTCCTCAAAGGGCCAGTAAAGCATAGATGCAGCCTTAATGAAGGGGCAGCACCTTCCACTTGCTGTCAGATGAAATTTATTCTGCCCCAGGGCTTCTGGAGGATCACTGACTGCTACGGACAAGGGACCAGCTAATGCTCCCCAAGTACCATCTCTGAGAGATATTGCATGTTCCTTATAGCTAGACAAAATACAGACTGCTAGACTCACCTCAATAACATAAGCAGTTTTCAAGTAAGTTTTGAAGGAAAAGGTAATACACATCACAGAGGTCAACTGGAGAAAAAACCCAACATGAATATATTCACAAGGATAGCTCATCCTGGTCAGCTTTCTTTGAGTAGATGACTGACTCATCTGAAATCAGGATTTTATTAAAACATTCGATTAGGATTCCACATAGGAAATTATTAACAAGCTTTTTGGAAAAAAATATTGTGTTCAATACATTCAGTAGTGGCCTTGTTTCAAAATATAGACATCTGCTAGTAATGTCTAAAGTGACATAAGGTTATGTTTGTATAACGCAAGACTGGAAGACAATGTCAAAATGGGTGAAGATCCAAGCCTAATACAGTAAGAACTGCATGACCTGAGGTGGACTGTAGTAAAAGAAACTGAATGAAATGGAACAGCAGAAAGTGCAGTGGTACAGACTAATAACAAGACTTAAACTGGGAGTTTAGCAGCTGGAAATGACAAAAGACCTGTGCACCGCAGTCAATGCTAAGTGACAGGGAACCACCAGTGTAGCAAAGCTGCGAAAAAAAAGTAGTGCAGTCCTAGAATGTATTGGATGAACATTTCCAGTAGAGATGAGGCATATTAGTACCATTCTACAGGAAAAAAGCACCCTTATCTGCAGTAATATGAAGAGTTCAAGCCACCCATGTTGAACCTGAGCATCAGCTGTGACAAGTACAGAATAATAACTAGCAGAGCCAGAATATGGAGAGGATGGATCTTACAAGAGATGATTAAGAAAGCTTGCATGGACTAGCTTAGTGAAATGACACATATGGAGGAATGCATTTATTGTCCATAAGTGTATCAGAATTGGTTAGGATAGAAGGAGAAAAGTTAAGGTGAAGTACAAATGTGGCATGAAGTGAGGAATAAACTGTCCATCTTAATTTTAAGATGAAAACTTGATTTAGGGTAAGATATGTCAGGATTGCATTGAAAACCAGCCCAGTGTTAAAAATAAAGCCTGTTCAGAAACCATGTATTCATTTTAGGATATAAGTTTGTTTGTTTGGGTTTTTTTAATTTGTCTGAAGTCTATGTTCCCTAATTTCCAGACCTAGTTTTTGAGAAAAATTAACTTGAAATCATAAATTTGATGTTCAGATGGACTTTTGGCTGTGTCTCCAAGCAGCTGAGACCTGGGGCTCTGGATTTCGCTCTGAAATGTACAACTACACAAGGAGAATTTTATGGATAATTGTGATCGGAAATGGGGCAGTAATACCCAGCATTTGGGCACTGGACTGTGCCAAGCTCCTCCAAAACACAAGCAGTTCATCCATTCATAGTAAAATAGTGCCTCTCTATGGAAAGGGCCAAGGTCTAGTTGTAACAACTCAGAGGAAATTAATTAAAATATTTTATATTCTTTACCTATTTATGTATATTTCACACTTATGGAACATAATAACTTTAGCGTCTTCCTGAATTCAGAGTCTACCTGAATTCCAGCCCTTGTAGTTGTTCTTATGCCCTGTGACAACCCAGTGAAGTTCTCTGCTGCTTGATTTTTTTTTTTTCCTTTCATGCTTAAACTTCTGCAAATCCTTCCGCTGATAAAAAAAATAATCAGTGTCTTTTCTCTTTGGAAAAAGATCTGCAAGTGGACAGGGGAAAGATTATTAATGTAATGTCTATTCTAGGAAGTGAAAAGGGCCAGTATCCTTTTCTGACTCAGATGACATCTGATTTGACACAACTCACTTCTCTGCAACAAAGCTCTCCTTCCAAAGCAGTTTGGCTGCATGCAAACTGCACAACCAGAATAACCCTTGGCACATGCTAGTCACAAGATCATACTCTGCTTTTTGTGGGAGAATGCAAGTGTTTCAGGCTAAATCTGAGCAAAAGAAAGTGTAACGACTCAACAGCACTGAATTTTAAAGCAACCTGTAAGCAAGACAATACCCAGGAAGGTTTTGCTGCTATTCTTATTTCTGCTCTTCATATAGTCTGCTTTGCCCAGTCCCTTTTACACTGCAATGCTTTCCTTGAACACAGCTCGAAGTGCAAGTACTGAGGTCACAGCCACAGAACAGGACCTGGTTTAGCAGGTGCAAATATATGATTAAAAGATGCTTTCTCTGCAACCCAAACACAAGACAAGAAAGAACTGATGGAGAGAATGAAGAAATGGATGTGATTCTGTGATTGCACCATTGGCCAAGGAATGGCAAACCTGTTACCTGGACTATCAATGGAGATACCCTCCACCCTCTGTGTGTGTGTGTTATCATTTGCATTCTAACTACATATCTGGTTATATCAAGGGAAGGAGATTGTTGATGGTGCAAATTTCTACTTTGGAAAAGAGAGAAGCACTCTTTTCCTTCATTATAGGAAATACCAGATATGATCAGTTTTCAACCAATGAGTCCAAAGGCCTCATCATGGAAACTCTTGCTAGTATTATCTTCTAGATGTGTAAGGTATCAACAGACATAGAGATGCACCGGTTAAGAAAGCAATGGGCATGTTGATAGATAAATTAACAGATGGCTAATATTGGCATAATAATTTAATAATAGATCTTCTAGCATATGAATGGAAGATACCTTGACATGCTACTTTCTCACAGCTTTCTTAGATGAACACAGTATTGTTGAGGGGGAAGGAGGGAGAGTAAGGAAAAAACTCATTAGAATAAGCTTGGGAGTTGGAAATAATCCTGTCCCCGGCAAATGACCAGAGGAAATGAGAAACATCTCATAGAAATCAGTTACTCATAAATAATTGACTGTGGTTTTGCATATTTCAGAGAAGGCTGTGGACCTTGAGAAGCATGTGTGTGTGTGTAAAGGATGGCAAAGTTGCAAGTCTCAGTAGGATTTAACATCCATTATACAACACAGAGCATGACTAGTAGAAGAAATATCATTCATTTTCAATGACATTCCCAAAAACAGCCTGGACACAAGACAATAAGGATGAAGATTCTGACTTTCTTTTTTTTTTCTCTTTCTTATTTCAAATTGAAAGTCTAAAAGCAACAATTTCAGCTGTGCTGTAATTCAGCTAGATGCTCTGAATGATCTGTCTTGTGCTGTCCCACCCTGTCAGATTACAAAAGTATACTTGACTTCCATATTGGACAGGAGTCTGGGATAGGAGACAATGCCAGACCTGAAAACTAGCCACAGGGACAGGTGCCTATAGACAAGCATGTTCCTACAGATTAATAAGAATATGGATAGCATCACTATTTAATGGTTTAGCAAGTTCCTTGGAAATGGATCTGACTTTGGCAGATGAAACTGCACTGATTTTGCAGTGAAATGTAGAGATTCCAAATTTCTATCATTACCTATCAGAGACAATGAAAATTTGTGTAATTAAGCTCAATGATATGAGAAGAAGTGCAACGCATGACTGTTTAACAGTTTCTTCCTGCCTCAGTGTATTCTATGTAAAGGTCTTACGAAATTCATCTTGAAACAAACCACTTGTATGAGGATGTAAGTTGAGATATTGTTGATGGAGAGCACCAGAAATGAGAAAATGTAGATGAAGCTTCAAGAGCAGCAACTGAAGCTCTATCCAAGGCTGTTTTAAAAATCTGCTCTAAAACTGTCCTCAGATGTATCCATCACCACTCCACCTATTTTCAGTGGCAGAGTAGAGATTTTTGATAAGCCAAATAGCTTTACCACGCAGATACCACGCTCAGGATTCTCACTGCATTTCATCTTGAGAGAGATATCTTTTACAGCATTTCATTACTTTAGCTGACGCATAATAGTTCAGGATTCCTGCTTGAAATTTACAATTTACTTTTGACCATAACATAAGGGTGATATCATATAAGATTAGTGAACCATTTTTCTTTTAGATCATTTGATTGGTACTGTATCTTCAATTGTATCATAGTACATTAAGTTTAATTCCTTTTATTTACACCACAAACACCTATAACCTTGAAATCCTCATTCTCATTTCCTTATGTTGCATTGCAAAATTCAGGTTGTGCAACTGAGAAGTAAACATAGTGTCTGTGAGGCAATGGAAAATTCTACATAAAATCTGTTAACAAAAAAGAAATCAGCATCAAGAAATGTATATGGGAAGGATGATCAGTGTGAATCTGGAGTATTTAAAAAACATTTTTAAATGGCGTCAACAAATGCGGTGTCTGTCTCTTATCCATTGGACTTCCTGATGTAGCAGTATATTTTCCAGTACTGCCCTCTGAAAACACTAAAGTGAGATGATGTCACTGAAAAAATACCAACTTCAATAGCAGGCAGCTCCTACAGGACAGACCCAGTGAAATTCCAGAGCAGCAAGAAAGGGGAGAGAATAAGAAAAACCAAAAGCGAGAAAACTCATGGCTTGAGATGAAGCCAGTTTTATAGGTGAATGTAAGAGGAAAACAGTAAGTGATGCAAAAGCAGTCACTCACCACCTTCTACAAGCAAACTGATGCAAAATCAGTCTCTGAACAACAGCCACCTTGAAAGCCAACACCCCACCCCACCCCTTCCTTCTTTTATTGCTGAGTAAGACGTTATATGGTATGAAAAAAACCTTTGGTCAATTTGGGTCAGCTGTGCTGGTTGTGTCTCCTCCCACCTTCTTGCCCACTCATGGTAGATGGAGGCAGTGGGCAGAGTAGGAAAAAGAGAAAGCCTTGATACTGTGCAAGCACTGTTCAGCAACAGTCAAATATTAGTGTGTTATCAACACTGTTTTAGTCACAAATCCAAAACACTGCACAATACAGGCTGCTATGAAGGAAGTTAACTCCCTCCTAGCTGTGCCCAGTACAGTCTCCACCCCTTATTCCATACCATTTGCATCATGCTCATATCCCCTCATCAACACCCACCTCATCCTTTCACATATACACAGATGTCATTCCCTTAAGTCTACAGGCCATCCCCATGAAATGTTGATTCCAATATGCATTCAAATATCCATTAAAGTCTATTCAGTTAATTTAGTCTGTGACTTGGGCTCCATCTGTTATGGTGGTCACTCAGGACAGGAGACTTGGCATGTTGTCATGTATTACTGGGTGCTAAAACCAGTCTGGGCAGGGTTATCGCTGCACTTGCCCAGTTTCTTGTGAGGCTCTTATCCTCTGTTGGTTCAGGTGGTTCCTGCTATATGTACTTCCTACAACATACAATTCAATTCATGACTTATTTTCCCCCGAGGTTAAATCTCCTTGAGGTACATGCCAGTTTTCCCCATCCTCCCACACTAGCCCCCAAGTGCACCCATGTTCTTGAGTGAAAGCAGTCCCACAAATGGATTTACCTGTTCCCAAGAGAGGAGCAACCCACACTGCCTTTCCCAGGCAGTTCCCTTACATGTGCTACAGTAACCTTACCTCCTCCTACAGTGTGTAGGGCCTTTGTCTGGGAAGGGCCAGATCAGTCATCAGAACCTCTGGTGTTGACCAGCCAAATGGCTTCTGCTAAATTTACATCCCAATGTTTCCATGTCCCAGTACTCATCACTCTCAGCATAGTCTTCAGCAGTTCATTGTATTGCTCAGTCTCTCCAGAGGCTGGTGGATGACGGAATGAGATACACCCAATGAATGCCATGTTCCTTGGCCCCAGTGACTATGGGACTGTCTTGGAAATGGGTCCTGTTGCCTGACTTAGTTCTTTCTAGGGTGCCATGTTGCTAAACATCTTGCTTTTCAAGGCCCACAATGCTGTTTTGGACAGAGGCGTGGGTTACCGGGTACATTGCCACCCATGTGAAAGTCATCTCCACCATGGTAAGCACATAATGCTTGTCTTAGCAGATTCATGGCATTAATTCTACATGACAACATGCTTGTTAGTGCAGCCAGGCTGCTTCAGCAGCCAGTTATTACTGAGGAAGCAAAGAATAACAGAATTTCATAGCAAGCACCTGATCTTCTCCAGTTCCTCATTGCCTGTCCTGATCTTCTCATCTGTGAAGTTAAAGGTCCCTGGGAAGTGTGTATCTTTGGAACTGAACACAAGCCTGGTCACTGATACCTCAAAGAGTGTTAATAATATCTACAAAAACATTCAGATATTAGCAGATGTTTGCAGGGCATTTACCCTTCCTGTCCAAGAGAAGACAGTGACTGCCCACGGTGTCATGGTGACCTTGGGAAGAGCTGTTGCTCTGCCCTAGGCAGGTGATGCACAGTGCTCATCGTATTCCCCCTGGGACTGTTCCAACCACATGCCCACATCAGGCCACCTCAGCTGTGCCCACACTGGATGACTCCTCAGCCAAAATTAACACCCCTTTGCAACAAATACTTCCCTCTGCAATTGCATTACCCCCTCTTCTGGTGGCATTTCTTTGGCAACAGACCTCCTTACCAGCTAAATGTCCACAACAATTGCCCTGTGCAAAGTTCAGTGGAGGAGGACCAAGCTCATGCAGTAAATGGGATGTACTTTGACAGTATGGCTGGCTTTTTGAAACTCTTCCTCTTACACTTTTGATCATGATCAAGTGACAACTAATCAATCTATTTGTTTGCATTGTAGGTACTTAAGAAAACTGGGAAGGTAAGGAGTCACACTGCTGTGATTTAGCAGAGCTCTTGCAGCGTCTCAGGACTGGTGCAGGTTGGAAAGACAGGACTTAGCCACAACTTGTTACTCTTAACAAGCCTCAAATGGCACAGAAGAATAAAGCACAAGGTACATGATTTTAATGCTTGGGAAAGAGCTGTATGAATAGGTATGACTCAGTGTGTTACCTACATATGTGTATAAAAACTAAAAGATGCAGATCGCAGTGGACACCATGTAAGACCAAGAGGATACCTGCATTGCCTGAGTTAGTCCAGTCATGAGGGCTATCAAAATCTAACGTCTGAATGTTTTTGGCAGCCAGTTCTGACTGTTGAGAGTACAGTGATAACCATACAGTTACAGTGTCTTCCCAAAGATGAATGGGCCAATGAATCCAGAAGTCTTCTCACTATTTGATAATAGGAACTTCTGACAAAAACTAGTTTGACTAAGACTCAGGAAGACGAAAAAGTGATGAGGAGGGACAGAAGGAAGAGCTGGGAAACTGAAGATCCATTTTTTGACAGATAGTGTCAAGGCGCAGCGAGGACTAGCTTCTCCCTAAGGCAAGAGGAGCCAGGAGTCACGCACGATAACATGGGTGGTGGAGGCAGTGGCCTCACCAGCAAGGAAGGGCCCACTTCCACACAGCCCAGGTGAGGCGAGCGGGGCAGGACTGGTGGTGGTAGCCAGGTCCAGCCCAGACTCCAGCCCAGACTTTTTTTTCAGAAAGCCAGAGCTGCCAGGTCCATGCGAGGCCAAGTCAAGACGTCAAGCCAGGAAGTCAGGGTCAGGATCAGTGGAGACAGTAACCAGGGTCAGACAAAGCCCAGTAACTGCCAGGCAGGTCCATAGCAGTGACGCAGGTCCAAGGTTAAGCTGAGAAGTCAGTCCAAGGGGCAGGGACTGGATCAACAGGGTACAAGGCCAAGCACAGGCATGACTGTGACCCAGCTGTAGCTGCAGCTCAGGTAGGACTACATGGGAGACCCTCATCCTAAAACAGCTCCCAGGGAAGGGGGGGGGGGGGGGTTCAGCCCTTGCTACAGCCTCTAGCTTTCTTCACAACAGCCTTCTTCAAGGTCACCAGCTGTGCTCTTTCCAAGCTGGCCCTGAGCCCTGGCAGCCAAACCCCCAGGAGGCTGGAGGAGGTACTCAGGGGCCTCACACACAGATGTTCAGTACAGTGACTAGAGGGGTTTACAGCAGACATATATATCAGGAAAAAAGGCACAATACTCACAAACATAAGCACAAGTGAGACGGAGCTGGGCTAGAATGTAAGTGTCATACTGTATTTCAGTTCCTTGCTTGAAGACAAACTATGGTGTAAATATGTAAAACTATAGACACATTGTGATAGGGGACACTAAATAAGTCTGTCTGGTTTTGGTTTTTTATTGCAAACAAGGAAGGACATTTTGCAAAAATGAAAGCAAGACACTGAAACAATCAAAATCATTCCATCACCTTTCAATTAAAAGATGGTGGGGGTTTTATTTATTTGGGGTACACATTATTTGCTCAATATGTTCCGTTTACAAAACTGCAGAAGGAGGTAGCTCCTCTTCTTAATCAGTAGGCTAGGAGATAAGATACCCATCTGTGGCCACACTAAGGCAAGGAAGACAGGGAATCAAGTGGGAGATAGGAGAGTGACTGGCTTCTCCCTGTGCACTCTTCAAGTTCACTTGTATTCACTTCCAGGTCAAACAGAAGCTAGTAGATAGTACCTAAGCTAATGGTGGGATGAATAACAGACATGTACTGTGACTGTGATGGAAAGCTGCTCCCTGGCCATTCAGACTGCTAGAGATATGGTGCCAAAGCAGACAGGGAAGGCAGGCATGGTTAATGGACATATGATGAAACTACTCTTTCTGACAAACCCCATTCCTCCTCATTCCAAGTGCCGACAGATGGGCACAAGTGGTGAGCTCTTCCTCTCTTGGATTTTCCTTCCTTTCTTCAGATGTTATGAAATATATACCTAAAAAACAACTGTTGCTGTGCATGGCAAGGTCTTTCTGAACATTCCTTCACCCTTGCTGTCATACCACTTGCACATGAACAATGCTACTTCTAGGCCATATATAAATAAAAAAGCTAAATGTAAAATCCTCAGTAAAATTCTTACTGGGAACTATAGGGCTCATATATAACAAATAGGCTTTCTTCAGTAGTAATACAGCAATTCAGCTGTGAATGATCCATTTCTTTCTGCTTTGCACATGATCAGCTATATCAAAATTGCAGAATCACAGAAGCCCAGAGTAGCTGAGATTGGAAGGCACCTCTGGAAATCATCTGGTCCAACCTCCTGCTCAAGGCTACAGCAGGTTGCTCGGGGCAGCGTCCAGGTGGGTTTTGAGTAGCTCCATGGATAGAGACTCCACAGCCTCTCTGGGCAGGCTGTTCCAATGTTCAATCCACTTCACTGCAAAAGTTTTTTTTCTTATGTTTAAGTGGAATTTCCTGTATTTAAATTTGTGCCCATTGCTTCTTGTCATTTCACTGCATATCAATGAGAAGAGTCTGGCTCCATTTTCCTCATTCCCTGCCATGAGGTATTTATACACATTGACAAGATGCCCCTGAACCTTTTCTCTTCTCTTCTCTTCTCTTCTCTTCGCTTCGCTTCGCTTCGCTTCGCTTCGCTTCTTTGCTTCACTTCACTTCGCTACACAATCTTACCCTTTCAGACAGTATGGTGGTGGGTTTTGATCAGTTTTGACCAAAGTTTATGTTTCCGATTATCAGTTTCATTAGAAAAAAAGAAACCATGTCCATTTACCCATAAAGCAATTTGCAAATATTTTATGCAATAGAAAAACAAGAAACAAATCCTGCTTTGCTATGATACCATGTCATATGCTGACAGCTGAAAACACAAAACTGGAGAGTGTAAACACAGGGATTTCCTCACTCTTTTGGATATGCAAAGCCAGGAGAGCTGTAGGATACAAAGCCGATGCTGTTACTGGTTGCTACAAACAGAATGTGTTTGTCCTCTTTTAATCAAATTTATCAGTTCATCATGTGAATGATGAGCCTGTAGCTTAGGACAGGAATGCTTAAGAGCCCAGCTTTACTTTCCTGGATCCAAGCTAAATTTGCAAGTTGTATGGAAAGTATCAACTTTTTATTTATAAATAAATCTTTCAGCTGAAGTGCACTTAAGAGATGAATGATCCCCTAAGCAGCAATACAAATGAAAGAGGCAAGTAGAACAAACAAAGAATAACACTATCATCAGCTTGATTTTTATCCAAGTGTTTTGTTATAAGCCTTTATTTTAAAAACTTGTAGGTGGATACAGTGGACCAAATGTTGCCATTGTTCATATCCTATATAATCTCTCCTTAAGTTCATTGTGCTTAAGCAGAATTCAGCTTTACTTTTGTCCTAAATTATTTTGGTCATTCTGGATTGAAGGTAGGCCACTGAGCCAATCAAAATTATATTTCATTTTCTGAGATGTAAAATGCATTCTGTGTAAAAGTATCTGTACAAAAATATTCTGCATCTTTTCAAAATCTCAGAAAGGCTTGAGCCTGGCAGCTGACATAGTTTTGCAACCAACTGGGAAACCTGAAAGCTTCCATATCTTGGTATGATTTAATACAAATAACTTTAAAGTATTTGCATTTCTTGTATACAAAACTCAAGTCATCAGAGACAGAATAACTACAAAATTAACTAAACAGCCATTACTAAAAAGAATTGCCCATAAAATGAACAAGCCAAAAAAGTATAATCAGAGTTGAAAAGTAAATAGTAAAGTATAAGTACAAGGTACTGGTACCTGATCCATCACCTATCCACAAAAGGTGCCTCATATCCCTGATACCTCATTAGGTCTCCAGTTAAGATGTATCTGGATAGATGTCTCTTATTTCTGGGCTGGGCAGGCCAGCAGCAGGAGTGGCAACAACATGATTGAACATCTGGGACCCAGTAATTTTGGTCTGGGAAGTCACACAACCTGTGGTGCTCCATGGTAGCAGTATGTCAGTGCAACTGTCCCAGGTTTCTTTCCCTCCTACAGTAAGCCAGGGCCCTTGCATAACATCCCTCTCCTTTTCCTGTTACTGTATATATCTAACAACTACCATCTAAAAACAACCCATTGCAGTTTAGAGGGTCACTGAGGTGCAGAAGAGAGAAGGAACATCTTGATGCAGCCAGAAATCAGCCTCATAAAATGTTCCATGTGGACTAAAAACATTGCCCCTGAAAAGGACAAGTCAGGGATTCATCCTTCTGACAGACCACTGTTGTTCCCTAGCTGCTCTCACTGGAGCTCTGCAGGCCAGAAAGAACGGGGTGCATCACAGATGGTATCCATCTAAAGACACTACTGTCCAGAAGAGATGCATTTCCAGAATTCACATTAGTCTCTGGTGATTCCACTGCTGCTCAGCTCTGCCCATGGCTGCCCTTTTCACTAGTACTCTTCTTTTTTTTTTCCTACCCCACACTCATATACAGCAAGGCAATTCCTTATGGACATTGCCAAGACTAGACTTGGAGGTGAGCACTTGTCCCATCTGTTTTGTACAACCTACAGTGAAGATTAATTAAAGGGGATGTAGCAAAGAACATGTTGTGCTCAAGAGACAGTAAATCACCTAGCCTTCTCTTTTTAACTCCCCTGCAAATAAGTCTAGAATGGAGGGTAAATAAAGTTCTCTAGTGGACATTTTGCCCTATATTAGCCTTCAGAGAGCCCTCTGTTTTATAGGAGTCACCAGAGTCCTGGCCTAACGAAGCAAATAAAAAGATGGCAATCATCAAATGTAAGCTTCCTAACAGGCAAGCTGATATCCGGAAGATAATACTGATTGATGAACAAGGTGATACCCTAGATGATACCTCATTAATCATTCAGATGGCCTTTCTGTAGACCTCAGTATCTTCACAGACTATCTTCAGCTCGTCAGGCAGTGCCTCACTGAATGCGCTCCTCTCCATCTTGGAATGACCTGATCATCCACTGCAGGCAGGGCCAAGAGGAATTTCCCATTGTAAAGGGATGGAGGGCTATAAGGAACCATGGTGGCATTCTTCATGTCATCTTTGGGAGTGCAAATGACCTTGATAACTTTATCCAAAAAGTGGACTACACTGGGGTCAATATAAGTCAAACAGGTTAGGTGCAGCGGCACAAAACAGGGCACCAACATGATGGGGATCACTGTCTTTCTAAACAGTCTTGGAAGACAGATTGGCTTCCAGAAGGCACCACCTGCTCTGGACAAAGTCAGGGGTGAGGACTAAGACAATTTTCTGGCGTCCTTGAATGGCCTCAACCATGTTTTACTTGGTATAAAGTCCCTGTCATGACAGCAGGCCTTCAGATTAGGAATCATGGCTTCTAGGCTCTGGATAAGGTTCTTCACCCAGGCTGAATTGATCTTACCATAACTGACAAAGACGTGGTGAGTCTCACGGGCTGCCAGTGCAGGTAGCTCAGGAAGCACCTGTGGCCCTTGAAGATCTGTCATTCCTGCTCTTGCAGATAATGCAGAGCTGGTCTCACTAATACAAGTATCCGAAATGGGTTTATTTTCCTCTTTGAAGTCCATCATTCTTTGCTGCAAAAGCAAACCACGAAAGCACAAATGATGAAATCGTGCACCGTAAAAACAGACAGAAATAAAATGCATAATTTTGCAAACTGTTCTGCCTACCAAAGGTATACCATTTTGCCTGTCTGTGCTTCTCTTCTCGGGCTACACTACGCATTTGTGGTTTTGGTTTCACAGACACACTGATAATGGTGACAGACTCTGAGTTTCGGAATTGGGGTATCAAGCATCTGGCTTAGTCCCTGGCTTCAACTCAACTTCTGTCACATTGGTGAGCACTGATTCATACTTTTAATTTAACCCAGTGGAATTGTTTCTGGGAGCAAATGTTTTTCATCTAGCTAGAATTTTAATTAAATTACTATAGGAATTATAAGTAACTATATATTCCATTCAGGCATTTGCAGCAGCAAAGCTCCTTAGTAGTACATATCAGTATTATCTACTTGGGATTCAATATTAGGAATGCACAGAGTATTGTTCACTGCTTTTGATATTATTAACACAGAGAAGCAAGAAGCAGAGCTAGTACCATAAGTGCAGCAGCCCTCTTCAGACAGCTCTCCACAGACCAGCAGAAAGTGTCCTGAACCTTCTCAGACAGGCTGTCCTTCACTTCAGCCTAGCTATGCAAGACAAGAAGGAAGCAAACAGATTGCCTTGGAGCCCTTTATAAGAGCTAGATGTAATCGCTGTGGAGGTTTTTGTTCTTGGTGTGAAAATCCCTCTGAAGTGGTCCATCCATCCACACCAGGGGGGCTGTGGGGAGAATACGTGGACCTTTCCAAAAACCCAAGGTGCAAGATGCCGGTTCCCCATGAACAATGAGGGTGTAGTAAGGCTCAGGTACTGCCACTCTACATTGCTCCCTGCATCATCCAAGGCCTCATTAGTCATAGAAAATATTACTTTTTGCAAAGATGCAAAATTTCAAGCAACTTTGCTTTATGATAGCAAAAAGAAATAAGGGGTGCCAAAGTTATAAATACCAGCTGTGTCCTTCCCATGCCAAATACTCTCATCTCACCCAGCACTGGTAAGCCCACCACCTGAACGAGCCACATGGCATCTTGCTAAAAGAACTGTATGAGTGGTGCAGGGTGTTCTCTAATGTCTCCAGCCTCCTCATTCCCCCCTTTTCCAGCTGATTGCACGCAAGGGCCTCCTCTCCCTTTCCTGTCCTTCTCCTCCTCCACCTCAGAAAGGAATTCCCCTCTGCTGAGCTGACACGAGGGCCTGAAACCACAACTAACCAGAGCTGCCAGCACCAGCAGAGAGACTAGGAGCCCAAGCAACAACCATCTTTGTTTTCCCTACATCTCCCACCACAGCCCTTGGGTGCTGGGAGTGGGGCATTGCTTTGGGATTGGGGCATCATCGCCACTGCGTGAAGGAGCGTAGCGCGGCAAGGAGGAGGGAAGCATTTACTCGGTGCCTGGGAAGAGGCAAGATGTGAGCCCTGGAGGCTGCTGGTTTCAGTGACTCTGACTTCTCTGCCAGGAAGTCCTGCCCACACTGCTTTTCCTGTTGGCATGGAAGCTAGCTTGGTCAGGTGTGGGGGAGGTGTGTCCCAGCACTTGGTGGGGACCCAGGTGGGGTGCATGGAGATGCAGAGGTGAGAAGAGCAGCTCTGGAGGAGCAGCCTGGCAAGGCTGTCTCCATCACAGTGGGAGGGACCTTGAGGGCCTCAGCACAAGGGATAACTCTTTGTTACATGACTGGAAGAGGAAGAAAAAGTCATTCCACACAGCAAGAGACACACCGCCATAGGGTGGAGAAATGGGGACAGGGTGGAGGAGAGAGGGCATACTCCCATGGCTAGGGTAAGGGACACACTGACACCGAGGTGCACGCACCCAGGGTAGCGTGGCCCGAGGGTACCCACCTTTCAGACAAGCCCTACTTGCCACTGTGGGATTGTACGCAGCTACAGCTCTCGCTACTGCTAACTGATTTGCTGATAGCCAACGCTTTTTACGCCTTTTCTTTTTAGTGGTTCTGCTTCAACATTTTCGGTATCATTGATCATTTTATCAGGAAACAGAATTATTATTCCTTATTTGAAAAAAACATCATTATAGATCAACAAATATAGATCGTGCACTTACTCTTATTTTCAGTGGGAGTTATATAATTGCTACAACTCTAAGTCTTACTGGCAGAAAAATGTGTGTAAACACACATTTATTCAATGCATTGTAATAAATCATACATACAGTACATGCACTCATGTACAGCAGTTCTACCTTTTGAGGAAAACACTTTCAAAATGAAGCTGAATTTTCATGGAGTCATACACTTTTATATTGAAGTGAATTAAATAAATGGAAAGGGTCAATAGAATATAGTAGTTTTCCATTTTTAGTTGCCAGAGACAATCAGACCTTGGAATATACACACTTGCTACTGAACTGGGCAATGGAACATCATCACAGGGAAACAGCACTGAGCAGAGAGATCACCATTTACTTTTGATAAGCAATTTGGCAGGGGATACTAGCACATTTAATTGAAGCCAGAAGCAAATCATCTTGCTTTCTCCTTCACTTAGTCTTCATTTAACCAAGGTAAAGACTGGCTTTCTGTTTTCTATCCTCATCAGAAAATGAGCCCAAACTACTTCAAATCTTAGCCTTCCACAAAGCAGATCTTTACAATTTATTCCTATTTTGCTCTTCCTTTACAGTAGGATCCAATCGCAAAATGCGTAACAAAAGCTCAGCTGTACCTTCCTAAATACAAAATTGTTACAGTAGACTCTACCTCTCTAAGTAGGAGATTTGTGACCCCAAAAAAACTTCCTTAAAGTGATGCAGGGAACAAACCTTATGTAAGCTTCCCACTGGAACTTCTCACAGCCTTCTATAAACTGGCATTAGCTTAAACCATACAGTACATGGGTACCCTAATCTTTTCTGTCACATTGCCTGGACATCTCTGCACACTTGGAGATCACAGAACTCCTGTCTTGAAGTTCCTTTCTTGTAGTTCAAATGCATTTGGTTCTGTTTTCCTGAACTGGTTTTAAAACAAAACGTGACTCCTGCAAATTCTCCTTTGTTCAATGAGGTGCTGCTGCTGTTCATTCCTCTCAAATGTTTTTTTGCTCACCTACCTTGCATGTAAAGCTAAATGTAAGCTGTAACAGTGAGACAACAGACCCCATGGTAAGAGAAAAAGACATCTTTTTTCATTTTGCACTCAACTAGACACAAATCACAGCTATTCAGTTTCCCCTGCATACTTTTTCTGCAACTTCTTCTACTCATCTGACTCTCCACTGTGACAGCCACGTTGGCTGGGTAGGTAGAGGTTCAAGTCAGTAACTCAGGTTGGAAGCAAGTTGTACTCCGCACCTGGATGATGAGAGTGCAGCTCCTGCAGGAGTCCACAATTGCTTGCAACAAAATAAATACCATGGTATGAGAATATCTGATGCAGAAGGTCCTGGACTTTGCTTGATCCTTTGAAGGAAAACAGAATACCCTATCCAGAACACATGAGCAGTTCAGATGTGTAAGAGAGAGCTGTACTCAGAGAGCTTTCAGCACAAAGAGACAGAAGTATGTGTTTCCCACACACACACCTCTTTTTTTTCCCCGTCTTACTTTGGGGTGGGTTTGATTTTTTCTTTCTGTTTTGTGAATGGTTCTGGTTTGGTTGCTATTCATCCGCTTTCTGCTGTACTTGCTTTTTGTTAGCAGATACAACAGCTTCTGGGCTTTTTAATTTTTTTTTTTTTTTTAAGAACCTTATCTTTACTCACTGTTTCCTCCTAAAAATAAAAACCTCTTGGCTGTGATTCTTGCCAAGATACTCATAGCATTTTTTCCACCAAGTGTATGCTGACTGATACAGTTATGTCCAGTCTACCACATACAATATCTGCCCCTGACTTCCTGTTTCTTACTGCATTTATTTAGCATTTACCACAAAACTCAGAATTATCTATCTGGTGAAGCCTTATCCCTGCTTCCACCTCCCATTCTCTCTGTACTTATTGCTTTTTTCCAATGCTGCAGCCATTATGCCCAGGATGCTCTTCAGAACAGACATACAGGATCTGTGATGACTCAATGAGAACAAAAACAATGCACAGGGGCTGCTAAAAGCTTCTGCAAGCAATCCATCCACCACATTAACAAGTTGCAAATAACAAAGCTGGACTGAAAAGTTGAATCCAGAACCCCACTGTATAACGCACAGCCAAAGCCTCCGCTGGCTTCACAAGTCTGCCTGTTGCAGCAGCTATACTGCCCAGTACAGACAGGAAGGGTGACCTCAAACACAGCCCCATGCTGCCATGGTTAAATTGCTTTCACTCTGCATGGGATGTATCCTCACAGTGTGTCCTGTAAACATTCACATCTGGACAGTCCTAGCTTGTGTAGATCTGGACCATACTTCCTTGCACATTGCAGAAATACAAGGTCCTGAAGTATGCGAGCATCAGATCCTTGGCTTCCAGTTTAATCCAGAGCACCTCAGCTCCCTATACAGCACATGAAAAGAACTGGGTGCATTAGAATGGGATGTGAAATACTTTTCGCTAATCACCGGGAACTGTAAAGCACAAGGCTGTGTCCAGACATCAACTCTTCTCCACAATGCCTGAGTCAGTAACGTGAAAGAAATAAAAATGCACACTCAAGAGCTAAAGCCTGGGTATGATTGCCTCTGCGTGGGTGTGTTCGGAAAAAAAAAGAGAGGTCTGCTAGCTGGTATACATGCACCTTGAAGTTTGGACACACCAAGTAGGCTTGCAAAGCAACTGCATATTCCATAAAAGGTGAGAAAAAATGCTGAAGGCCTTACCATGATTGACAAATTTTAAAGTGGTTTTCTTTCCAGGCTGTATCTTTCCTGCTCTCTGTTGAATCTTAATTACTATGTCTCAAGCATAAAGAATTTGATAGTGTAAACTGCAGTTACACAAAATTGACAAATGTCTTCTGCCCAAGGACAGGGCTTTGAGGAAGGACTAGAAAAATCTTCCAGACTCTATTACTGCAGACAAGGAAAGATCATTGCAGTTACTGTTGAAGAGAGCTCTTCACTTTAGACTACAGTCCAAGTCTCCCCAGATTCACTTTTGTGAGCATATAACCTTGTGCAAACTCTGGTATAAATGGATAGAAAACAATTCCTCCTCCATCTGCAAACCAGCTATGATTGTTCAACAGGAAAGTCAAAAAAACCTCCTTTTAGAAATCCTACAGGTGAATTTCATGCTCTGCTATTAGCTTTATAAGAAAGACAAAGATACATTCAAGAAATGCCATGAGCCAAACCAAGAGCTGCTCACCACCAAGAGGGAGTTGTAGGAAGCCCGTACAGTTCACTAGCTCAACAGAAAATCAACCCAAGAAAACAATGCAGCATTTATTTCTAGGCTGACAGAGTAAATCCAGTCTCAGAGGGACCCAAAGAGCACAAAAGCTGGTGTGCACATGGGGAGGGCAAGCCATCTCATCACTTCAGCTGTTTATGACACCAAGACATAAAAGGATTTAAAAACCCTTTTATTTTTCCACTGAGGAAGAACCTTTTGTGATCTAGTACCTCTTGAAGGACACATTGTCACTCACTTATGGCTTCCACTGAAGTTCACACAATACCCTACATTCATTGGTTTTGCAGATCACTTGAACTCACTTACATGGTGCTTCTCCTGTGTTTTCTTCATTTATCCACCAAAGAGAATTGCATTATTAAGAAGATATAGGAAGTCACAAACCCCTGTTCTTACAAGCTCCTGCGTGGCAAGTCTTGTCTCTATAGAAGATCACACTGCTGCTGTCTGCCCCAGCAAAGAATCTGTGACATTTGTCATTCTCCAAAGTTTGAAGAACTACTTTTCTTCTGCAGTGCACGATCAGCACCATTTCACAGAAGCTCCTCAGCTGGGCTGCCACTTGCTTCTCCCTGCCAACCACAGTGAGTCAGAGATATAGAAAGACAATCTTTTGTATGACTGAACACATCAGTACTTTATGGTGAAGACAGAAGCTTCCTTATATTTTGGACCAATTCAGTGACTGCAGACCAATCTGAAGGTTTGGCAAACACCATTCATGTCCCTGACTATAGCTGTGTCCTACTATCACCACTGAATTTCAGCAAAGAATTTACAGCAAATGGCATAAAAATCATATGGTTCTGTGCTTTGGTTTCAGCCAGGTCTTATTTACAATGACCACAATGAGTCAAGAAACTGTCTACTCAAGAAATTAGTCTGAGTTCATGCTGATGTGAAAGTAGATTACATAGGCAGAATGATAAAATCTAGACAAGATAGGGTCCTTGTAAAACAACAGGAACTTAAAAATTTCTGAACACAAAAGAGGCAAGATCTCATTAAAAAGTTTCCAGTGACAAGACCACTGACTCATTGATGTGCAGTAAAATAGATCAAAACTTTCAGAAACATTTCAGAAATTGTTAGCATTTCCTGGCTTTATATTAATACATTTTAATACTATGCATGCTTCTATTTTTTTTTCCAGAACATAGTAGGATATATATCTTGAACAAAACAGACGCATGCAAACATGCCATCCCACACAAATTAATTCTTCACCATTAAGAGCTCTGTTCATTGCCTAGCACAATTATGGTACACTTTATTAAATAGATTATTCCATGCAGACAGCACAGGTCCACATTCTCACACACCATGATACAGTCTCTATACGTTTCTAAGTTATACCACAAAAGACAGATGGACACACCACATCCTGTACCTTTCCCTAAAGCTCCCAGCGCAGGGACCTGGAATAACACACAGCCTCACTCATTCCCTGGCAGCCATTCAACAATGAGAAAGAAACTCAATCGTGTTTTGAACAACTGGTTTATTACCGTGCATTATTACTGGTGCATAAGTGATCTACGGCATCAACCTGTAGGTCACAAAACACATTTTTAAACGTCTAAAGAAACAAAATATTGCCAGCACAAAAAGGAACAGAGTGTTTCCCAACCCTAGAGGAATGAAAACTGAATAAAAAGGCATAACCACCCCGTTAATAAAAGATGCCATCAAAAGACGAAGCAGTTCTCTTGCAAAAATATGACACTGATTTTTCTAGTACTGAAAAAAAAATTACAAGGATAAAAGTGTTCCAGGTTCCTCCAAACAATGAACTCTCAAGCATCTTGACCAGCCCCACTGAAATCACCCACCCAGCAAACTAGCACTCAGGCTGTTCAAAACAGTAGCAATGCACTTGCTGATGCCACACTTCGCAAAGCTGCAGCTGAAGCGACATCTGAAAGTCACACCAGAACAGCAATGATGGGTGCATTGCTATGTGCCACTTCCTTGAATGAGTTCACTGGGAAAAAAAAAAAAAAAGAAAAAAAATGGAAAAAAAAAAAGAAAAAAAAAAGTAAGTGGGCCTTATCCGGAGCTGCAAGAGAAAAATTAAATTGGTTGGTAACTGTGGCAGGCTATGCTGACAGCTGTTACATTCTGGAGTCAACATGCTCCTATACACTGGAGTCAGCATGTTTTATGAGTGGTATCACCTTGTGCTCAGGAAATCTGTACTGTACCTACAGAGCTGGCTCTCTAGAAAAACGCACGCTGCACCCAGCAGTGCCAGCAGTGAGCGAACTATGGAGAACCCTGAAAGCCATGGAAAGCCTACAAGGTCAAGTCCTCTTATGCTGAAGAAACAGAGCAGTACATGTTACAGCCAGTCTGAAGCTAAGACAGAAACTTCTCCAAGAGCAGACACTCAACAGCGACAAGCCACTAGGACAGTACTAAACTACTTACGGATGCACGGCTCTCGCTGACAGGCAGGAGCTATGGAGATGGCTCCACATTCCCCCAAATCACTACCCATTTCTAAGCTATCTTAAACCACTACAGTTGAGACATACATACTTTAAGAAAGAATGATTTGGTCAGTATGTCCAAAACTTTCATTCAGTTTGCATTTTCTTGGTGTGGTCTCATCAAAATACACACCTACTACATGCAGAGGTTTTTTGTTTTAATTTCTCCAATCAAAATGCAAATCTAGGCAAAAAAAATAAGAACACAAAAGGAGCTCCCCATATATTTTTTCATAATTCAAGAAAACATGCAACTAGTTCTAGTTTTAAAACACTATAACAAACAGCAGTCTGTCCTTTGATGGGCCAGTTTAGAAAAAGGATTTCAGAACCTGGCACAAATCTTTTTCTACAACCAGACAAAACAAGAACAGTAGATGGCCTCTCACTTCTCCAGGTACTTGCTCTCCTGCCCCACTTCAGATTAACTTTTTGGTGATAACAGGCACAAACACTAGGTATGTCTTTTGCTCTAGGTATAGAATCATGTTGTGGCAGGACTTGGTTCATGCTCCCTTCTGACCAAGGAAGGTTTTTGCTACCTTCTTGTGCTCCTCTAAACAGCTGTAAATCTTAGTCAGGCTCTCCTCCGTTTTTCTTTGTTGCTCCACTATGCTGCCCAATGTTTCTAAGACCTTCTTCATCTGGCTGTCTCCTTCTTGCTGGTTTTTCTTTGTGCTTTCTCCACCCTGTAGTTCTGACAGACCCTGATTACCAGAAGACAATGACTTCTTGTCCTCAGGTGAATAATCTCTTCTGCTGATTTTTACTGATTGTAAAGGCTGTTGGGAGCTAGTAGATGAGTCAAAGGCCTTCTTTACATGTGGCATTACCAAAAACTACTACTTTGTGTGACTTTTTGACTTTCTGTTGGACATTCTCTTTTCTGGGGAGGCAAGTGGATAAAGAGGAACTATCCTCAGTACTATGCAAAGGAGTGAAATTTGAAGGAGGCACAGTATTATCATCTACATCTGGTGAACCTGGAACTGGGGGAAGAAAAAAAACAGACAAAGACAGATTTTGAGCTGTAACAGGATGTAGAACCCCAACAGGCTGGAATAAACACAATTATCACTTTAGCAAGTAAGAGATAAAAAGTGGAGGACAGAGGGGTTCCCCTCCTATTTCACCCTTCAGTTCCTTGAGATCCTGTGCTGCACAGAAGAAATTGCCCCAGTTTGAGGCAACGGGATAGTTTCTTCTTCCCTCTTTTGCTCAGAGGAAGAACAGCAGAGAGCAGCCACGCAGTCTGCAGGCTCTGCAAACAGCTATTCAACAAGCCAAGGAAAGGACTCGCAGCAACTCAGAGACTTCTGCACTTTTACTTCACTTAGTTCACCCTTCCCCAAAATTGCAAAGTTCCCCCAAAGCTGCCACCAAGTGACTGTTAATTTTGCTTGCACCCTTCACCTATTTGATCTGCTTAGACTGTAACCACAAGGCCAGGTTTTGCTGTCATATCTCCAATTTGAGGTCAAATTCTTGGCTGACCCTTAGACACCACAGTACCTGCAATTCTGAATGTCGACGCTTAGTGCTGCACTTCCTGTGGCTTCTCTGAGAGCTTCTGAGAAGAGCCTTGACCTAGGGTTTTGGGGGTTTTTTGGTTATATGCAGTTCTCTCTCTTCCACTCTCAGTGTCTGGCTGTGTGTTTCTGCCCTCACTACTCTGCCTCCTTCTCAGAGAGAATATTATTTTTTTGCCTATCAAATGGGATCCTTCCTTAATCCCCATTCATCCACTGCTTTCTTTGTCCTCCTGTTTCAAAACACTTTCTCCTGTCCCAGGGAAGGAGAGACTTTTGAACATTTATCAGACTTCGGTAGGAAAGCCTGCCTTCCCAACATTTTCATACAGAAAACATTTCTGGAAATCAAAGGAAGATGGGAACAGGTTTATGATACACCACCTACTGCTTCCCATTTTCTTCTGCATTACCTGAAGGACAAACTCTAGGATTTCTGTAGTATCTTAGACAAGGGGAGTTTAATACAACATCTGAGCTTTAATTTAAGAATGGTGGCCATATTCCTTCATCTGATATTACCAACACCTATCTTAACGCTTGCAGAGCTGTGTATGCACAAGTCAGGAGTCATTTCAAATATACAATGCACGCACACAAACACACCAGACCTTAGCATCAGCCCTCCACAGCCCTCAGAGCAAGCACAGGAACAGATCAGAAGCACAAAGCAAGTCTCATAAGCTTTTTGCCCAAGCTCACAGAACAAGTAATGCAGACAGGAATGGAGTATGATGATACAGACTTCAAGCCTATGGGTCAGTTACAGAACTACTCTGTATAGAGGAGTGCAAAGCCTCACCCTAAAGATCTGTAAAAATGAGCCAGATTAGTTACTCGAGTAAAAGAAGCACAGATAATCAGTTAATCATAATCTCTCTACCTAGATTGTTGCACTTAGTTCGTTCTTTTGCTTCTGTTGTTTTTTTCCCCATTTTACCAGAGTGCCATAACCATTTTCTAAGCCAGTCTCCTTGCTTTCAGATGTTTGCAACTCAAAGAGAAAGAACAACAAAAACCATCCAGTGTCTGCCATGTTAAGGAACAAAACTTTTTGCTGGGTAACAGCACAGAAGTGCTTCAGTGCTGCACATGCACTAGTTTACAGAAAAATAGTGACATGGCGGGTGATATGCATATTGCCCAGGTTTAGACAGCAAACTCGTGTACCTAATTCCAGTTGTTTGCTGTCCTTTCCTCCTCTCCATCAGCTCTACAGTAAACCTACTGAAACCAGTTTCTTCACTTCAGCCTCCCCCAGGATTTCAGCTAAATCACGTTTGTAAATGTGCAAGTTCATATGACTAGAATATAAGTATGGGCTGAAAGAATTGGATCTCCTATATTTAAAATTGCTCCTCAGCTAAATACATATTATATCAAGACATACCGCCTATTAGGGAAAAGGTGAATCAAGTTCAGTAACTGCATGAAAACAAGCCCTACCACTGTTGCACCTAAGTAGTTTGTTCCACCGTCTTCCACTCTAGCAGTCACTGCCTGATCCCAAACTTGCCGTTCTCCACACCAGCACTGCAAAGAAGGGATGAGGGGCCAACCACTATAGCTATATCTTTTACCTCTGTTTTTCTGTGGAGAGTTTTGCCCATACGTCCCACCTACAAACACAGAAGACATACCAAGGCTGCAAGAGGCTCAAATATTTAAATGTCCTGCCAAATATAGTATTGCAATTTCCATCCATAGCAATGACAGCTAATAAATACCACTTCTCTGCTAATCTCACCTGATGATACTCTCACATCTGAGGAAGAGGGTGAAGCAGGTGGATCCATCACTTTCTTCTTCAGTGCGATGTTCCTAGAGGTGATCACCCACCTGCACTTCACACACATCCTGGACCTTTCAGGGGTAGGAGTCAGTAATGCTGAGCTCCACAGTCAGTTAACTGGAAGGAAGCTGAACAGGCACATAAAGTGTCTATAAGCACATCTATATTAAGAAAAAGACAGAACGAAACAAAGCCAAGAGAGGTGTAAGTAGCCTGGCGAGACATGGAGGCGGACGGTAACTAAAAACTCTGTGGAATTGCACTGAATAGGGAAGACAGTCTTCCCTGAAAGCAAAGCTTTCATGAAAGCTTCCATGAAAAGTGAAGCACACTTTGGGCACATACTCCCTCTGTCCCTCAAATACTGAACAGTATGAAAAGATTCACCTTAGCTTTGTGACACAAGGACCCAGACAATTCCTCCCTTGGACCTGGATGTCCCCTGGTGATCTAGACACAACCTTTTAACATATAGCTCAAGCTATAGTTTGATGCCAGCATCATGCCTGTTTCACAGAAACTGAATATGTTAGAAGTACACAAAGAAATTGACCATGACCTTTCAAAGTATTACAGAGTCATCTAAGTCACAGGGTCCTCTAGAGGTCTCTAGTCCAGCCTCCTGCTCAAAGCAGGTCCGGTTAGAGCAGTCTGCTCAGGGTCACGTCCAGTCAAGTTTTCAGTATCTCCAAGGATGGATACTCCACAACCTTTTGGGGCATCTGTTCCTTATTATCTTCATGGTAATTTTTTTTTTCCCTTTTATGAAGCTGGACTTTCCCATATTGCAACTTGCGTCCATTGCCTGTTGTCCTTTAACAGTGCACCTTTGAGAAGAGTCCAACTCTGCCTTCTCCACACTCTCCCATTACCTAGTTTTAGACAGCCTTCTGAAGTCTGAGCAAACCCAGGTCCCAAAGCCTCTCCCTGCACATCATGTGCTTCAGCCCTCTACCCCTCCACTAGGCTCACTCCAGTATGCCAGCTTCTCTCTTATTCTGGGGCATCCCAAATTGAACACAGTACTCCTGACGTGGTCTCCCAGGGGAACCATCACCTCCCTTATCTGGATGGCTATATTCTTGCTAATGTGGCCCAGTATATGGTTGGCCTTTTTTGCTGCATGGGCAGTCTGGTGACTCAGCTTCAGGAGTCTTGAGTCAGAATACACGCCTACGTGTTTCAGGTTGGGTCCTCTGCAGTCCTTAGCGATCCAATGTGCATTGTCAAAGGAGGTAACAGCAGAGAGGGCAAAGGGATTTTCAGTCAGGACAGTCAGACAAGCAGACCACAGCCACCAAATATCTGAGATGATCAGGTATTAAAGAGGTGGGGAAATACCCATTATAATGTTAATTTATTCAAGAAAGGATTGGGAAAGCTTCCATTATTGTTTCCTCCTCTACCCAAGGGCTCTCTAAAATACGTATCTCTGTTCATCCTTGCATATCTAAGACCATGACTAGTTGCTACAATAAATGCAGACTGAGGGTAATCTGTAAAACTAATTTGTAAATCAAAAAGCTCCCTGTTCATACCATGCATTTATTCAATACACATTATAGGATAACTTTCTCCCAAAACATTTTGTGCCAGCCAGCTGTAACTGCACAGTAGAGCACAAAGTGTTTCTGCAGCCTTAACTTCCCCTGGTCTCAGCCAGACCCAGCAAACTGAGCACCGTGCAGAAAGCCATTACTGGGAACTGGTAAGTGACCCAGTAGGCCACACCAACTTCACCCATGCTGCAGCATACCTATCTCAGACACCCAAAGCCATACAGGAACAAGGTCCTGAACCATAAGTGTGCATCTCTGCAACACCTTACCATAAACTACACAGCTCCGTTCAGTGTGGTTTTGCACATTTTTGGTTTGATGTGGTTTGGTGGTTTCCGCAACAACAAAGCCAAGGTAGACCAAAGTCAACCCTGATCCCTTTACCTTCCACCTCCCCCCCACTGCCCTGAGGATTACCGCAGCAGGTCCTCCCTTGCATGCAGGCAGCTGCATCTCTGCATGTGCTGCCTGATGCTCCAGGCTTTCTGCTGCATGACCAGTCAGTCCCACTTCCCAAACACTTCCCATGCTACAAGAGGGATCTGGGATCTGGGGCTGCAAACCAAAGGTGGGGATGAGCCTCCCTCCTCCTACATAAAGGGCTGCAGGAGGAATTGCTAAAAGCAGGAGCAAACCCCACAAGCATGCTACAGGCAAGGGCAGTCCCTGGGCTGGGGACAGTGCATGGTGTCCCCCGTAAAGCAGGCAAAGCTCTGCTTCCCAAATTAAAACCAGTCTCTCTGGAGAAGAGTCAGACCTCTAGACAGATACCTTCGGTTGGGTCGGATCACGGTCATTATAATGTCATATTTATCGGGCAGATTTTGAGATACCACAGACTTTTCTTTATAGTTTCAGTAACTTCTGACTTACCTGTGAGCTGACACTTTGTCCTGACCCAAAGGGTTACCTGGCCTGCAGATGGAGGCTTTTATCCTCTAAATTTCTCTGCTTTGTTATTACCACAAATACCACACAAATCATCACTAGCAAGTGAACTACCACAAAAAAACACCACTAGCAAGTATACCTATCCTTAATAAAGCGAATATATATATCTCTCAAGATATTATTGCAAATTACTACCAGCAATCAATAATACAGTATAATATAGTAATAATAATAACAATAGTAATATATAATAATATAATAATATAATGATACATAATATAATATGAATAATAATATAATAATATAATAACATATTATAATAATGTAATAATACAATAATAATATTAGTATAACAACAACCCATTTTATAGTAACAATCAATATTACAGCAACAACCACTAACAGCAACAACTGTACTCCAAGAATGATGCAGTGTATACTGCTAGAATAGTGTGAGAGCTACCTTCATGGCCAAGCTCTGAATACCAGCTCCTCAAAATCTCTTTGAAGCTGTGTCTTCACAGTGGCAGAAAAGAACATTTTTGCCTCATGCATGAGCCCTAATGTAATTGGAAAGTGACATTTACAGTGGCAATTCCACAGTTGTTTGATACTAGAAATGTATTATAGGTTCACTCCTCATTAAGAAATATTGTCTCAGAACTTCTTAGAAATGGCCCAAAAATTGCAGCAGCATAGTTCAGGGTTGCCAGGGTCAAAGGCACAGGCACTGCATTTCAAAATGTTTTATGAATTGTACAGTATTGGTATTTACCATCAACAGTGACAATATTTTCTTTGTAGCTTTATGCATGGAATCTCTCGCTCTAGTTTTAAACCTGGCTGATGCTCATTCAGGATGGGAAGTGTAGGCAGCTCCCTCCATGGTGGGGATTGCTGGCACTCAAATGCCTCATGCAACAGGTAGGCAAGCAAGCCTCACATCTCTACATTGCAGATCAATCTTTCCCTGACCACTGCCCAGAATATAACATCTTCTGGCAGAGGCTTCTGCTGCTTCAGGCAGGCTTTTCAAAGGTGATTATGCTGAGTAGCTCTGCAAGTGATGAAGACATGGCTCACTTGAGCTACGAGCTGGCTTGTCACTTCTGGTCCCTGGCAGAAAATGGCATCATTCATTACCATTGGCACTTGGAAATCTGTGCAGAAATGAGTATGGCTCTAAGCTCATCCTGTCCTGGACAAGCTGGCCTTCTATCAGGAGGAAGGCGGTTGTGGGATCCTGACAAAAGGAGGGCCTGTTTCTGTTCTCTCACCCTATTATGTCTCTGGGGTAGCATCAATAGAAAATGTCTGCTGCTCTCAGGGTGCTTTCAAGGACCACAAGGTGCAGTGAGGGGTGCTCTGATTGGTCTTCTCCTCTAGTTCCTTATTTTTAACCCCCCTGGTCCTTGCCTTCACTTTGGTTTTGTCCTTTTCTGCAATCATTGTCTCTCTGTGTTCTCTTTTTTCCTTGTTCCCATGCCATTTTTGAGGCAGGAGGCAGCATTTATTTTTGTTATGGATGGAAAAACCACTCCTATGGATGGAAAGAAACAGTACAGATAGTGGCCAGCATGACGTAAATGGTATGGAACAAGGGGTGGATACTGTTCTGGTTTCAGCTGGCATAGAGTTAATTTTCTTCTTAGTAGCTGGGATAGCGCTGTGTTTTGGATTTAGGATGAGAATAATGCTGATAACACACTGATGTTTTAGTTGTTGCTAAGTAGTGCTTACACTGGTCAAGGACTTTTCAGCTTCCCATGCTCAGCCAGGTGCACAAGAAGCTGGGAGGGAGCACAGCCAGGACAGCTGACCCAGACTGGCCAAGGGGCTATGCCATACCGTATGGCGTCATGCTCAGCATATAAAGCTGGGGGAAGAAGGAAGGGGGGGACGTTCAGCATGATGGCGTTTGTCTTCCCAAGTAACTGTTACACGTGATGGAGCCCTGCTTCCCTGGAGATGGCTGAACACCTGCCTGCCCATGAGAAGTAGTAAATTAATTTGCTTTGCTTGTGCACACGGCTTTTGCTTTACCTATGAAATTGTCTTTATCTTAACCCATGAGTTTTCTCACTTTTACTCTTCCGATTCTCTCCCCCGGCCCACAAGGGGGGAGTGAGCGAGCGGCTGTGTGGTGCTTAGTTGCCAGCTGGGGTTAAATCATGACAGAGCAGAAGCAGAAGCAGAAGCAGAAGCTGAAGCAGAAGCTGAAGCAGAAGCTGAAGCAGAAGCTGAAGCAGGAGAGTTACTGTCACCACCACAACCTCACTACAACCACAGGAACTGCCACGCTAGTGCCACAACCCACACCTCCATCACCATCTGCACCTTCATGGTGATCTCCCAAGCACCCAACACAGTGGGAGTCATGGACCACAACCACACACTGTCACCTTGACCCACGTGTCACCTTGACCCACACGTCACCTACAGAGTGGGAAGCTGCTGCCCTTTTCCATCATATCCCACAGCACATCCCACAAACACTGGCACCAAAAGAAGGAAGGACAAAGTGGAGTTCCCTCCACGCACGTGCTCCACACTGCTCCTGTGCTTTGCCCTTCTTGATCCCTTCCCGCTCTTTCTACTCTTTCTTTTTAGTTTGGAAAACAGGGGGGAAAAAGGTATTCCTGTGTCCTTAAAATTAAGAGATACTATTTTGTACTAGGCAGTTGACTGGCAAACATTTCTTGTTCCTCTCATAGACCTTACAGGGTAGTATTTGTCTCAGCAGCTTTTCTTCTGCAGACCATAAAAATACATGCGATGCAGTTGGCTACACTGGCTGCAGAGGAGAGAGAGAAAGGGCTGGTGTTAACTCCATGCTCGCTGGAGAACAGGCCTTCAGACTGCACTGCGCTGATGTTTCTGTGCATCTGAGGAGTGCTGCATTTAAAGAAATCATCCATATTCCGGTACAGTTTGCTTTCCACCTCATTCTCTCTCACTCTAAGTTGGTAGATGAGAAAGAGATGGAAGAAAAATTTGTTGTCATTTAGTTGCATTTCTTACTTGCCCTCTAACAGTTCTGTTCAATATATTTATCAATGATCTGGATGCAGGAGTTGAATGCACCATTAGCGAGTTTGCTGATGATGCCAAACTGGGAGGTGCTATTGACTCTCTCGTGGGACAAGAGGCCTTGCAGAGGGATCTAGATAGATTGGAGCATTGGGCTATGATTAATGGGATGAAATTTAACACGAACAAATGCTGGATTCTGCACCTGGGATGGAGTAATGCCAGGCACAAATATAAATTGGGAGAGGAGTGGCTGGAGAGCAGCCCTGAAGAAAGAGATCTGGGGGTGCTGGTTGACAGCAGGCTCAACATGAGCCAGCACTGTGCCCTGGCAGCCAAGAGGGCAAACTGCATCCTGGGGTGCATTAAATACAGTATAACCAGCCAGTCAAAAGAGATGACTATCCCCCTGTATTCAGCATTGGTGCGGCCTCACCGTGAGTACTGTGTGCAGTTCTGGGC
Organism: Platalea leucorodia; assembly: GCF_965183815.1. Lineage (NCBI taxonomy): Eukaryota > Metazoa > Chordata > Aves > Pelecaniformes > Threskiornithidae > Platalea > Platalea leucorodia. Next base: position 44,960,746 of record NC_138826.1, on the reverse strand, counting down.
CCCACTATTTAAGAAGGATGTGAAGGTCCTTGAATGTGTCCAGAGGAGGGCAACAAAGCTGGTGGAAGGGCTGGAAGGCATGTCCTATGAGGAGCAGCCAAGGACTCTGGGTTTGTCTAGTTTGGAGAAAAGGAGGCTGAGGGGCGACCTCATTGCTCTCTGCAGCTCCCTGAGGAGGGGAAGTGGAGAGGGAGGTGCAGATCTCTTCTCCCTGGGATCCAGTGCCAGGATGCATGGGAATGGTTCAAAGCTGCGTCAAGGGGGGTTCAGACTTGATGTTAGGAAACACTTCTTTAGCAAGAGGGTGGTCAGACACTGGAACAGGCTTCCTAGAGAGGTGGTTGATGCCGCAAGCCTATTAGTGCTGAAGAAGCATTCAGACAATGCCCTTAATAAGATGCTCTAGCTTTTGGTGAGCCCTGAAGTGGTCAGGCAGTTGGACTAGAAGACTATTGTAGGTCCCTTCTAACTGAAATATGCTATTCTATCATAGTCTCTTGGATTGCTTTAGAATACTCAAAAAACTTAAGCACACAAGAAATGAAAGCAGCTCAAAAAATCATTTGTCTCTGTTGGCCTCATTCTTGCATTAAAATCAGGGAAGTGTTTTTTTAATATCCTAAACCAAGAACTTTAAATATCATTAAAATGCATTTTTATATTAAGAGAGGAAAAAGTATTCAAATGACTTGCAGACCGTGAGATCACAGTCCTACAATAACAAATCAACTTTGAGTAACTTGTTCTACAGTTTCCTTTTCATTCAGACATCTGTTTATTTAAATTTACCTCGTGACAGGAAGGATGACAACCAAGACCATTTCTTCTCCTTTCTTTCTCCTGCCTATAGATTCCCTATGCAGTCATGAGGACTGCAGCCCTCCGCACATTGATTCTCACCTGTAAAATGTGGATAACAATCATTTCTCTCTCTGGCCTTATGCAGACCTTTTCTATTTAGACTGCAAGCTTTTCCTGGCAGAGATAATAATCTTCCTGTTGCTCTAAGCATTTACCATATATAAGCTTGCCTAGAACATCAATGTGAAAGAAACAGATATTCTAGTTTTATAGCTATGTCTGGTTTCCAAACCACTGGCAACATTTTTTCCCCACATCATCAGCCACCCTTATTGAACACACGTATTTTAAACAGAAATAGGTCAAATACTACTCATATATGCAATGCACACCAATTATTTTTCCTCATCTCACTCTGATTTTGAATATTTATGTAATAAGGATTACTTTCCATTCCATAATATGCCTAATCCACCACCAGACTGAATTGCTTATGTTGTTAAAATATTTAATATTAATATTGATTTAATATTCTCTGGGGTCTAGAAGAGTACTGACACAGCAAAATTTTCAGGCTACCCTGGATTGTTTAGGTGATCAAGGACTTCAGCAGATAGTGAAGAAATTCAGGTGCTTAAACAAGACATGTGAATTGACCTTACAATAAGTGACATTTCATGTAAAAAAAAATAAAGTTAATGCACTATTTATTGCATATGGAAGAAAATTCATATGGTTCTAAATGATAAATGTATCAATGCAAGAAAAGGACTTTGCTGCCAGGCGGACATTTCACTGATGATGCACTGCCAATGTAGATCTGCTGTCAAAACACCAAGCAGGCTTATAGGACGTATAAAGAATATGGTAAAGGATAGCACTGACAATATTACAATGCTCATATAAATCAATGGCATATTGGTTTCTTTTTTAGTTCATATTCGTCATACCATGAGATGGTTTGATGTCTCTGCAGACCCATTCACCCATGCAGGTCTCTTACTGCACTTCTCGTACAACATCCTTCCCTTGCTTTGGTTCACCACGGAGGACAGCGCTTCTTGCTACAGTACCTTCCAGTGCTACAGCAGGCAATGCTGGGAAGAAAAACTGTTAAACTGATACAGATTAGGAAAAGAAACCTTTCTGAGCAGACCGAATGTTATTCATGCCTTTGATGGAAAGTGCTCGGCTCCACCAGCTGCAGCCGTGAGACCACTGCACAGGATGCTGAACAGGAAACTGAGTCGAGTAGCTCTGTCAAGCCCTTGTCGGGATGACTCACCACTTCAAAAGTCACAGGTGATCGCTGCGCGCACTTCTTTCGTCTCCTCTTTAGTCAAGGATGGACCTATCAGTAGAAGCAATGGAGGGCTCCGGCTGATGATGTAGCTGCATGGTCTCATTTCAGTTCTGGCCTCTAAGAGCTTCCTGGTGCAGATGCACAGCCTGCAGACATTTTGGGGAGAAACTTCTGACGCCTGCTACCCGTACGGGGGACGTGATGACACCAAACTCAACTGGAAAAATCTACAATTGGACTTTCTTGGAACCTTTTTTGGTTTGTGGCTGCATAGGCTTCAAATGGTGAGTGACTTTTCAAGGTGTTAAACGTGATGTTTGCTCTATGGTGAATCACATTATCTATGAAGAAATGCTGAATTTTCCTGGAAGATACCATTACAGGAAGTACAGCTACTAATCGTTATTGATTATCGTATTGAACCAGACCATCAGGTTCTGTAGATAAAGCCAAATAAGCTTCTTTATATCATCTGAGCTTTCTACCCTAATCTCCCTGTCATGCTTATTTTATATTTTTATCTGTTTTATTCAGCTTACTTGTGTTGATTGTTTTCATGTCCTTATAATGGTGCGGTGCTTTCTCTTCCATACTTCAACACTCCCTACTTACTTCTATTCTCCCCCAGGTCATTTTCAATGTTAAGACTGTCAGTTCTTGAAGATGGGGACTATGTCTTCTTCTACATAATAACAACACACAAGTGCTATAAAAAAGTAAATAACAATCCTAGTGAATACTAGCCTCATCAAAAATACAAACACAGCTGATAATGCAGCTGGATTCCTTGTTCTTGTGCCTCCTATTCCAAAACATTCCAAAATAATGTTTTGCAAGACTTCTGCTGAATGACTGAGCTTTTTTGGTGTAAAAGACCTAGTTGTTTGACATATGCAGCATTCTCAACCCAACACTTCATAAAATGCTTAGTGCTCCTCAAATACTAACTTCTGCAGTAAATACAATCTGCTAATACCTCTGTTAAATACTTTTTAAAGGAGACTAACTTTTTTAATGTTCAAAACTACTACGCACGCATGATGTCCCATAAGCCGCTCAATGCTATTTCTGCTACATTCATCCTTCATCTTTTTCTTTCATTTTATTGTCTAAAACATGGATATTTCCCATATTGTTTTTACTCATCTGACTAGTTTCATGTTATACAATAGAAATGTTCACAACTTAAAGATAAGCAAATGCATTTGTCTTTCAGTCTAACAATTTCACTTTGGGAATTGCAGGAACCTCTCAATATCATCCTGAAAATATATCACCTCAAAAAGTAATAGGCACTAGAATAGTAAAAATTTTATAACTATTAAGAAAGAAATGTATTTTTGTTCAGCTGAACACAGGACTAATGAAAAATAAACTTCAGGAATAGTAAGCCAAAAGCAAATTTTTCAGTATCTTCCTCCTTATTTACCGACAGGATTCCTATGGTACAGAGACATACTGAGATCAGGAGGCTTTGGGGGAGTACAATCGAAACATTACAAATAAGCCGTGCTTTTTGCTGCATGAGAGGTACCTATCTATGGATCACTGGAGGGTTACTAGCTTTAAAACACATAAAAAGGAACACAATGCACTGTAACATTAATTCAGCTCCTTTTCTAATAAATGGATTGGCCCAGTTCAGTGGGACCTTAAGAAAGTAACACTTGTCTGATATATGTAGACTTTTCTAAAAGCACCCCAAAATATCAGAAGTTCATCTTGTTTGGGGTACAAATGCCTCAAGGTCTGACTGAAGATTTTGAACTCACTAATGGTTCTTCCATTGACCAGGGAGGGAGATAGAGATGGACTGACAAGTCAACCAAGAGCAGGGTAAATTAGTCCACCCCAGTCTGTGCAATCACAGCGAGATCGCTGCTAGCATGGGAGCTGTTTAGTGGCAGTCGAACTTGGGCGTCTGCATTACGCTGCTGTACCCAGCACAGACGTTTCGTACATACGTCCTCTGCCTCTAAATTTCTGACATGCAGTGATTTCTCCTTGCATATCTTGAACGCAATTCTTCAGAAAAGTTAGAGGTAGCATGTTAGTGGGTGATAAAAGGCAATCAAAGATTATTTGTGGTAGCAGTGAGCAGGGGGTGGCATCACAGGATCCAGCTGTAACTTTCTGAGTCAATCTCATGGGACTCCTGGTATTGCAAGGGCCATTTTTTTTCCAGAGAAAACAATTTCTTTTGGAAAATGCCATGCTTTTTACTTAGAATGTTCGCATTTTCTCCCTACATCATGGCAATATTTTAAAGTCAGTCTATACACTGCGTTCTGCTCTGGTACAAGGATGAACAAGATCCTCCAAGATCAGCTTGAACACTCGGTGCAAATGCTCAGCTAGTCTATTGGAGTTCGCATTGGTAGTTCACACTAAACTCAGGTGGTGGGAGCCTGCCAAATCACATCCTCAATAGCAGCAGCAGCCTGCTTACTCTTAGGTCTGGAGGTGTCTTAGCCAAACTAATCTGGGAAAGTAAAGGTCAAGTGTTTCGCTTATAAGCATCTGGGGTTATAACTACAGTAGTTTTGGAGCATCAGATGATTCACAACTGAAGATGTTACAGGTTCTCAGTTTTTTTTTGTCAGCCTGGAGAATGGCCTGCAACTGTCAAAAGTGTCTTCTGTATTAGTGGGTGAGTAAATGTGAAAAGAGTATGCGTGAATGCTCTGCGGTTATAAGCCACAGTAACTTATTTTTGACCTCAGTAACAGGCAGGTCTGAATGGCAAGAGAGCGAGCCACTTCTTCAGAGTGAATAAATGCTGAATAACCTGTTCTTAGAATAATAGCTGTGCATACATTCATAGCCCACTATCGCCTTGCATGTAAAATCTGCTCTATATGAAACAGGTTTTGAACCTCCCTGCTGTCCTAATTCCACACCCCACTCTCAGCCTCTGCCCCTCTGGGTTCAGATCTCCCAAAACCTCTTGAAGTCTCTACAGCTTGTGCTGTCTGGTCCCATTACGTCTTCCCTCTCCCTTTCTCTCTCTCCTGGGAATCTTCAGTTCCCTAACCTCCCTGAAGGCACCATGCTTTAAGCCTTGTTCGCACATACCTTTGGGATTCTTCTTCACGCCTTTCTGTTTCTTCTCAAGTGTCATCCCGGGCATGCTGACCTGTCCAGCTCTCCCAGTCCAATGCTTAAATGAGCATCTGCTGCACACAAAGGCTAAAATCAACTGCAATTTGTATTTACGGAAGTATAAAGTTTATATGGCTCTCTATTACCTGTAAATATAAACACCTGGAGATAATTTTCAGCAACTGATTAGTGCTCAAAATCCTTGACAGTCACAGTAATTAGAGACTGCAATGAAAGCATGAAGTGTAACCCTCTGGTCTCATGGTTTTCTCTTTTAAGGTTTTCTCCTGAGGTACAGATGCCTGTTTTGCATAAACCACCACCGAATTCCTCGTCAGCCTCGCACAGAGCCCACACGTTGACTTGAAGAGAGCCGTGTTCCTCTGGCTGTTTGAACTTGCAACACAGCCAAGATCTGTTGTAAGTAAACCAGTTATTGTGCATAACCCACCAGATGAAACGTCTGTACTGTGTGCCAACCCTCCTGATACGTACGGCCCCGTCTTACAAGCAATGCTACAGCGTCTGATAGACCTTCATCCCCACAGCCGGCAAATCGGAACCATCAGGCTTTGTGCTTTCCTGGGTGAGGCAAATCACTGGCCGGGTTTTCCCAAGGGATGAAGTTTTAAGCAGTCAACATTTAACTACAAAGGCAGCAAGAGCCTTCTGCCTTTATGCTAGGTCCCTCCCAAGTCCCGAAATCTCCTGACGTCAGGGAATCATAGCGCGATCTGGTGGGAGCCAAGTTATTCTTTAAACCGTTTCCCATTTCCTATTTCTGCCACAAAGCGCTGCGGCTGGCACCGAGCCCGCCCACCGCCACCATGCGCCCGGGGGGGCCCGGCCCCTCCCCGCCCCCGCCGCCGGGGCCGACGGTGCCGACGCCGGGCGCAGCGGGCCCCGGCCGCCGGCCCCCGGCCGCCCCCCCCGCGGCCGCCGGCCCCCGGCCGCCCCCCCCGCGGCCGCCGGCCCCCGGCCGCCCCCCCCGCGGCCGCCGGCCCCCGGCCGCCCCCCCCGCGGCCGGGCGCTGCGGCAGTTCCGGCCCCGTGACCGCCCCACCCGGCGGGCAGCCGCTCCGCTCCCATGGGGCGCCGAGGGATCGACGGCGGCGACCGCAGCGGCTCTCCGGAGCGGGGGACCGGCTCCCGCAAAGGTGAAGGGGCAAAGGGAGAGGGGCCGGGGGGGGACGTCGCGGGGGCTGCCGTGGCCGCAGCCGGCCGGGGCGCCGGGAGACCCCGCCGGGGAGAGCGGCGGAGGGCGGGCGCGCCGTCGGGGGCTGAGTCGCCCTGCAGCCCCCGGCCCCGGGACGGGGACGCCGCCCGCTCCGCTCCGCCCGGCCCGGGAGCGGAGCCGTGGGGTTGGGCGCGGCGGCTGCTGCCCTGCGGCGTCCCGGGAGCCGCCGGGCCGCTGGAAACCCCCGTGTCCGGGGCACGCCTCCGGGTGTCCGCCCGGCCTGCGGGGGCCGATCCCGCCGTCGAGGGGCGCCGGCCACCCGGGGCAGCCCGGGGCTGGCGAGGAGGCGGATGGCGACTGGCCCCGGGCTGCAAGACCCACCCGAGAAAAATGCCCCGGGAGGTGCCGGGCATCATGCGGACTGCGGCGTGCATGGGGCCGGCTGGGAATCAGCCCCATGCCAGTGTCCCGTGGGGCTCAGGTTGTGCGTGGAGACTGGATAACCCCACCTGCGTGCTCCGGTGCTTCACAGAGGTAGGAGGCTGCCCGGGCAGACCCCTGTGCTGGCGGCAGAGCGACCAGCAGTGAGAGGGGACCCTCCCTTGGCAGCCTTTCAGCGGCACCTCGTCTCTTCCCGGTGCCTGCAAGGCAGTGGCAAGTTGGTGGGTCCTTCCCATCTCCAAACCCAGCTCACTGCTGGCTCCTGGAAGGGAGACGGGAAGAAAATGAGACTTTGAAAAGGATAAGGCTTCATGTTCCTCAGAAGTTTGGGCCTCTGGAGCTGATGACTTGTCTCATTTCTCTTATCTGTGCCATGTTTAGGCATCAGGTCAACCTCAAAATTCGCCCTCATTTGTTCCATGCTCATTTCTTTCTTTTTCGATCACTTCGGAGTGTTGGGAACTTCTTCACTATTAGGTATTCTGGATGATGTAATTAAAATTCGAAGTAATTCACAGTTCTGGTTAGCTAAGTAGCTTTGTGATGACAAGCTGAATGTCACACACTTCCTAGTCTTCAGCTCTGCTCCCAGCTTGCTCTCCACAGAGCGCGACATTTTTTGGAACAGCTTCATGGATCCTGGGGTCTACTCCCCTTTCAGCTGGTTTTATTTTAAATTCCTGACTTCTTTTTTTTCAGGTCTGTTCTCAAATATCTGGTTATGGCGAGGTGTCGCTGGACTCCTTACTGCTGCTGTCATTTTGATTTTGTGTATTCAGTTTGGTAAGTGTGTAAATCATTTTAAAATAAAACATGATTAGCCTTAGAAATTACCCAATAAAATGTATATTCTGGTCAGAAGTCCCTCAAAACTTCAAAAAGTTTATTCAGAACTTACATTATCTCAAAGTTAAACAGATATCTCATGACACAGTGTTTAAAATTGCGGTCAAGTGCTGGAGAAATGACTCCACTAGTTGCAGTGGCATTAGGGAGTGCTCAGTTTAGTCTTAGCGTACTTCTGGCATTCAAGTTTATAACCTTACTGTTGGTCTTAATCCAATTGCAAGAAAACAAATAACAAATGGAAAATTGTTCTTTGCAATCAATCTGTAGTCCTTCAAGAAATGACACTATAATAAACAAAGCTATTAATTCAGCTGCAAGGAAGCAACACTTGCAGAAACTATGACTGTCAGAAATATTTAAGTTGTAGAAGAGTCCTTGGAGGATACATTCTTATCACCTTCTCAGCTACTTCTACCAACCTGCCCTTGATCATCGCTATAAAGGTACGCCAGCAACCATAAGGGTTTACAATAGTTAACAATAATTATTTCTGCTGGGCGGAAGTATTAACAGCATGGTTAGACTTAGATGATTTTAGATGATGCAGTCAGAAAGCAAGCTAAAAAGCTCCAGAAACCTTTTCCAGGTGGAAGAAATAGGTAGATTATTTTTTGTCTTTTCACAGTAAACCATTCTTTGGCCAAAGATTTTCCCGTCTGTCCTTTCCTGGAACTCTGTCCATCGGGTTGGCTCTATTTCCAAAGGAAATGCTACTACCTCTCGGAGAGTGAAGCCAACTGGAACTCCAGTCAGAGCTTCTGCTCTTTGCACAATGCTTCCCTCCTGGTGATCGAAAATCATCAGGAACTGGTAAGGGAACAAATGGGGGGTCCTGGTTTCGCCCATCTCACTTCTAGGGAGCTGCACAATGAACCAGTGTGTTCCTCCAGCATCTTAAGCTGAATGGTTTGAAGCTGATGTAAAGACCGTGGCAAGTCACAGCTTGCAGAAAGCTGCGTGCCTCCTCTCCTTGCAAACAGCAAACATCAGTTTTAGCAGTTGATGTTTTAGAAAATGCCCGAGGCTTATCTGAGTTAAATTAAATGCTGCTCACAGCCATAAATACTCACGTTGAAGGCAACTATCAGGGTAGGCACTGTTGTGTCTCATTTATGTTTAATTAGACAACTGTTGTCTCTTAGCAAGGTAGGTTAATGACAGCCAAGTTGCTAGATATATTAGTCTTGACCTTTGGAGTTCAGAGATAGTTATCCTAACCACAGCTTGGAGCATCTTTTTCTGTATTATACTACAATGTTAGGAAAAATTCCACGTAGCACAAAGACTTAGGATATTCTTCCGTATCTGTTACCTACCTTGATAGCAGACCTTGATATTTTAAAACAGCCTCTCTCTAGGTCAGTCAGCCCTATCACAGACACCAGTATAATGGGCGTACTGGGTGCAGACATCAATCCTGTTGCACATACTGTGGCAAGGATCTTCCTTTTCTAATTTCTAAAATGTCTTCCACAAATCCTTACTAGCTGATAATAAAAAATCAATATGGTGAAGACACATCAGGGATGGAGAAATGCATTAGCTGCGAAGGTGTTCATCGTTCTTTGGAAACTTTCTTGTGGAGAGACGGGAAAATGATGCGTTTGCAGTTCCATAGCAGTTCTTAATATTCAGTAGTATACTTCTGTTCTCGTAGTTGGCATTTCTGTCACTACAATATCTGAGTGGGATATCTGACACTACAATATCTGACAGGGATCCTGTCTCAAAATTAATCCATTTGGTTTCTGATCAAGTTGTAAGTTCTGTTTCAGTAATGTGGATTGCACAAGATCCAGATGCTGCAGTACTCTGTAGATATAGTCTTTAATATTGTGTCTTCTGGGAGGAAGGCAAGGTCATTGTTTTGCTTTCTAGCCCTGGATCAAAGACTTTGTATTTTGATAACTGGACTGAACATGCAAAACTTCTTTTCTCATACGGGTTTATTCCTACAGAGTTTTATGGTGAAGATAACAAAGCAAGACCCGTGGATTGGACTCAGTAAAAGAAATGAAGAATTCTTTTGGGTAAATGGGAAAGCATTAGACAATAAACTGTAAGTCGATGTTGAGGGTTTTTGCTGGTGATACTAAATGATAGGGGAGTAAGAGAGGATAACTAAAGTGGATATAGACAGTAACTTGAAAGAAATATCTATAATAAAGTTGAAGGGATGACTCTGGAAAGAGCATGGAATACAACAAAGATTTCATATAGCGTTGTTAAAACTGTGACAGTTGTAATGCCAGGTTCAGAAGTAACATGAGACAGGAGCTCATGGTAACAGACAGTGTAGCAAAGTGAAAGGTAAACGAAGAGACCACCAAGATACCAAAGCAACTGGGGGAGGAATGAAAGTTACAATAACACAAATTCCTCGTTACAGAATATATTTTGCAGAAGTGCAAACCTGCATGCAACCTGCATGAGGTTTATAGCAAAGATATCTGGGAGGCTTCTAAGGGATGTTTTCATAATTTTCATGGCATGTGCCTACAAAAAAGGCTGCTGGAGGGAAAGGTGAAGCTGTGAAATCATGTTGCGTGACCTACTCTGTGGTCACGGCCCTATGCTCTGTGCCACCGGTGTCAGGTGTGGGCCGGCTTGTTCCTCCCACCAGCAGTTTTCCCATCTTCTCAGAGACTGCTGCTTCTCATCCTGGGGCAGCTGCCAGCAGGAGTCGGTAGAATTACCAGTGACAGTAATAAGCATTGAGATTTCACAAGTCTGAAATTAACTTAAGAGTATTCAAATTTTCCACTTTTTAAGTTTGTGACATCACTAGTGGTGCATGACTATATTCAGTTCATCCCCAAGACTTGAGGGCTTGATCTGATAAAGACTTTATGCGTTTTACGTGAAATGTGAGCAGCACGTAGGCATCTGAAGTTGAAAATTGCAGTCCTTCCCACTCTCGCTTGTCCCCTGCCTTCGATACAAACATCCACTGACGCTTTCATTTTCAGTGTTGAAGTTCTTTACATTCTTAGACTTCTGCCTCTGTGCGTGCCTCAAACTGCTCCTCCTGTCTTTAGAAGGGTGAACACCTTGAAGTCTAAGCTCGGTTGCTATTAGAGTCATGTCAGTACTGGCAGGTATTTGTCCCTTGGCTCTTCCAGAGACTGTACTAGTTTGGTTGGCCTGTTCATAGAACACTGTGACACTTTGTTTGAAAATACAGTTGGTGAAGGAGACCCTTACCTCTTACACAGGGACACCTACCGTGTGGAAACTGAGGTTCGCTTCCCGTTTTCCACCATCCCCTTAACCATAGCGCTGCATTCGGTTCTGAGGAAGAGGGAAATGAGAAAGGCGTTTGTTTCACGGCTTCTGCTGGAACGTTTTAGCTGTGTAGAAGGATGTGGAAGTCAAAGGTGGAGCCAGTCTTGATTGCACAGCATCCTTGAGAAGGGCAAACCTGGATTCCAGTCTCTGCTCTAAGGGCGTATTTCACATTACAAGACCGCTAGACAAGATGCAGGAGTACTGCAGGTCCTAGATTTTGTATTCTGGGGGCCAAGTCCCATTAAAAAAAAAGACAGTCTTTGTGGTGTTCTCTTCAAAGCACAAGCTATCATCCTCCTGCAATGCCTTGCCTGTGGTAAATCAGGCTTCGTACAAAGAGAACCTGTGATCCCTGTAGTTCCCTCTGCTCTATTGCATTATTTGATTGTGGGTGTCAAAGTAATCGTGCCTTTCGTTCTCCTTTACAGGATTGAAGTAAAAGGATCTGGAAACTGTGCCTATCTTGAGTCAAAAGGAGTCTCGGCCTCTGGATGTTATTTAACCAGGAAGTGGGTCTGTAGCTTGAATATTAGCTTAGCGCAATAAAGGTGGACAAAGCCACCACCCCAGACACTTAGTGCTCTGATATGATGTCCACATGGGCTTTGTCTATACTCTGGGACCTGGGACCACGTCTCAGCTCCTGCCTGGAGGTGAATGACTTATCTGGTAGCCAGAATTCTCCACCTATGGAGGAAGCCTCCTTTTTTTAACAATGTTGTTTAAATGGCTTGCTTCAGCATCATTTCCTTGCTCCTTTTTTCTAGCTACTGCTCAGCCCGTAGCTTCCTTTCTTTATGTCGTCAGTATTTCTTCCATTAACTCTTCTCTTGCGGGATCCTAAGCAGCTGCTCTTTCTTTTCCTTCTTGGTGTGCAGTTGGAGGTAATTGTTCTGCTTTTCCCTCAGCCAAGTTCTGTGTGCAGGCATGGTTGTGAAGTGGGTCCGCCTGAAGGTCTGCCAGTGCCTCGCAGATACAGGGTGATGCAGAAATGAGCACTCTTGTTTTAGACAGGCTCATTGCGGATTTCACTCTCCCGGTTTGATGGGGTGCATCTTGTGCGAATCTGCATTGCATTCAATGTTTTGTTACTGTTATTTTACATTAATCTTGTTAAATTAGCATGACAGTATTATCATTGGGTTTTATGTAGCTGCACTGCACCTGCAGTTCTCCTTCCCACAGCACTTATCTTAGCAAAAAAAAGTCAGACTAGATAGAGTATTTACTGACCTGAGGATCTGCACTGATGGAGAAAAAGAGCTTGAACTGAAAAAGTAATAGGCAAGCTGCAGGCATTAATGTTGTGAAGTTAGAAATAGTTCTCAGTGCAAATAGGCAAAATCATGAGCGGAGAATAAGAGAATTAACAGCAAAGGACGTTTCTCCATGGTTTCCTCATATCCTGTGCCTGTCAGAGCATGAGGCTTCTGAGCAAGCGGTACATTTCTGGATGGACAATCAGTGTTTCATTCTCTGTATGTGTATTATTTTCAGCAACAGCCAGTGCTGTTGAATTGCTGTGAGTCTGAACAGAATTAGGGCACAATTCTGCTGAACTCTGTCCGCTCATGTCTAGCAGGTACCCTGAAGATTAAAAGTGACGTTTGACCCAGAGGAAGCAAAGCAGCTTATTTTCCTGGAGGGACTATTCCTATCGGGTTTCTAGAGAAGGAGGAATGGGGAGTTCGCGTGTGTAGCAGGGCAAAATAATTCCGTGCTCCGAATAAAATCTGGAAAATTGGTTTTCTTGTGATCTGGATGCTATAGAGAGGACTATGGACTCCGTGGGACTTCTTGAAGGAGCAAGCGGAGCCATTTTTGGAGTACCCGCTAGAGTGCACTGTAGTTTCAGGGAAGGGAAGATAGATAATTGCATCTTCTCATTTTTTAAGAACGTAAAATTGCACCGTGTTTGACAGGTTATTTGGAGTGTTGTTGGCTCGCTGGGTTTTTTGTCCTGTTTGTAATTATTTTTGCCTTCACTGTGTTTTTATGCAAATTTAATTGCTGTCTAGTTTTGTTCAGTGTCTTGTTTATGCCTTATTTTCTGTGATAATAGGACTTCAGTGTAACAGGCCCATGCAGTATGGATATTGTTAACAACTTGTGACTTGAAGGTGTTTATTTATATATGATCACTAATTTTGCTGAACGACACTTTTTTAATTGCTTGTATTCTTTATAAGCACAGGAATGGGACTCTACAGTATGAATAGGCTAATAATCTATGTGTTAATTTATATGTAACTAGTTGTGGGGGTTATTCTGCAATGTTTTTAAAATAACTAGCTCTGAAGGATATGATATGTGCAATAGTCCTGAAAAAAATACTCAATAAATATCTTTACAGAGCCTCTGGATTACAGCAGTTTGTGTCTTAATATTGTGCCATTAGAAGTATTTTTCAGCTCAGGCACCATTTGGGGGAAAAAAAAAATCACCAGACTGAAGCCAAATAACATTTTCAGGTTTTGAATATGAAAAGATCTTTAATCATAGTGTTGGGGTTAACATGAGACAAGACATTTGACCCAAAAAAGAATGCATTTCACTTTCTAACACTTCTAACACATTTTCACACTTCAAAACGTGTCAGACTTTTAACAAAAGTATTTAACTGAAATGCTTGAGTGCTTCTCTGGAAATGCTGAAATGAGCGTGGTGAAACACAAACAGCACGGTACCTTTGGAGAGAAATGTAGAAATTTCCACAGTTCACTCTTGCAAAATTTTCTGAGTATTTGCATTAGGGGCGTACTAGAAGTACATTTCACAAATTTAGTAGAAATTGTAAAGGGATAAGGAGTATTCACATACCATGTTGTGTCTTAGTCTTTCTTAATGAGCTGATTTACTTGAATGTTGCCTTTAACTACAAAATAACATCGCTCTTACATTTTTTTTTCCATCACTGTCATCTATGGATAGAGTCCAAAAATGGGAAATTTTGGTTCTTAAAGACGGTTTTGAAGAAACGGTGAGACAGTAGGTAATAATGAAAGCTCTTTTGTAATCTGACTCTTAATGGGTGTATATAGTATCTTTAGTATCTGAAGTTTGTCATGCTAAGAAATGAAGGGTCAGGCTGCAAGTACTTTACTCAGAGTGGGGCTTAATGAAGTACTTCACTTCAATGGCTTTTTTTTTTTTTTTTTTAAAACGGTGGAATTACTCAAGATTTAATGACTGCTTAAAATGTAGGTAAGAGCTTCAGTAAAGCCCTGCAAAAACATGTTTAATTACATTAGTAATAGTGAGAATGCTCAAATACTGGATGTTTCATGAATGTTGTTAAAACCTAAACACCACAAGCAATTTGAGAGAAGCCAGCTCAGGAGTTTAAGTTTTTCTTGTTAAATTCAGCATGGCTCGAGAAAGATCTGCCATAAAAACAGCAATTCAGCAGTTGTCTCCAATGCATGGAGAAGGGTATGCTTTAAGTACCCTGAAGTTACATTTTCTCACAGGGGAATAGATATATATAGAGAGAGATATATAATAGATTAGATAGATAGATCCTATTCATTTCAGACCCTTTCCTTGCCTTTGCTTCTCTGCCTAGAATAAAGAAACCAGTCCTCTTCCCCACGCATGTGCTGCACTGAGTTTGGGGGATTTTTTGTTGGTGGTTTTTTAACATGAGAATAACGGCAGTCTTTCAAATGAGTCTTTAGCTGCTGATGCTGCGTTTTGTAGGGTAAATCTGTGTTGTTTTTTTGTTTGAAAGGAAGTCAGCCACACTGAAGGTACGGTTCACTTTTTAATCTGTAGCCCCAAAGTCCTTCTGAAGAGCCATCGTGCTGTGCCGGTGGAATGCAGCAGACTGCATCACGTGGTTGGTGTCTCTTGCCGTGAAAGATCTCTACGCCTTTACAACTCACACTTATACCTACTGCCTCCCTGGCATCTCTGTTCATAATTAAGTGAAGTGTTATCCGTCAGTGTTTGTAGATGGGGGGCTGTCTGTCGGCTGGTGTTACCGTATTGCTCATGAATGTTTTGTTCCACAGCTGCAGTCATGTGCGTGCCAAAGCCATGGTACTTGACACCAAGAGCTCATGTGCAAGGGTATCTGTTCGTTACTCATCACAAGTTGCAAGACACTAACCACAGCCCTCCATAGGGGCACTAGACATCTAGTGCAGGTATGAGACAACAGGGAAACTGCAGTTGCCCTTAATTATGTGTATCATAGCAAAGATGAGCTAAAGGCTTTACATTTCAAAAGCCGCCTTGGACTTGTTTCTCTCTCTCATTGCTAATAAGGATTTTAATTCCAGTCTGCATTTTTTGTTAGAGTAGCACCTTTGATTTTAGTGTTACCTTTTGAAGGTGCTTTTCCCCACACACACACAAAGCTCCCCCCACATGGCCAGCGTAAAAGTACATAAAATTCTAGTAAAACTCTGGGAACTTAGAATCTCCCCCTGGCTGGCCCCAAAAGAGCCTTGAGGTCCCTTCTGCTATAAATTACTGCATAATTCTGTGCAATGAGGTAAAAATTCAGCTTCTTACTGTGGAAAACACAACAGAGTAGAGTTAACTTCAGAGGCATTTGAAGAGATCCTGCCTGAAACCAATTTATGGTGGTTAAAATGAAAATTTACTTGAGCAACCCTGTCTGTAAGCACAGAGAAGTAGATTTTACAGCTTTGCAAGACAGCAGCATGTAAGTATGAAAGTGCCTCAGCGGCTTTGCCCCACAGTCAGAGAATATGAGACTAGAGATTCACAGTTTAGAGAGGGGACTGACTTTTGAGCTTTTTGAATATTAGCTTTCGCATGAGAAGTGTTTGATACTTTATTCATAAAGAAAAAGTTGGTTCCATTACCAGTTGAATTGTCCCAGCTGTCACATAGGTAGGACTCAGATGTCCCATCCAGTAGATGGGACGGGGCTGGAGGCAGGTACATCTTTGACAGAGCTCAGGCAGAGAGTCTCAGGAGGAGAGGCTGGTGAGGACCCTTAAGGCCTATTAGAGCACTCACAGCCCTGGCAATACCCAAGAGGAGAGACATGATTTGCAAACAGGAGGAAAACATTTTTGTTATATCCCCACTTGCATTGTCCTCTATGTTATTTTTTTTAATTTCCTTGTTTACACATTACTTGCTTTCCTCACTTTTGCAACACAAGTTACTGGAAATAGCTCAACAATGCTGCAAACATTTGCTTTGCATTTGATCCCTCTGATTTCAAAGACACATGCTAGCTACAGATCTAGAGGAGTTACTACCTTTATTAGACTAAGGCATTTCTAAAAGCTGAAACAAATATGTCTGATTTCTTAAAAATCAATTCGTGACATTTGTTCCTTTTGTTTCAAATATATGACTCTAATAAAGGCACTAAGTCAGACTGCTCTTAGCATTTTTGTATTCTAGATCCAGAAATAGCATGTATCCATGACACTGGAATGCCCAAGTAATGTATTTACTGAGTGCACCCACAGGCATTAATTTCACCAACCTTTAGCTTCAGTACCTCATCATCATACCTTCCAGGCAGTACGTATGGTTCCACGTTAAAGAATTTGCAACGTAAAGGGACAAAATATAGGTAGAAAGGCAGGCTATCATCTTCATTTCCTTGCACTGCAATGTTGTCTTATGGTCCAAGCCCTTTCCCTAGCTAAGAGCTTTCTTTCAGATCCCAGCATCAGAAGAAGATGGGAGCCATCAGCTTATTAACCACAAGTGTTGTAAGTAACTTTGTGCTTGGTCTGGTATCTGTATACCCAGCAGCCATGCAGGTCAGCTCTGAATAAGTATAAGAAACTGTCTAATAAACATGTTTTTCCCAGCCCTCAAGTGGCTTCTGTAAGTCACAATTAGACTGTAAGGGAAAAAACCCACAAACACTAAAATATTGAAACCCAAATAAAAAGTTCCTTCAGTTCAGCAGTGGCTGCCTCAGGGATATGTACAACAGCAGTGGGCTCCAACAACACTCTTCAGCCCCCACAGATGGCATCTTTCCTCCACATCACGCAGTTCATGTGCACAGTACTCATCCTCACGTGAGCACGTCTTCTACCCTGCCCTTTCCTAGAGGCAGCTGCTGCCAGCGTCTGTCCGTTGGAAGGCTCAGCAGCCCCAAATCCACACGTGCTGACTTGCAGTCCTGTTGCGTGACCTTCACACTAGCACCTGACAACTTCTGAGTTCCCTGTTTGCATCAGACAAAATCTTAGGGAGCACAGAACAGCGAAATGTGAACTTCTGTGCAAGTCTCATAAAATTATTTACATCACGTGTTGTTTTATCAGTAAAATGCATTTTCTGACAAAAAGCTCTGCCTGTTGTCTGACAATTTGTCTCAGAGCACCAACAAAGTTGCGTTCTTCTTACAGATCCACTTCTTTAAAGTCTGGCAGTTATCTGCTTGGATCATATTTTTTCTTCTGTAAACAGCACAGTTCTTGTCAGTCTCTATTCTATTTATAGCTTTCCTGGTGAAGGAACAAAAGGATGCAATGAGTTGTCAGCTTTAAATTCAGTACAGGATAAAAATATTGATAATATCTTGACTGAGGGAGTTGAGTGATGCCCATTCGGTAACCCATTGAAGCACAGTTCCTCAACAACCATGCATAGGTGGGATCGGCACCCACAGCAGAGACTGCTGGCTGCTGAGGGATTGATGCTCATGAACATTAGTGTAAGAAGCATGAGAAAACCTCCACATGCATCCATGGTGCTGAACTGTAATGGTGAAAGGGAGGGGAAGAACCCCTCAGCTGCACAGATCCCAGCACCCACACTGTGTGACAGGCGTTACATTCAATGGAGGTGGTATACGTGGTCTGTACACTGAGAGAGCTTGTTGACAGTGATTTCAGTGGGAGAAGTATATATTAATGTCCCTTTGCATTAATACATACATGGACTGTGACCGTGGTTGGTCTTAAAGGCAGAAAACAAATCTATTTCCAAAGGTGTCCAGGAGGAACCAGTTACCCTGGAATTGGCTGTGAAATAGACCCTGTGCAGGAGTAGATCTGTGCTTTGGGAAATTAGCTTGGATTCAGAGTTGTATTTACATGCTGAGTACCACACCTTAGCTTTTGCCGAAGACACCCTCCCCCCACAAATCATCACCTGTTTTCTTTTACTCCGGGATCTTCAACTGAACTCCATTGTTTCTTTATGTCTTGAATCTTCAACCCAATCCAGATATATTTGGTATCTTTCTCTTTATTGTCTATGAATTCCTGTGGAACAAGTAGAAGCATGTTACCCAACAGCAGAGCTTTTCTGCTGTGCTCAGGTCACTGTCCTGACTCATGCACAGCTTTTCAGGGAGCCCCTGACGTGGGAAGCAAGGGCAGAGCTCCAGCCGTGGCAAAGCTGGTGCAGATGCATGTGACCAGCCACAGAGTTTCGATTCAGGCTGGCGCTCAGGCTGACTGGCTGCCTGTCAGCTGTCAAAAAGAAACCTCAGTGATGCTCCTCACCCTAATGAGCCAGGTTGCAAAGCCTGATCTTTAAGGTAAAAGACCTGTTCCTCAGGGAACGATAAGTTTCTCAGAAGAGCCATTCAGCGATACCTGGCTATTCCTTTTCCCAAAGGAAAATGAGAAGGAGGTTTGGCTGTTTGAATTTCCATTTAGTGGTTGAATCAGACCTCTCTTCCCAGAGCCAAGTAATGGACATAAGTGGGAAGTCCCCAGCATTTCCTCCTCCCAGTCAAAACTACTCTGGCTTCCACACTTGCATCTCTTGTGCTTCTCCTCTTCAGCTCTACTCTGTTGACCCTCTCCAAAACAAGCTCCTGTCCCTAGAGAGTCAGATGCTCTGCACTTGATGGGGCTGTTTCTTGCCTGCATGTACACCTGACATCTGGGCCATGTTCACTTGGTGAAATGTTTGGCTAAGGCAGATGCCTGTCACACAATTTTAGGGCTGCTGCAAGACTCACCATCTCAGTTTCATCTTCAATGACAAGAAGCTGGGATTTCCTGGCCAGACAGTTTCTCTTGCTATCATCCCAGCTTACAGCATCCTCGGAGAAATAGTAACATCTCCCCCTGTGTAGCTGCCACCCTGGAGGACACAACTCACATGTTGTTCCTGTGGGTGGAGAGAGGGAACCATTAGCTCGTACCGTGACTTCTTCCAGTTGCCTTGTTGCGTTTTATGTCCATGTGCCTGGCTGGCTGGTCCAAAAGCGGCCAGTCCCTACTCCCAAGCATGTGTTCACTGGGTGTGGAGAGAGAGAGGTCTGAAGGCTCCAGTGCCACTCCTCTCCTCAGCTTCCCACTCCCTTGCTGTGGTGCTATGCACTTCTGCACTCCCACTGCACATCATTGGGCTCCCCACCTCCCTGTGCACCTGCCCGGTGGAGATCACCAGGAGGACCTAGAGGGCTAAGAAGACACTTCTCCTCATCCCACATGCAGCCCTTGTGAGGAGGCACCGTGTGATGTGATGTGATGTGGAGTGTGTGGATTTGACACATGATGTAACCGGAAAGCACAGCTACTTAAATGACATTCCCACTATGTCCATGGAGCTGGAGAAGGAACTGTGTTTAATAAGGGGAACACTGCTATTCCCAGGTCTACTTCCCGTTTCACTCAAAGCATCTGGGAGGAACGTCCCCCACGTTTTCTGTCTTGGCTTCCTCTGGTGTTTCAAAGTAACATCATTACAATCAATCCTTAGAAAAGCATTAGTATTTGCCAACAAATAAGAGCTCCACAATAAAAAGACCAGGAAGGTCTTCCCCTGCCTGATCCTTGCAAAAGGATAGGAAAGCTAAATTCTCTCCCACTCTTTGTGAAAAATTATTGTCTGGAAAGTGTTCTCCAGGACAAGGGGACGATCTACGATATACAGCATTTCTGACAGCAGCTCCTGGCAGAAAGAAATGCAAAGAAAGCACTGGAAACTATTTACGCTGAAAGAGGAGCAAAACTATCGTCATTAAAATGTTAGTTTAGATCCTGGCATCACTTCTATGCAGGAACGAGCACCATGCTCCCTGGGTAGTACTAGTGATTTCCCATAAATTGCAGGGTGTCATGGAAATGGGAACAGAGACAACAGAAGTGTGCACACAACACGTCCTCTATGCTGTGAAAGGACTAACTTTCCTCACCCTGTCCATCTTCACATAGTTCCTCCATGAGCCATTTCAGGAGCACCGCTGAGACAGTTTTCTCTGAAGAAATGTGATCACCAGTGCTATTTAGACCATACTGGGACAAACTTGCTGATTTTCCTGCGCTGCCCTTCAACACTTGACAAAAAAAAAAAAGAGATTATGGGTAACAATGCGGTTCAGGAAATGTAGCCTTTGTATCCACTGTTATACTGTGAATGCGAGGATATGTGCGTGTGTGTATACATTGGGGAGGTATACACACTCAGTTATGAGCATACTCAGTGAGTATAACTGCCTGGCAAAGGGTGTAGCTGCTGAATAATATGGACAGTGCAAGAAAAGAAAATAAGTTTGTCATATTTGATAGTTGGATATATAAAGAATACACAATATTTTGGTGAGATTTTAGGGAGACTTGGGAGGTATATGTTTTTTCTGAAGTTTTTCGAGACTGTTTTCTCTTAGGAAATTAATATCTTCTCTGGAACAGCTCTTGTATAACTGGAGCATGCTGTGGATTATGATATTACTAGTACAAGGGAAGTCTGGTTAAATGAAATGATCTGAAGTCTGATTTTTATTTTGTTTGTTCAAACCTACAAAGTACTTAAGTGAAAAGGTCTCAAAGTAGCATCATGGATGCAACTTTTAACTTGTAAGTCAGGAAGGCCAAATGTTTTGATTGCCATAATGATTTGAAATCTGCTTCTACAGCCTTTCAGCATCACTGATGACAAGGTAGACTGCAGCAACTCCCCTTCATCTGCGCTATATATGTTAAATGACAGGTAGCAAATGTTCCCTTTGAATGCTACATTTATTTTCCTGTATTTGTGTATAACTTGACACCTTTAACATGACACTAAGCGAATTTTTCTTTTGGCATCACTCTGCTTGTGAGGTTTAACCATGTCTGCAACGAAGAGATGAAGTGGATGGTAGGATCTACTCACATTGCTTGGCTAGCACGGCTATGACACCCAGCAGGACGAGCACAAGGATTCCCAGGACCAGCGCCACACAGAACCAGGCTGAGCACCTCTGTCGGCAGCCTGGAGAGAGGCAGGAGGAAGAGCGGCGTAAGGTCTTTGCACTATTAAAATTAACGCTGCCTTTATGTATGCCAGCTCCTTACGTGGAAACAACAGAGAAATCATCTGCCTAAAATCAATCTGCTGTTTGAAGTATGCAGGGACGTTTCACTTATTAAAAATTTACATCCATTTTGCATGCGTGAAAGTGAAATTGAAAGATTATTTTGTTAGATAGAGCAAGTCATTTTCAAGCAATCATTCCATTAAGAATTCTCTCCTTCTCCTTTGAGTTAATTTTTTCAAGCATTGCCTCCTCCCACCTACCCACCCACACCCTGCAAGATGCTGCAGAGCAGTTCAGGAAAAGTGTCAGGGATGGTCTGTGGTATGTTCCTCCTCTCTGGTCATGCTCTCCTGTGTTAACATGCCTGTCGTGGCTGAAAGCTAACTTACCTGAATGCACAGAAAAGGCAAAAAATCCCATACTGACACCATAGCACAGTGAAGTACATCTGACCAGGCATCTCTCCAGCTGTTCGGCATTCATCAGCTCATGAGAGTGAAAAACTCAGGAAGAGGCAGGACCCGAGGAAATTTGGGGTCAAGGTGCCATTTCCACAAGCCACAGAGTTGCACTTCCATAACTGCTGTTTTCCTGACCTTGCCTGTGTGGGATGAGTAACTGCCCCATTCTCTGGCTGCCTCAGATGTATTTTGTAATGTTCCCTTTCAGCTCACAGAGTTCTGTGGGTCTGACCTTGTCTGGCACACGTCCTTCAGTACAGAAAGGGTGGCAATCATCAGTGCACTAACTGCACATAGAGAGCTGGGTATTACGCTACTTCCTAAGCCAAATGCGTCCCCGTGACTGTTCCTGCAGAGGCACTTACGGGAAAGTTCCTCAAAAATGTGGAATTTTACTTCCCTTTGCTAAATTTTCAATGTAGGGCACAAAGGCATTTTCAAAAATTATTTTAAAAATCTCTTTCAATATTATTTTTACAAGGAAAGTGTACTATCTGAGAACCCAGGGAAAAACACGTATGAAATGGTAAATCAGTTCTTTATTGAGAGATTGTACGTAAAGACTCTTGATGACAGGTTTTACTGTTGGGTAATAGGAAAGACTAAATCTATAATTAGTAACCAGCAACCAAACAAAATAGCACACTACCAGAAGCGGAAGTCTCTGATCTGCTGTTCCCTTTGGGTTTCGGCTTCACGCGCAGCTCAGCGTATGTGATCATGTTTCCTGTAAGGAGTAGGGAAATGCTGACATTTGTGGTTGTGCAAGCCATTAAGCAGAGAAACAATACAGAATTACATAGAAGACTGAGTTGGTATAAAAAGGGGCATGTGTTTCCAGAGCTGCTAGTTCAGCTTTTTTTTTTTTTTTAATAAACAACAGGCAAGATGATGACTTATCATTTCCTGCTGCTGTCAGGAAGTAACTAAAAGCCTCTCCCATAATCTTTGCTTGAACTACTTGGGTCCTGTGTGGCTGGACCAGGAGGCAGAGAGACAGACTGAAGGATGGGTAAGACCTGGGTCCTATCCATAGCAAACATCCCACTTGTTGCTAAGCCACCTCAGGAGGTATCATAGGGGCTTAAGGGGCATCAGAGCCGTGACTGCTTCGTGGTGCAGGGAGACCCCCAAAGGGAAAACTGCAGCAAGGTGATTCCTGGGGGCATTCGTGACTTGTGGATGTTTATGCCAAGATGTTACATGATGCCTGTAATAGCAGAGGAATGGACCTGATGGTTGAAGAAATCCCTTTCCAGATATAAATTGCTAAAACAGACCAAAAAAGCCATTAAAATAGCATGGTGTGAGTTAGATGCACATAGAATCAAAGAACCGTTAAGGTTGGAAAAGACCCTTAAGATCATCGAGTCTTTCTGAACGTATTTTCAGTTTTGTTTTAGCTGGGTATTTGGTAGAGCTACTGGCTAGTTTTATGGAAGATATTTGGACCTTTGGTAGACTGATCTTCTTTCCATGAATGGTGAGATTTTATCCGTTTGAATCAAGAATAAGCTTCTATGCTACAGCCTTAGTTTGTGATCACTGGGGCTTTTAAAAAGAAGTAAGCAAGCAATTTGTGTGGTATAAAATCTCACTGATCAGGGAAAAACTTGGCAGAAAAAGAGAATCTCGGCAGGCTAAAATGAGGTAGCATTTGATATAAGAACTGCTGAAGTATGGAGAGGTTTTACAGTAAGAAAAATACTGAGGACGTGATTGGCAAATAAGGTTTATTGATACAGGTAAGATTTTCTAGAGTTTAGAGAACCTGACCTAATACACTTTGCTGTTTGCTTTATTACAATTTATTAGTTCAATGAACTACAGAAAATTTGTAAATTATATTTAACTGTATAGATAAGTAACTGTTCTCAAAAAGAAATGATCATAATTCTTTTTTTTCTTAGAAAGTGAATAGTTTTCAAAGAAGAACAGTCAGGACTTTTAAACTTTTAAATGCACTAGCCTTATAAATGGAGACATGTCTTCTACGTACTTTAGAAAATCTACTTAGAAATACTTTAGAAAATCTGCTACTATTACTAAATATTTTCTCTCTCAAATAAAGATCCATTCCTTTAAAGAATATCTCTCAGATTGTAAGAAAAAAAATTACTATCTGCACAAACTGAATATTTAAAGAAAGAATTACTTCTATTACAATGTGTATTGGCACATGATCATTTGAATGTGAAGTCCTCATGAGAAGTCAGCAAGTGGTTTTAAAATAACACGTAACCTTAATTTTGCCGGATGCTCACACACCCTTACCTAGTTTAGCAACAAGGAGCCCTGGTACTAGGAAGAGATCTCTGTCACTTACTAAAACTGAAATTTCACTTCATTTCTATATGCAAATTGTCAAGTGCAGAAAGACATCTCTTTACTGGAAGCTTCTACTTGGTGAATGTGCAGATAGGGAGTGCTTCTGGCAGGTCATTCACTCCAAAGAGTCAGGCTTTACAGCCATCAGGCTCTTGTGATCAACTGGGCACCAGGTTGAGTGTGAGCCCACGGTGCACTCTAACCATCGCAGCTCGTACAAGTTGCTAGCGGCGCTGTGCTAGGAGAGCCCTGGCCTGCGGAGCAGGGGAAGTTTCTGTGCTGCTCCGCTTGCTGCTGCTGTGGCCACACCTGGAATGTTGTGTCCAGATGTGGGCCACCCTCTTCAGTGGGGATTGGGGGAAGCTGGAGAGGGTCCAGCAGAGGGTGGGTAATAAGATGGTCAGGACCTGGAGGGGCCGAGGAGGCTAAGGAGGGGAACAAGAAGCTAAGGAGAGAACTAATAGCAGCCTACAACTACTTGTAGGCTAGTTCGATGATGGAGTTGAACTCTCGGTTTGTTTTTCTCCTAGAGGAAAGGTCTTGTATGTAATCATTTATGAACCATAATCAGGTGACTCTTGAGTAAGGAAGCAAAAACTGTCTTTCATTAGAAAATGGATTTCCAGGCTGTATTTATCCTTGCTTGTATTTTTGGAACACTTTTCTACTTTTGAACATCTGTTTTGAGGCACATGCACTGTAATAGCACCTGCTAGCCCACCAAAGCGTGTGCACAGATAGTACCACCTACTAACTCCTCCTCAATATGCCCTGCTAGAGCATCATCTCATCCTTGTAATTCAGAGCGCCTGACTGACAGCTGAAGTCCAACTGGTTGTGTAACCTGACGTTGATTTTCCTGTTGGAACAGGATCGCAACAAATCCATTTCAATCACTTCTCTGGGTGCAGCCTCCCAAACTTACAGCTACAGACATTTTTTATTGCTACATTGTTTTAAACATTATTTAACACAGTTTCTTCAGTCTATCAAGTTTATCCCAATAGTTTTCAATGACTGAGCTTTCCTTATCATTAGGCTGCAAACTTTTACGTTCTTTCCAACTGTGCCACCAGTGATTTTTATATCTTTTTCTGTATCCTCATAAAATACATTGAATGGACTTTGAGGTATGAACAGTATTTGGGAGAACTCCAAGAAACTCTGCATAATTTGACAAAACTCAATCCCCTTCTTATGGATAAAGACAAGATTAGAAAAAAAAAGAGGTGGGCACTGGGTCTGTAGAAGCACTTTCACTCTCAAGTCCAAATTTTACATATTTAAAACACCTACTTAACTACTACAGAACCTTGGCAGAAGTTCAGCTCCCCACATATTTACCTTTCATGTGCACCAAATCTTGCCAGCGGCTATACTTTCGCAGGGCAAATTAGGTTTGCCCCCACCGATGTGTTTTTTAGTATCTACCCCAGGAAATTGCATCTAATGGTCTGAAACTTGCAGTAAATGCAGCCAGGAGGAGGTGGGCATGTTCCACTTCCCCATAGTGTAGTGATTTGAAGTCTTGCCTAAAGTCTGGGAATCTGCCACTTGGAGCATTCGCCTGCCGAATTTGCAGTGGTGATTAAACCCAGCTCTCCCTCCTCCGTGGTGAGAGTTTTAACAATGCAGCGCTTTCCCTCATGCCCATCTCAAAGCTGCTTCTTTTTCTGCAAGATAGGCAGACATCCCCGGCCAAGAGCAAGATCGGCATGAAATCTGGCAAATGGAGGGATGTGGGTACTAGCCATCCTCCAGTGGACATTTCAATGTGTCACAGAATTGGGATAGTGCCAAAGGGAGAGCTTGTGGTGCTTGCCACAGAGACTCCCATCACCTTGGAGCTGAGACCCTCACTTTGAGAATCATCTTCGAATTCCTGCTCCAGACTGGAGGAAGCATTGAAATCTCTTCATGCAGGGTGTGATAACAAGTGGGACATGCTGTAAGTGTTTGGTATGCAGAAGCTGTCCTGTCCGAAGCAGCTTTGAGCCCAGTCCATGTAGGAGAGAGCTCCTTCTAGCTTGCAGGGAAGGATCTAACTCCCAGAAACAGCTGACTGAGCAGCACCTTGTGTCATTGCTCTGTCCTATTAGCTACTTTGGGCAGTTCCTAGCTCACCACGCTAGGATCCCAGACTCTTCTCCATTTGCTGTAAAGAAATGCAGGGCATCTCAGCGAGGGTTCGCTATGCAGTGGGGAACCTTAACACCAACCATTGCTATACTTACTCTGAGCTTAAATCTGTTTTGTAAAGATCGCTCAGCATGCCTGTCACCTTTCAGGATTTTTTTTTTTAATTTCCTGCCAAGTTTTTAAAAATTACAGAAATAATTCTGTAGAAAAAAATGTGTTTTCTCCCATTCTTCCTATGGTAAAAGTGAGTCTTTTGTTTTTGAAGAACCTCTTGGAATAAAAGAACACTCACCTGCTGGATGAGTATGTGCGAGTTTCAGCCAAAATGTTAAAAGTTCAAGGAAGGAACAAGCAACTGAAATTGTTCATTTGAATTTTTAAAGCATTATAATATGGCTCAAGTTCTTGTCTATTTTAGTAGCAATAAAACCTATGATGTTAGTATATGTTAATGATGAAGGCAGAGAAATAATTGTCATCAGGGAGATATTTCTAGCATGTTCTAAACCGATATGAGGTCCAATATTACTTAATACTATTTGGTGCTTTTTCCGTTTGTGTCAAAGTAAGTAGAAAAATAATTTCTAATAAAATCTGAAAATAATAGAAAGGTCAACAAAACAATAAATAAAGACAGCCATAATGACAGCCCTGTAAGTTCAAGCCCAGTCAAATAACGTGTTTTAGTATAACCAGATATAAGAGTGGGGGAAGGTGACACTGGGAGTCATAAACAGTGAAGGAAAGATTATTTAAGAGGTTTTTGTCTCTGTATAACTGAGACTTGTGCATACTGGGTGCATCTCTGGTGCCCATATTTTTAAAGAAGATGGAAGCACTGAAGAATGGACAGAAAAAATCCACAAAAATAGAGTTCTTCAGAAAGTTACAGTGAAAGATTTAAAGGCAAAAGGACACTGAGAAATTACTTGATTACTGTGGCCAGTAACTTAATGTAAGAAAATATTGAGTACTAAAATCTATTTGACAAAGATTTAACGAGAACCATCTAGACGTTAATGACAACTTTCATTGGAAATTAAAGCCTGGCCTATTCAAATTCAAGCTTTTCCTTTAGATAGCATGATCAAGGGACATTTTTGGATGCCTTCAAATAAAGATTTGATGCCTGTCTCCCTTTGCAAATAAATTATGTCACCTTAGAAACAGGATAAAGTTCTAGGCGAACTCTCTGTGTTTCGTGTTGTACAGGTTACAGTAGTCCAAACAACAGCCATGGATGCATGAACATACAGTGTAAGGTAGTATTTTCTGTTATATATATAATAAAGTGAACTCAGTTTTATTTTTTTAAATAAAGGTTTGGTAAAAATATTTTTAAAATAGTTTTTTCCATTATTTAAGTACATTTATTCAGAGCACCATCATCACTATTAATCTATACCGTGAGCAGAACATCTTCTAAAAATGCTCATTAGACAATGCAGTTTCCTTAAGTAATTAAATATATTAATTACTAATGAACCTTGAAAGCATGAAAATATCATCTTACTCTGACCACAAGCATTTCCTATTTGCTCATAATGAGAAGTCATCATTCAGATTAGCTGTGATCCAGAATTTTGACAAAATGCTTTAATGAATGAATTACATTTTTTCCAAGTAACGGAAATTTTATTTCATTTCCTTACCATGACTATTGACTTAAACCTTTTTTGTAACAAACATATGAAGCAATCCCAGACTGATAATGTGGTTCTGGAAAAATCACTACTGGATAATGAAAGAGGAAGAGCAGGAGAGTTTTAGGAGTCATTCAGTACTTCCTTCAGTGACAGTGACTGCACTTTGGACTGCCACTAGTTTTCTGATTTACTAGTTAATTTACTAGTCCTTTTCCATGAAGACATCATAAAATGCATTGATCTGATTTTTGGACTAGGTAGGAATTTGATGGAGCATGTTCTAACAGGTTTTTGATCTCATTGTTCATATTTAAAAAAAAAAAGATTACGCTCATTATTCAAAAACGAACAATTTTTGTTTCTCATTGTTACTTAAAACAAGGGGCCAGAACTGAGACACTACTCCATAGCAACAGTGACTTAAGAGTAGCTTTGCTGGTTTGTATCTCATGAGGAGCTCTTCCACCATTTGCGACTTTTCACCCTTCCCATGACTTCTGCATACAGCATTGTATAGCATTCTTCTAGTCTTACCCAGTGACAATTTTTAAAATGAAAAAGAGAGAGAGAGAGCACGAGCACACAAGAGAAAATAGTGTACATCCGAGAGCTGATTAGCTGTTTTACCTGGAACTGATGCCCGAGAAGGAACGTGTGATCTTTCCCTGGGTAGCATTGCCACGTCCGCATATGTGATATCACCTGCCATTGATGAGCAAGTCCCTCTGAGTTATGGAAAGAGCTGGTTTAATATAGTGGGTTGCATCCTGTATTAGCTTTGCCTGCCTCCAGAAGTATACATACACTGTGCTATGGCTCTGAGGAAGGCTGAGAAGCAGATAAAAGGAAGGAAGTTACTTCTTTCAATACAGCTTCAAAGCCACCATTCTGTTTCTTCTTGTGTGATCTCTTGCCCTTCAGAATACAGGAGAAAAATTAAGATTAAAAAACATTCTTTTCATTAATATAAAAACAATCTTTTTTGGTCAAAGCAGAGGAACACCCAAAAATGGACTTACACAGGTACAAAAGCTTTGCTGGTTCTCACAAGAATAGCTAAAGCAGTATGATCTGTGTTGTGGATGTATTATGCTTGTGTGCATGATCTTACATAGCCTATTCACCTAAAAGGAAGATAAACAAGATATATATCAGTATAAGATGTTTTTCGGCTAATGTAACTGCACCCACAGTTAGAGCTATAAAAATGTAACTCAAATTCTAACCTGCTCCATCCACCAAGTACTATAGTGGTTTAAAAACTGAATTCAGATGATAAATGATGCATTAAATTTAACTCAAAATAAAATTAAAAGTAATATGATCAATGCCTTTTAAAAGAATGTTTCAATACTTTACTCTAACAGTAGTTATGGGGACCAGAGCTGCTGTTCCTAAGTTGCTTGAGTTATCCCCTGCTTGATCCAGCCACTCCACAGGCAGAAAGCCTGAGTTGCCTTTAATTCCTTGTTCATGACCCATGTGTTTGCTGCAGGATATTTTGATGACAGTGGTTTTGTCTTCTGTTTTGGAAAAAAAAAAAAAACAAATAAAACAAACAACAACAACAAAAAAAACCAAAATGAAAGCCCCACAGATTTGAATTGAAACTTAAAGCCCTTCTAAAACCTAAAAATACATTTCAGAACACACAGACACGAAGTCCTGTGCGTGCACAGTTCTGACATTTCCTGCTAAGAGCTATGTTACTGGTTTGAGGCTTTATTCACACTTAGAAAATTCCTTTAGAGTCCAACACGGATAGGCTCTACAAACCTACACGGGTCAATTGAAAATAATGTTTCTGTTCTGTGATATAGCCTATTTGCCTGTTCTGTTACATTCAATGGGACTTATAACACTGTAGATTAAAACAAAGAAAAGTTTGGTTTTGTGATCTTATATTACTGATCTTTTCCCTTCCTACTTTCAACGTTGGTAACAGTGTTAAGTGCAGAAACAAAAAGGTTTAGGGAAAAAAAATGAACCTTTGATAGTCATGGAACAGATTACTCAGAAGTGCCACTCAGGTACAATTTACATGCAACATATCTATCAGCCACAAAGTGATCAGTATGCAGATGTGGATACTGTTAACTGGATACTGATAAGGTTTGTTTCATGGCAACCTACATACCAGCCAAATGACTGGTCCTAATGCAAAACAAAGCATTTGTCCTCTGATTGAATCAGTTTCCACTGTTTCCCTCTGAACTTCTCATCATCCATCATTTAGGCTCTGAAATGGAAAAAAAAAAACAACAAAAAACAAAAAACCAAAAAAACACAAAACCCAAAAAACCAACCGCAAACCAAAACCCGCTTTCCTTTTTTTTTTCTTTTTTTTAAACTTTAGTCCATAAAGGAGAGTTAGAAAGCCAAACGGGTTGCTTGAACTCTCCGTCTCTCTTTCCATCACTGCATATACACCTAAGCAGTCTTTTCTCACATCACTCCCTCCTAAATGATTCAAAACCATTGAGATGTAATCACATATAGTCGGTGTAAGCATGAGTCTTTCTAAGCTAGTGGAAAAAAACAGTGTTTCTATTTTAGGGGAAAACCTCTCCTCTCCTCTCCTCTCCTCTCCTCTCCTCTCCTCTCCTCTCCTCTCCTCTCCTCTCCTCTCCTCTCCTCTCCTCTCCTCTCCTCTCCTCTCCTCTCCTCTCCTCTCCTCTCCTCTCCTCTCCTCTCCTCTCCAAAATACATTTTCAGACACAAGAGTAATCTCATAAGTGTGCAGTGCAGACCAGGCAATTAAATCCTTTGTAACCTAGCAGATTCTCACTTGCCTGAAAAAAATGATGAATGCATGCAGTTATTTTCCAGAGCAAACTTACAAAACAGCCATAAGCTGTTCTCATTTTGGATTTGAAGTCTACACACTGTGCTCACTGTTAGGACTGATGATAATGAAAAGGAAGGTGAACTTTAACTTCTAAAAGGAATAGGTTACAAGAAGTCTTTGCAAGGCATTTTTCTTGAATTCTTTCTATCCTACTGGAAAACTAGGATTTTTTGTTACTTTTAAAAAGGGTATTGCACTGATACAGAATTTTCGTTTGCAAAGTAGTTACTTTAGTGTTAATACTTTTAGCTCTGTAAGTATTTTCATTATTTTCTTTGCTTTCATCTTAAATTCTAGCTTTATTTATGAATATCCAGATGTGCATCACCACGTCTGACCCACTGACCTCTCACTGCCAATAGCACTTTCAGTAGAAAAAATCCAAGCTGTTGTAGGAAAAGGCCATCATAGAACCACAAGATATTTGTCAGCAAAATGACCCGCTGCTCATAAAGATGATGGAAAGCCCCTTCTTTCCTGCCCATGTGTTTGGGGGGGCAGTTCCACTCAGATCAATGAGTCAGGTCTCCAGGGCTAAGCTGCATTGCCAGCCTGCGTATCGCAGGATCCTGGAGTCATCTGGGGAGGAAGGGACTTCTGGAGGCCTCTAGCCCAACCCCTGCCCCAAGCAGGGCTAATTCCATAGCTAGATCAGGTTGCTCAGGGCTTTGTCCAGGCAGGTTTTAGAAATCTTGATAGACAGAGATCCCATGGCCTCCCTGGGCACCTGTTGCAGTGCTGCTCCACTCTCACAAAGGAAGACATTTTTTCTTTCTGCCTGGTCACAGTCTCTGGGCTGCAACTTGTACTCATTGCTTCTTGTCCTTTTGCTGTGCCCCTTTGAGGAAAGACTGCCTCTGGCTTCTCTGTAACCCTCTTCTTGTAGGTTATCTAACAGAATACTGCAGACAAGCTAACAGGCTAACGTTAAATTTTATAAAGCAAGCCTGTTTCACCATGTGCCATGTGTCTTAAAACAAATTGGTGGTATTTCTTGTGAATTCCGCTAAATGGAATTCTTCTCCTTTGTTTAGACAGTGTCTCAGCTGCACTTTTAGCATATGAATATCTCCAGAATCTGAACACATCTTTTGCTTGTGACAACGTGCTGCTGTCTACTGGTGCATTTTGCAGAATAAATGCTTCAGAAGCAGAGCCTGGTTCAGCCTAGTCATTCCCCCATTGTCATCTTTTCGCATCTAATCATTCAGATGTCATAGTCTTTCTGGTTTGTTACTCCTGGAGGAAAAAGCTGCTCAAATATCAAAATGTTTCTTCACAAGCCTAGGTCACAGCTGTAATCTCGATTGTGTATCCATGTGGCCTAACTTCTCCCAGGATCCACCATCACCTCATGTCTTTTGACTTCACCAGGCAGAGCCTTGCCTCACCCTCTTCTTTTCTCCCAGCCACCTGGTTAATATGCTTAACTTACAGTACACAAACACTGGTGAGGCCAGGAAAACAGCAGGGCTTGCTGTGCATTAGTCAGCCACATGTCGGGGAGCAGGGGGGAGTGATTTGTTAGCCTTGAGTTTTCAGACTGTTTGCCAGAGCATGGAGATATCTGGTGGTTCAGACTTTCTTGCAGCATCTGCTGCCTCAGGGAAAGATGGTGGGGTTGTTGTCTAGGATTCCTCTGCACATCGCTTAGAATTTGGCAGCCTGGAGAGCAGTGGCTCTGTTGAGGTAGGCAAATGAATGTGAGCTCACGCGCTTCCCCATCTTGACATGTGCACAGACACCTTCTCCGCTTCTAACCGTCATGCCTGAGCAACGTCGCTTAGTAATATTCTGATGTTAGCACAGTTACCAGTTCCAGTCATGCACAGAGTAAATGTGATAACAACTGCAGCTGACACCCCTTTCTGTGGGTGTGACAGCATGTCCTTTGTTGCGTGTGAAGGCAAAAGTAGACTGAAAACACAACGTGGGCTGCAAAGCAGAATTCAGCACCTTCTGCCACAGAACAGGCAGCTCAGCCCAGGGCTCCATCTGCCTCGTGGTGCACATTTTGAAGAACTCGAACTGCTGCTCTGACAACAAAATGGACCTTTCCACTTCCTGAAGACTGAGCTGCAACACAGAGACTTCCAAGCTAAATTGAGTGAATTCCATGAGTACATCTCCAGTTTGGGTTTCAGCTCTAAACCCTGTGTCACAGCAGAGCCTGTATGTACAATGCAGTGCAAAAGTGGCACCCAGAAGACATGATCAGAGCTAGGAAAGACACTTCCTGCCATAAATGAAAGTCTGTGCATTGTTATCCCACACTGCAGCAAAAAAGATGTCATCTAAACAGAGCAAACCCATGAATTTACCAAGGGGGGAAAAAAAAAAAAAAAAGAAAAAAAAGAAAAGAGCTCAGTGAACCACCAATGCCTGCAGATTGCAAGCTGAATATTTCCATGCTGGCAGCTTCATGTTCAGCAGGTTGGACTTGGAGTAGGTGGGAAGCAAACAGGGTTAGAAGCCTATGAGATGGGTTTCTTCCCTATGCAGGCTTTTGGGGGGTTTGGGGACATGTCAACTCTTCTTGAATTTCAGGTTAGTTCCCAAAGATGTTACTGTACAGATTATTTATTCTGAGTGCCATGTATTCCCTTGGATGCATTTTTCTGCTAAGTAGTGGCAGGGTGAATATGTGGGTGGAAGAATGTGCTGTGTCCTGAGTAGTTTGGTGATGGCATGTCAGGAAGAAGCTAGTGAACACCCCTTCCAGCACACTGCCATATTGCCTTGTCTCCTTTCCTGCGCTCTCGCATACTGAGTTAGTTTTTCTTCAAAGGATTGAAGCAGTGAGCCTGCTGGGACCACTTCCATAGGTAGCATGTTCTTGGTGATGTTATAAGGTATGTTCTGGTCTTCTGGAAACCCCATATCTGTGACTTGGAGAATGACTGGTAGGGAAAAAATGGTGTATCTCTCTACAAACCATATGTCTACACAACAGCATGTAGTGCTTTGGACGACAAAGGATGTCTCTGCAAGGTGAGACATAGCAGAGGTGCTGTTACATTTGCAGATCACCCTGGCGTGACCACAGCACTGTGGTTGAATGAACACGTCCTGGTTCGATGCAAATACACCCTAACGCAGCGTGCTGGTTATGTCCCTACAGCACAGTACAGCACTGCACCGTGTGGACTTACAGGTTGAAGTCTATTTGTTTAGGCCTTCCACAATGTGCTCTATTCTGCCACACAGACATAGCCTGCCTTCCTTCAGATTGAATAGAGCTCCTGTATCTTACCCGCATGTATGAGCAAGCATTACCTTCTGGGTAGCATTTTATCCTGTGGGTCTGAGAGCACTTAGCAAAGAAGGTCATGTCACTATTCCCAGGACACCGTTGGAAGGGCAAAAGTAAAAGGCTGGCCCAAGCTCGTACAGCAGGCCAGTGGCAGAGGCACTCCTGTCCCTCAGCACAGCACCCTTTTCAGTAGGCCAGGCTGATTTTGATGCATCATGTATTTGCGGGTTGTTGCTTCACAAATTGTAAGACCTGAATCCAGATACATCAGTTTCCTTCTTCCCATGTATTCCAGAGGTCTTTCTGTAAATGCATTCACATGTAGAGTCAGACATTCCTTGGCCATTAACGTATTTATTTACTGTCACAGTGCTTTTTGGGAATAATTTTCTTTCTGTTTATGAAATTGGATGCAAAGCTGTTGTGAAAGCCTGATCATCTATAAATCGTGTGGTTGAAGGGACAAAAGGTGGCTAGATCACACACACTTTACAATTCTTCCAGAAGATATTGGAATTCATATCCATTGAGCAGCTTTACAAACATTTTAGATTTGCCACTGAGCTACATTTAAGTTAATATTCCTAATATCTGCAGATGACAGGGACAAATGTATCTATAAGCAGTAACAGCATCGTTGAATCACAATATACGTCCTGTCTCAGTGGTATATATGCTAACCTTCCCCAGACTGCAGCAATGAGCAAGACTGTATGGGAGCATCTCACCTAAGTCTAGTGATCTGAGCTAAGCCTCTGTTAGAGTAACTGTCTTACTGCCTCCTGCAGTCAAGTGGAAGCAGCTAGGCAGTTCAGGAGGAGATTTACCACATTTTAACTTGGCGTCTGAGATAAGGAGCCCCCTGGAACTACCTCTCCATCAGTTACAAAGACAGTATCAGCTTGCAATATAAACTCAAAGACAGGACAGATGAGCATCTTCCCCCTCTGCAAGTATCTCTGGGTGTGCTGCAACCTTTAGGGCAGAGATCTGGAACTGAGATGAGGTCTGACTGAGAGCTCATCGTGATAGGATAGTTCTGCACCAGCGAACCAGGAAATGGGCTATTAGTGTTTAAAATCTCTTAGAAAGAGTATAAAAGTATATATACATATATAATATATGTATATAATAGGTGTTAAGCCTAGAATAAACACCAGTACACAAAAAAACCCTATAACTAGATATCTGAACACAGAAAACAAGCACCATATTCCATGCAGTAAAACATGCTGAGCAATAAATAAGCAGTGTGCCCCTATGGCAAGGAAAGATACCTACATAAGGAAGGGCTGCACTGGCAAGGAAGAGCATAGCTCTCAAGTGCTTATTTGACTTTGTTCAACATGGTCAAGAAGCCACAGCTGGAGTACTGTGTCTCCTTTTCAGCGTCCCATTTCAAGACAGATGTTGACAATCTGGTGCAAACCCAGTGGTGAGCCACTGAAGTGGTGAGGGGGTGCCAGAATCAGGGTCCAGACAGCCTGGAGAAGGGAAGATTAAGGGGAAGAGGGTCTAGATTGCCACCATCCACCACTTCATGGGCAGGGGGGTATACAGAAGTTGGAGCCAGACTCTTCTCAGATGTGTAAAACAGGCAATGGGTACAAGTTGCAGTGCTGCCGAAGGAAAAACTTCTTCCTTCATGAGAGTGGTGCAGCACTGGAACAGGTGCCCAGAGAGGCCGTGTGATCACTGTCCTTGGCTAAAACCCACAGGGATAAGAGAGCTGCCTTCAGACTTCCAGATGTCCCTTCTTTCCCGATTTATTTGATGGTTTTATGATTCTGTAATTTTTTTTTTTTTTGCTCCAGAAGTTTAAAGGAGCACAGAGGCATATGGCCAACATCAGACCAGGAGGTCCCTTTTGGGGCTATCCAGCCCTTACTTATTACATGTTTTTCAGCCCAGTTTAGGGAACAAAGGCAAGTACAGTGGGCACCTCCTTCTGCAAAACTTCCAGTGCTCTCTAGCGTTATTTCTTTACAACTACAAGCATGTGACATCTTTACATTTTGCCCTAGGAGGCAGGAACACAACCATGAATGAATTTTTCTTGAACGTATAATTTCAAGATTCAAAAGCTAGTTCTTTCAGTTACAGCTCTGTAGAGCACCAGTGCTTGTTCACCCTGGAATCAACTTACATGAAGCTAAGGGATTTGTTCCCAGCTTTCACTTGAGTAATTCTGTGGGAACTGGGCACTGTGTTTTCGTCTTTATAGAATTTTTTATAAGGGCTAGCTAGGAATCCATTACAAAGACCATGCCTTTTCTACTTTTCATAACATGCTGTATGAGTTTTAAATAAATAAGTTTTTTTCTAACAAAAGGAAACAGCTTAAACCGCAGAATATAAATGGTGATCAAAATGCCTTGAAGAAGCGGAATATAATACATGGCCTTATCACATGCAATATGAGGTGGTGGCCCAGTTCTCAGTCACAGGGAGTCAAAGTCAGCAGAACTACAGCGTACCACCTGGGATGGCAGAGAACAGGGAGGAGAGGCTGAATTCAGCCCCTGGAGAACCTTCAGCAGTAAAACATAGATCTTGGTTGGTTTTCTACACAAGGTTAGCTCCCTACAAAAACACTGTGTAAAACTTTGCAGAGGAACAAACCTAGCAAGCTAACAGACTAATAGTTTACTATGAACTAGAAGGCTGACTGCATGGCTTCTGGAGGTAGAAATTGATGACTGGGGAGAAAACACATGGTGTTTTACAGGGAAGTATAACTCACAATGCTAACATCCTAAAGAATCAGGACTCCTTAGCCTGACTTTGTGGTTTCAGCATAAAAATCTAGTGGTCAGAGGGATCTCAACTACCTCACGTGTATGGGAAAGCTGTTTCATATTCTTCTGGTTTACTGGGCACAGCCAAACTGGTTGCATTTCTATTTGAAATGCTGTGTATATAATGTGATCAAAAGTCTATAAAAGGAACATACCATACCCTGAGGTGATAATCTTTGATTTATCTGTTATTTAGCTCGCTTATTTTGCACCTTTAACAGCTACATGAACTTTTCTGTTGATAGGCAACATAATATTTCCTTCTGGCTACAGCACATTTATTTAGCATGTTTCATTGTACATCTGTGTGCTTGCTGGGCTCCAGCAAAATTAGCACAGCAGTGAAAGCAAAGAAGCTGCTGAGCTCTCCAGGCTTGGCTAGATATCCTGATACAACTATTTTTTCACTTTGCAAGTGTACCAGTCAGTTGACACTACACTTAAAAATACTAATTAATTTGTATTTCACAGAAAAACGTGAATGGCGTTCAAGAGGTTAAGGCACATGATGCAGAAATAGCAAGAGCAAGCATTCAGATTACAATTCTCCATGTGTCTTTGGATGAACCACTTTTGATTGACATCCATACAACATTCAGATTACATCCATAGGAAAGGCCTATTCACGTTTCTGTGGAAACATTGTGAGAGAAACAGAAAAGAAACACAAGGCAGCCCTGTAGCCCAGTAAATATGATTTTTATATTACTAGGAAAAGTGAGAGGCTTTGATCCATCCGTGAAGGATCTGTCTGAACTTATCTTGGCCTGAGCTGATTTCAGCTTGTTTTAGCTGTGACAGCAGTTGTCTAGCAGCCAGGGAACAACTGCATAACTTGTTTTTAGTTAGTTCTGTGAACACCACATACAGTAAAGGTGTAGCTGACCTATGCTGTTATTTAGTAACAAATATTAACACCATAAACTGAGGCTACAGAGGCTATTTTGTGTCTTTAAGACAGTCAAAGAAAGATAGTCAAACTTTAGTTGGGAACCAGTGAAAAAAGAGCAACCAAGCAGACTATGTCAGCAACCAAAGAAAATATATCTCCAGTTCGACCCAAGAAAAAGGAGGAAAAAGCTTATCTCTTCCAACAACATTCCCCTCCTGAGAAGAAACTTGATGGACACCAGTCAATGACTCCGCACACCCCCTCTCCCCGTTCTTCTTGTGAAAGACAGGTACCATAGACGTAGGACTCGCGGGGCATTGCAATGACGAACAAAACTCTACCAGGAAGTATACGTCATCAATTTTAGTGTATTATTAATGAGGCTTTTTCTCATAATTTGGACTGTGCGATATTATTGTAACTGGACTAACAATTTGTTTGTTATGTTGTGATTAGACTGTTAGAACTTTAGCTAGGCAAACTTGACTTTGCATATAAGTTGTGCATTTCTGTTTTGACCATAATAAGACTCTGAGCGTAACAAAGACTGTGAACAGCTTTTCTGTAAAAGCCTTTCTGCGGATGGCAGCCTCCAGTGATCACAGAAGACCAGGAATACAGCTAACGTGTGTTCCTGTGGTCTTGGCAAGCATCTTGCTTATACTCCGTCTCCATTTTATACGAACTGTTGGAGTTGGAGAAAAGGGTTGCTCAAGCCCTCAGAGCCCGGTTTTCATAACACAGATACTGACCAAGAGTTTGCAAACTTTAAAGTGTTAATGCCAAAACTTTCCTGTAAAGAGATCAAGTGAGACAGCATATGGGCAAGGTGGTCAGTGACACATAGGCTAGATCAGGAAATTCAGACTTCAAAAGCAAAGATGAGAAATTAAATTCTGAAATAGTGGTCTGTTGAATTAAAACACTGAGAAAGTAAAACCCTAGAAGGGATTGAAGCTGTAGAGCAACATTATGTGCAAAGCAAGGACAGAGTTCTTGCCAAACCACTCTCTCATGATGATTCTGACTTAGGGGATGGGGGTTAATGGTTTGATTGAGATAGTGACCCTTCCACAGAGAAGTATAAGGCTAAAAGTCCACATGCTCCTGATGCTGAGGTGCTGCCAGTGTTCAAAGTGAATCCTGTATCACCCGTCACTACCTGGGTTACTGTAAAAACAGGAGATGGACAAACAGAAGGAAAAGAAGGAGAAATAGACAACTAGAGTCAGACTGAGTTGTTAGGGAAGAAATAGTGATTACTGCTCATCAGATCCCAGAACAGTTAAGTGTCTTGGCCCCAAAAGCAGATCCTTTAAACAAAAAAACTGTGTATTAAATGGCTTCTTAAGTTAGATGCTAATACTGGTTTAACCATGACTTATCAAGAGAATTTCTTTTGAGCATCTGCTACAGCTTCTGGGTGGACTGACAGAAGAATTTATACAGATGCAATCTTTGCAATAGTAAATTATCATTATAAGTGGATACATCGTGTTGTATTAGATATATTAGCACAAGCTACATGTAACAGTAGAAATGTATTTGGCATGGACAAAGTTGTCAGCCTCTGTCCATAGTCTTCTAAACAATAGAGGCAGATAAGCCCCAAATTATGATCAGGTTGCCTTTGAACAGTTGTTGTGTATGA
Source organism: Platalea leucorodia (assembly GCF_965183815.1). Taxonomy (NCBI): domain Eukaryota; kingdom Metazoa; phylum Chordata; class Aves; order Pelecaniformes; family Threskiornithidae; genus Platalea; species Platalea leucorodia. Next base: position 44,921,560 of record NC_138826.1, on the reverse strand, counting down.
CCTAGTCCCAGGATGTTAAACAGCTATAAAGCAGGAAAGAGATCTTAAGTGGAACTTAGACAACATTTCCATCCACCCAAGACAAGGAATTATAACAGTTGTGCTAGGAAGAGTCTGGAGGAGTATGATTATCCACTACCATCTGCCCCATTGCAAAAAGAGCTCCACAACATTGAATCAGCTGAAAAACCGAGAGAACCTTTAGTTTTTGAAGCCATTGTAAAAACACAAAGGGCCGGAGATATGGTCAAGAACAGAACAGAGCAAATCACTATCACACCAGACTCAGAACAGATTAGTATAATAATGCAGGTGATAAAGCCCCTAAATGATGATACTTGCATTGAAGGGGTGGTTAAACTAAAGAAAAGCCCCATGCTTGACATATAAGAATCTAGCCTGAGCAACAAACAGTGAATCAGACTGAGCAATTAGGTCAACCGTGGCTTGGGTAGAATCAGAAAAAGGGATCCAGCAAGCAAGGAGAATTATGAGAAATGAGAAAAGGGGATAATAACACACTGGAATTAGTCCAGCTTGTAACATTTGCTAACAGCGGACTGCAGCAGTGGAACTGGAGAAAGAGAGTAAGTGTGAAGCAGGGTGTTAGTAGGAGTGCCCATTGTTCTATGGACCTTGTGTGTGGAAAAGCAAGGAAGGATAAAAAAAAGTAATACAGCAGAACAAGTAATCTGTTTCAACCCTAAGGGTATGGCTACTTATAGGTTGCATTGATTTGGTTTAGCTGGTTTTGCTTTCTTTTTATTGTAGTATATGTAGATATGAAATGGAAAAGATATAATACTGGGGGTTTTTAGTCAATTCTCATGGATGAAATTAAAATCAAGACCATCACATTCACCTATGAGTAATGGGGAAAAAAATGGAACCAATTGTAAGATGTTCCCAACTCCAAGCAAGGGAAACCCTGTTTCTCTCCATCAGGATATGCATGCCTCCCATTAGAAACAGTGATCATGATCACTAATATACGATGTTTGTATATGTAACATAAACATACATGGATGTGATGCTGTGTATTTACAACACATAATAGTTCAAGTGCTACAAGAAGCAAAGCTTAATCAGTTAAGTATAGATATAATTACAATGGTAAATTGTGTTTTAGAAGAATGTATGCTATTACATGCACATTTGCAACATTGGGACTGGGAATACTGCATGTTTGTGTAGTGTTATATGATGTCAGAGCTATAAAACAGCTATGTAAAAGTGGATGTTTCTGGGCAGGATAGAAAACAGGTCATGGCGGAAACCAGGTGTTCCACAATTACAGAGATATCAAAAACTACATACAAGGATGACATACAACCATGTACCAATTTTATGAAAAAGATTTTTTATTATGCAGGAGTTAGTTAGCCAGATAATGTTAGAAATGTATAACACCATTGCAATTGTGTGTCCATCAAGTGCCCACAAGTTATTGTCAATTATCTCACTGTGTATAATTTATCTGATAATAGATGCGTATGTAAAGTAATTTCTGCTGAAGGATGTGGTTTTAATTACATCATACCTATAGAAGCAACACTCAGCTCGCAGGAATCATTGCAATTGTATGCTACGTTAGGCTCAATGCCTTTAGGAATTGCCAAGCAATTTTCAACAATTTTTCAAACAATTGCCAGAAATGCTAGAGCAGCCCAACCTTACACCTGAAGTCTGACGTGGTACAAAAGCCACACAGGGAGAGGTTACTGTACACCAAACAAATCACCAAGCAACCCACATTGCTACCACAGTGCAAAATGCAGTGTACCAGCCCTGGTGGAAGTGCCTCTGAGAGCGATCTTCCTCAACTAGAAGAGTTTGGAACTTGGCTTTACATCCTAGAGTCATCATTTGAATCATTACATTGATTTTTCTTAGCTATAAAAATCAGATATTTAGTATGTTGTGGTTATACATAACAAAGAAGAACTATAGATTACTCTCAGACCTGTACAAGTTATCTTGAGGTAAGATCAGACAGAAAAGAGCAAACGTCTTTGAGGTCTGCTGCCTCATCCTGATCAGTAGCCTCAAGATGTAGGAGGGTTGCAACATCCATTTTTGACTTGTAAAAAGTGCCTGTGAAGCGGACTAACAAAAGGAAGGCTTATAGCCCTTCAGGCCCATAAATATGATTTTGCCATTTCTAGCATGCTAATAGAACAAAGACATCATATCAGGCAATTAAATCTCACATCCGAATTGAAGAGGTATTTATGGGTTTTTAAGTGCCAAATTCTATAACACTGAATGATGTACATGAAATTAAACTTTTTGGAAAAAATACTGGATCTTGACTTTCTCTTGTGTAAAGTTATGCTGTCTTCCCATATTGGACCTCCAGTGGTGAGATTTGCAGGCTCATTTAAGCACGTAGCACTGAATCACCTCTTCACCTGAAGTAAGTAGCAACGGCAACCTTTTGCCTGCTGTATGATCTAGTTGCCAGGCTGGTAAAAAAACCCCTCATTTTATCTGTGGTTTACACAACTCTTAGACTCTATATGATACTTAAAATTAGTAAGCTGCTTATTTTAATAGCTGTAAGGGGCAGTGCATCAGCATGCACAAAGACACATAGATTTTATACCTTATCTTGAGAAGAAGAGAAACATAAGCCTGAAATCTTCCTGGACTTTAATCACAAATAGAATCACCATGCATTGATTTGTCACAATTCCGGTCAAAAATTTCCCCTTAATTTTACATCACATATCCTACCCACTGTAAAGTGGTGTAAGCCTTCAAAGACCGTATTCACTTTCACTTTACAATATCTTAGATACCCAGAAGGACTGCACTCTTCTTGCAGATCCACTTGTATAGAGAGTGGCAGTTATCAGCATGCATTTCTGTCAACTTATAGGCAGCACATTTTTCTTCTTTCTTCCTTCCTTTTATTGTAAAACTGCAAGAGCCAAAACCACACAGATATGAAGATCATTGAAAAGATTTATTTGCATATACAAAGAGTGAAACCACAAAGGCTGGATTTTTTTGTCTTTATGCTGTCATTCTTTTGATTCCCTGACATACAGACAGGTTTTATTTGTTCAGTAAGCTTCACCCTTTCTCTGTTTCCCTACTTGTTATGCGGCTGGAAGTAAAAAGCTTACATAGCATAGGCACCTCCTAATAAAATTAGTTACTTTTCAGAGACCCGTGAGGAAATTTCACTTTTCAACTCCATGTTCTGATCAGAATTCTGTACTGAGAAAAATCAGAATAGGCTGAGCTGCCTAACTGGAGTATGGGCCCTCATATCTTACTACTACTTTCTCACGGTCTAATGGCTTGACAGTCCAGGCACAGCGAGGGCAGAAGACTTCACGGAAGCCAGCACAGATTCACTCCAGAATGAACTTACCTGCGCCCTGGATATTTGGGATCATTGAGCCATACCCATCTTCCTTTCTCCTCATCAAAGTTTAATCCAGTCCAAACAAAGCCAATGTCTTTATCCTTCAGTTTGTTCAAGAAATCCTAAAGAGAGGTATGTCTTTGAACTCCCATTATAATGACACTTCATAAAACTCCAGCACCAGTAATGTATAGTGGTAATTAATATTTTAAAAACAGCAAGGCTTTCATGCCCAAAGATTCCAGAGAATGTTTCCAAGAAATTGAGAAGAAAAAAAAAACAAACACATAGAAATTGGTTCAGGTTCTCAACGACACCCAGTACTGTGACTAACAATGGTAAATGGAGCAACCAAGGAGCTAACCTTTGGCTCCTTGCTGGCCCCAGGCCCATTCCACTAGCACATTTTAGATGAGGATCAGGCTGATTTGAATTACAGGAGCTGAAGCTATCATCTCCTCTTTTTCACCCTTACAAGGAAGGGAGGTGAGGATTTTGCCAGCTCACCCTCCTGGGTGCTCTAAAAGTGACTGTCTGAACCTGGTCATCTTTAAGCAAAATCAGTAGCACAAAAGAGACGTGCTACAGGTTAGGATTTAGTCCACAGAACTGCAGACTTGGTACTGCCATTTAAAAAATGTACAAAGTATAGAGCAACATCTCCATCCCCCAAAAGCAAGGCAAGAGCATTTATGACAGCTAAGTTCTGAACAGGTTTGATTTGGAATAAAACATGCAAGAATCCTTCAAATACCAGCTGCTTCTTGCTGGAGATAATCTCTAGGCATATCATTGCATCTATTTAAATGAAGCATAGGCTACTGGTCTTTTTGACACAAATGTTTCTTAACAGGCAGAAGCCAATCATCAGTGCACTTACCACTGACAATGCCTTTTATGAGCATATTTGGATTAGAAATGGCTTCTAAAAATACATGGGAAGCTGTAGTTTGATACGTGGATTCACAAAGTATAAGTAAAAAGAATATTTGAACCACAGAGTGCCTTACAAGCTTACCATTTCAGTCTCATCCTCTATAATCAGGAGTTCAGATTTTTTTCCTGAGCAATACTTTCTGCTGTTCTCCCAGGTGTCACGAGTTTCCGAGTAGAAATAACATCTCCCATAATGCAGCTTCCAGCCAATGGGGCAGAGTTCACATCTAGAGTCTGTGAGGAGTTGGGGGTGAAGGGATTTTGTCACTTCTTTTTTTTTTTTTTACAACTGATATCATTATTATTGGCTCCTGCTTTTTATGGGGCTTTTGAATAAGAGAGTAAGAAGCTTTAAACCAGGAGTGGGGCAGAAGTTGTGATGGTATAGCTCATTTTAAGAAAGCACATTGTCCCCGCTTTACAGTAGTGATAAGGATAACCATTCTTTGACTAGGGATCGCTCTGTGCCGTGAAGTATTTCAGAACTCTAGATAATTGTACTAAATACTTACATAATAATTGAGGTAAAAGCTCTGCATAAAATCCCAGGTCTGCTGAAATGACTGGGAGTAGTACAATTCAATGACATCCCATGGAGAAATAACAAAGACCTTCAGTAACACCGCTCCACTTTTATTTTTTGTTTAAACTAACATTTTCAAGGATAGAACTCTGAATTAGATAACTTTATACATCTTTATCAATGTAAACATATTTATTCTTGTATCTAAAGGTCAATTCCTTTGTGTAGGTGTTTATATTAACCTTTTCAAGAGCTTCAAACCATTTATGCTACTATGAGTGAGACTTTATTTCCTTACCATTTGTATGCATGCATAAGCTTTCTTTTAATGTAGCCAGTAAGGTGTTTTCATGAAGATCTTCCCCAAAGACACTGTCACTTTCAGAAAGATTTTCTCTGGGCTTCGACACATCACTCGATAGCAAGCCGCCTGGACAAGAATCTCCAACATTTTAATGTAAAGCTCACAAGTGAACTGTATAGAAACCCGATAGTATTTTTCCATGGATATTAATAGGAACTTTAAGTGGAAACTCAGATTGCTCATTTGTCCTTCCAGCTCTGCTGTAAATGGTAGGTGGAGAGTTGAGCATCCAAATCATATACATTAAAGAAATACATGAGGTGACTAACTTCACAAAGACGTTATTATCATGCTTTTGACAACATGGTGTGCAACAGTTGTCCTTCATGTAACATGGCTGTGCCTTTGATTGTCCAGTTCCTGAAATTTGTATTGAGCTTATTTCAGAAAAGAATTAGTTGATGTGAGAGGGCAGGACTCGCATTGAGAGAAAGGGAGAACATCTGACTCTGCAGGATACTTATGCCCTTCTGAATTCTCATTTTCTCCTGGGTTCTCAAGTGATTTTGATGTGCGGAGTGATTTTGATGTCCAGAAGCAGGCTGGACATTGGGACTACCAGGCCATGATTTTCTAAAGGAGGAAACTAAAATTAGTTTCCTTGATCAATATTCAGATGTTTGTTGGTGGCAACCTAAAAACTTGTTCAACTTGCTTGGCCAGGGCAACTGCAACCATTTCTCTCTGATCTCTAAGTTTAGATGCTCAGGGGTAATGGCACACATCTGTGCTGGATAGGTAAGCCCTGTATGCACGTGATCAATGCTGGCACTGACCCAGTGCTCATGCACAAATTCTGTGGACAGTGCAAAGGCCACTTTTATAAACTTAGAGGCACACATTTTCATTTCATTACTAAAAGAGTCTTTCCAAACTGATGGATGGATAGGTTCTTTGGCTAGAAACCTTGGTGGCATGTTCTGTGTTAGAAGGAAGAGGAGGGAGTCTCATACTGGGGGGCAGGAAAGTGAGAAAGACTCCAGCCCTCTTCATACACCCTAAACATGCAATGGTCCTCTGAAAGCCAATGGCCTCCTGCAGATCCACAGCCCCCAAATGCCAGTGACTCCCTCCCACCTTCATCAGAAACACAATACTAGAAAGCGTGAGTGGTCTTGCCACCTTATCAAAACAGTTTGTTTGCAAAACTTGTTTAAGTTAAGGATTAAGTATTAAAGCAAAACATTCATTGGCAGGAATTAAAGTAAAACATTTCACTTGGTCACTCACATTGATGAATTAATGTGATTACAGCTCCCAGAAATACAACATTCAGAAATCCTGAGAGAGCAGCAAGGTACCGCAAGCCTGAAGAATTAGAGGGAAATTCTGCAAGAAATAAGAGGGGTTTACAAACACAGCATGAGATGCTACCCAGGACATAAATCTGGGTTTCTCTAGACATCTTTCAGACAGAACATCCAATACTGTCACTTTGTCAAGTGCTTTGTCACAGTTGCTTTTTCCCTTCTAGTTGCCTCCTGCATATCAAGTGGTTCTTGTGCCTAAAAAACTTTCATTTATGAAAACTTTTTGGGGCCTTGAATTTTCCCATGCTGTCTTCACTGTTTGCTACCTCATTTGAGGTTTTGAGTGGCACAGCTACTGCAGTTTTTGCTTCTTCGTAGCAGGGGGATATCACTTGCAGATATCATGAAGACTGTTCGATGGCACAGCAAGCACTTAACAAACATTGCTAAAGAAAACCTCACAAACTTAGTGAAAGAGGAAGAACTGAATTTTCTAACAGTTGCAACGAAAGAGATATATATAACATGTAAGAACAAAACTGACATTCTAGGACTATGCATACCAACACTATCGATTAAGAAAGGACCAGTAGCTTCTCTGAAAATTAGTAATTAGTCCTGTAACTCCAGGACCCACTAGTTTTATGACCTGTACACTGGATGCCAAGTCAAAGGCCTTTAGAAGAGTCCACATTATAATTTGGAGATCTTTTTTTTTTTTTATTGAGTCCTTGATGTTCAGACCATCCCAACTGGAAAATTACTACTAAATGATTAAAAAATTAAGTAGCAGTGCATTAAACAGGGTTTCTTTGGAGAAGGGATGCTTGTTTAAAGTCAGTGAATAGAGATGCAAAAACGAGCTTCCTCACAACTCAAAGAAAATTACTTTCAATTAGAATCAGACAAGCCTGGAAATGTATAGTCATGGTGAATCTTCCTTCCCAATATTACCCAAAAAATCTTAAAATTTATTCTTCTAGGGCTGTCACACTCCTGCCATGTCACTTCCTAGTGAAACCTGCTGCTGTTTGCTCACTCACTGTATTTCAGGATTTCTACATATCTTGACATAGAATCACAGAACAATGTAGGCTGGAAGGAATCTCAGCAGGCCATCTAGTCTGGACTCCTGTGTAAGGTGGCTCAGGTTAGAGCAGGTTTCTCAAGGCCCTGTCCAGCCAATTTCTAAATATCGCCAAAGATGAGGATTCCACAGCCTTTCCAGGCTCCTGTCCTAGTGTTTTGACCACCACCACAGTAAGAAAAATTTCCTTGTATCAAATCCTAATTTTCCATGTTCCAACTTGTGTCTTTCAATGTGCATCTTCAAGAAGAGTTTGCTTCTGTCTTCTCTATGCCCTCCCACTGGGTAGTTAAAGAGAAGAGTAAGACTCCCTTCAGCCTCTTCTTCTTAGGGCTGCACAAAGCCAATTGTCTCAGCCTCTCCTCCTGTGTCACTTCTCCAGCTCACTAACTTGAGGAGCCCTCCGCTGGACTCATTCCAGCAGGTTGTCAGTGTGCTCTTGGAAGGGGTAATGATATAGTTACTGTAGGCTGCTATACAGCAAAGATCTTTAAAATAACTGAGGCATAAAAGATGTTCTATGATGCCTCAAAGGATTCCTTGGAGCAAGGAGAAGAACAGTTAGAAGTTGCCCAGGTATGCAGGAAATGTCGTGTTAATTTTCCTTCCTAGCTTCCTAACATTAGTGTTTGCAGGAAAAACTTTGTGAATGTTCTTCTAGACTAAGATGCAATACACTGTTCACTTCGTCCAAACTTAACTTCATGGGAAAAAAAGATTTTACATGCAAACCTCCCTTCAGTGAGGGCACAGGAATAAAGTCAGAGACTAACAGAAGGATGATTTTCCATTTCATGGAAATGGCCATTCTTGGAAGAGAAAACAGGGTGCCAAAATGTTGTACCTTGTAGAGAACTTGTTCTGTAACTAGTAAATAAGATCAGGAAGTACCCCATGCAAGTATCCTTTAAAAGACATTACATTTCAAATGCTGGTGGTCCAAATCAGATGTGAATCGGCTGTTTGAAAAGTTCTCTGCTTCTACATTATTGTTTCAAAAATGTAATGCATGGACCTGTATTTCAAATCATGAAACGACTTGAACTTTGTGCTACATGATAAACTCATTTCCACTAACGTTTTCACTTCATGTCTGGTTTCTAGCTATCATCGTTTTGCACAGAGGTCAAACATTGTTTTTCTTCATTCAATCATACTTACTTGGGAAATGCTGTATCTGTGACTAGTCATTTTTAAATATTCAAACAGCTAATCCCCACTGTTTTTTATATTGCCACCTTATTTAGATGGCAAATATATGTAAACATAGTGCAGTACTTTTCGCTGGCTATGTAACATATTATGGTTAAGCATCTGTGTGGGTTTTCCTTCTTCCTTTGGGTATTATGCAGTGATTTTACAGAAAAAGGCAATCAGGATATCTGGAGTCTAATCTTAACTCTGGCATGATTTGCACAACAGCTAGACTGCAGGCAAAACAGTAACAGCGACTTGTGCAAATACTCAGATTTACGCTCAGCTACCCAGGATGAGCTCTGGTAGCAGCAATACCACAGAGGTGACAACACAGCATGGGCTAACAGCTCAGCGTTTGCCCAGTTTCTCAAGACAGCTCTGCAGCTTGCACCACTGGCAAGACCGGATGGGGCTGCAAGGGGGAAGGGGAGCTCTGCATCATGGTCTTCCTTCTGTTCTACATGAACTGGCACAGATATTGCACTAGATTATGCCAATGAGGCATTGCGACCATTTCTAACCACTCCAGTGAATACACTTCTGTATTCCTTATGTATATCATGCTACCATGACTAGTCTGTGTCTGGTCTAAAGGTAGCTCACACACCTTTCACTACAAGCAGAGACCCAGCTTGCAGTACATTGTTTAACAAGCTAAATGAAAGAAATCTTCTTTTCAGTTGCTTACCTGAAATCTTTCTGCTGCCCTGTTGTGTCATGCTACCCAATCATGCAGGTAGACAATGAAGATAGATAGAGCATTTTAAACCCGGTTTTGTCACTGTGTGCTGTGCGTGTTTGTGGTCACATATTATTATGTATATGTGCCACATACGCTTTGTCTGACTTTCTGCTTCTTTTAAATGGAAATATTCAATCTACTCCATTACAGCAATGGTTTTGTGCACTTTGACAAATATTTTTAAGACCAATGAAAATTCTTAGTTAAATAAATATTAGCTTCTATGATCAGTTTTCTGATTTTTTTTTTCTCAATTTTGCTGGTTCTGTGCTTTTACTGCAGTTGGAACAGTATCTCAGCTAAATTGTTGTAATAATAGACAAACTGGCACAATTTACGTCAATAAAATTACACACAATTTATCCTCCCATACTGAGTAACTGAAGTTGGCTCTCGCTTTTTTTCTATTAAAAATTGTTCTTACATAAATGTGCAGCTAGGATTTCTCAGGAACTGATCATCATAGCTAATTAACTGTTGGGAAACTGGATGTCTAATTTCTCTGAGGACTTGGTATTTATAATCTGAGAAGGTCTTCCCTGGGACACTTAAAAGAGATAAAGGTTAGCAAGGGTGAGCTTGAACGCCTTCCAGCATATATTGTTGTACTTTCTCCCTTGCTGCTCCTGACACTTTTGACAAAATCCCCAGAAGTTGTTGAAAAAGCTTACTGGATGGTAAGTTACTGTCTTAGAGTTTGCATTTAAATTATTCTTAAATTCTTCTTAGCTGTGATTCTTGAAAACAAAACAAAGAAAAACCAAAAAAACCCACCAACCGAAAGCCCCGTAGAAAACTTCAATGGCTAATGAGCCATTAACCACTGTCAAACTTACTGACAACTACTGCCTCATGTTTTCCTCATATGCCTCTATCTCCTAGTCTCCATTTTGTACTGGCACTGTCAGCACCAGTACTCCAACCCTGGTGGTACTATTAGTACTGCATTTTATCTACTGTCCATCATATTTCTCTGTATACTGCCATATATCATTGGCAACTTTAGTAGCACCTACTAAAATTTTGGCAGATTTGTGGTTTTTTATGATAACTCAAACATGAGATTTGTTATTTACAGAACAAGTCTGAAGGCACACCATGAACACATATATGCTCACCTGCATTGGAGCTTTTCTTCCTTGATTTGAAATGAAGTTCTGTGTAACCGTCTTCGTTCTTCATCTCAAGGTCTTTCTGTCACTTGTTCCTACTGAAGACTGTTTGAGTTAGTGTCAAACTAGGTTATGGGAAATGCTTCAAATGAGTGTGATAAACAGGAAGGGGACAGCAGATGGCCATTTGTGCTTTTATCTGAAGCCATGCAGTAGCAGGACTATGAAAAGGAACTCAACAGTATAAACTGCACAGACAAGTGAACTCTTTTTCTCTTCTTTTTCACTTTCTCTGTCTTTCTCTGACAACCTCCAGACCCTTCTAACAGATACTTTTAACACTGAATTTTCTCCAATGCAATATCACATTCCTCAAACACAATCTTTCAATGCACGCACACTCTTGCATATGAGAGAATATATTTGAGCCCCTCAAGCCCATTTCACTGGATTGATAGTCTCATTTACTTTATATTAAAATCAGCTGTGTCAACTTCTGTGTTTTTCTAAAATGCTGAGAATTGATCTTGCCTTACCAAAAGAAGATTGTGTGCATATGTCTCATTAAATAGATGGAAAGGGCGTTTAAATACATGTATTGATCCTTGGTTCTGCTTTGTGCCTGTCCACTTAAGCAACTGTTCACAGATTTGAGCAACTTAATGCCTTTCTTTAAACGGAGACTGAAGCAGATCTGTTCAAACATCACAGTTTGCAATGTTCCTGTTGCACTTCAAAACAACAAGCCTGGGCTTTTTGTATCAGAAAGGAGTTGTTTACTTTTAAATTAGTGGGCAACCTCTCTTCCAAGTTGGGGATTCTGTCAAGTTCTTGGTGTTCTTTTAAGTGCTAGTCTGGAATATTTCTTTCTGGAAATTGAGGATTCAGTAGAAAGTTGAAAGTTTTTTGGTTTTTATTCTCTGAACTGCTTTATAATGATTTCTGGCTGTTGTTAAATTTACCAGGCTTTAACTGAGGTTTTCTTTGGGTCAGGACTACATCCTGGCTTCACCTTTAATGTGTCTATATAGTGTCTAGTGGTGATACATCATGAGAGACATAGATCATGTCATTAGCTGTAGTATGCAATTAAATACTTAGTGTCCCAAACACGTCTCAGTTTGGGGGAATATAAATGCATCCAGAGCACTAGACAGAAATTATTCACCAATTTCTTAAACAAAACCTCTCTGATTATTAGGAATGGTCATTTAAGCTTGAAACCAAAGTAACTTTACCTCAGCTTTTTTATTGTGGTTAGTACCTGAAAGCCAGGGTCAAGATGTATGTAGCACAATCACGTACTGCAAAAAGAAGTGATTTCCAGAGAAGTCTTTCAAACATAGACATACTAGTTGAGGCTGACAGATCAGTATGAAACAAAAGGTACTGAGTGACCAACAAATATATTCTCTGTTTCCACAAAGTGGTAGTACTTACCATGCAGCATCACAATGCTAAATAACTCTCGTGTATCCAGTGCAGACAAACTCTTGCAGTGTTACCAACTTTCTGAATCATTTTCTTGGAAGATGCTTGGAGGCCGAAGTTCGAATATGGAGTTTTTAACTGTTTCTAGAACAGCCCTTGAATGATTTACATGCTCTGAGCTATAGCTTTTATGTTCACCAGATGCAACAGCTGGTCTAATAAAAGATACGACAACTCCAAACAAGCCTTGCTTCACTTAACACGCTTAGATTCTTCTGCATTCATCCCCACAGCAGATATATGGGACTTACTGTAAAGTAAACAGAAACAACACAGAAACTAAAGGTTCGCAACTTGATATATTACTTTATATGATGCTTTTTTTTCTTCCCCATCATGGTTTCAGGAGCTGTGCTGTGATTTTTTAAATGCATGGCTTCAACTAAACTGAAATTACATACACATATCAGCCATTTTTACCCCGAAGCTTTTTGGGAACTCAGGAAGGTGGAGCTTCTAAAAGCCAAAAAACTTCTTCCACAAAAACATTTCATATTCACAAGTTCTAGGTTCCAATTATTTTGTAAATATTTATTTCCAAATATATGTTTGAGGAAGTATTACTGGTTTTAAACTAAAATAAAAACCAAGATGAAATAGGAAGAAACACAAGATGAATTTTTACACTCTTCATCTGAAAAGAAAAGCTCAGAGGAAGTTTTCTCCCTTTTCATTTTTCACAGGGCAGATTTCTGGACTAAGACTATGTCACGAGTATTTGTCTATTAAGGTGGCAGACCACTGCTTTCTTTATGCACACCCTCTTCCTCTCTAAGAAGCATCCAGATGTAGCTATATCATCTGGCTACATAGAAATATATTTTCCCAAGCCCTACCTTCCAGTGTTTAAGGAAGGATAAAGGGAACTATGAAAATTACAAAAAAGCTTCCTTGAGACCCTGAGGGCACTGCCAGCCCTGCCTGTCCCTGCCCAGGCCCCAGGGGCTCCCCCCACCCTGCCCATGGCCCAGGACCCCATGTCAGCCCCCCAGGACTCCCCTTGCCTGCCCAAGGCCCAAGACCCCATTACGGCTCCCCAGGGCCAGCAGCCCCTGCCCCAGCGATGCCGTAGAAGGCCCAGTCTCCAGGTCCCCACATCCCTGCCCTGCCCAGCCATGGGCTCTGCCAAGCTGGGCCCACACACAGGCTCACATCACGGCCCCAGGGAGGTGCCCCATGCCTGGGGCTGGGGCTGCCCCACTGCTCCGGCTGCCCTGCTCCCATCTGGGGCAGTGGGACAGGCCCAGGCTGCCAGGCCCTTCCCTGCTGCCACCACTCCTGGCCCCTGGCCCCTCTGCAACACCCTGACACAAGGGACATTGTGCTGGAGAGACCACGCTGGAGCAGGTATTTCCCTGCAGCCCCTGGAGAGGACCCATGCCGGAGCAGACACCCACACTGCAGCCCATGGAGGACCCCATGCCAGAGCAGGTGGATATTTCCTGAAGGAATTACAGCCCATGGAGACCCCATGCTGGAGCAGGTTCTCATGACAGGAACTGTGGTCCATCGAGGATCCATGCTGGAGCAGGTTTGTCCTGAAAGACTGCAGCCTGTGGAAGGACCCATGCTGGAGCAAGGGAAGAGTGTCAGGAGGAAGGAGCAGCAGAGAGGAGCTGTTATGGACTGACCCCGTAACCCGCTGTTCCCCATCCCCCTGCGCTGCTCGGGGTGGTGGGTGGCAGGGATAGTAGAGTCAGGAATAAAGCAGTGAAGTTGAGTCTGGGAAGAGGGAACAGGAAGAAGGTGTTGCTTTAATCTTTTTGTCTTCATTTTTTTACTATCCAAATCTATTTTAATTTACAATAAATTAAATTAACTTTCCCCAAGTCGAGTCTGTTTTGCTCATGATGGTAACTGGTAAGTGATCTTTCTGCCTTTATCGTGACCCACAAGCTTTTTCATCTTGTTTTCTCCCCTGTCCTGTTGAGGAGTGGGAATGAGAGAGCAGCTGGGTGGGTGTCTGGCAGCCAGCCAAGGTCAACCCACCACAATCATCTTACCAGCCTACATTATTTTTCTTTTTTCTTTTTTTCTTGTGTATTTGCTAAGCTATGTAAATCTATAGTAAATCAAATGCAGTGGATCCTGTGGTTGTCTCAGGAAAATCTTAGAAAGATTAGCAAGAGACCACCCATGGGAATAATGACAGAAATTGATTCCTAGGTGGATTATCCTCCTGCATAGGAGCAAACCAGTTTTAAAAAGTCATGTATCTGGTAAATGCACTCTTCAAATATTATAGTCTTCTGTTTCACTTGTACTAAATCTGCTTTACACTCTCAAATTAGTTTTTAAAAGTTTGAAGTAGAAGTGAAAATATATTCATATGTCTATACATAAAGATTGCAGAAAACCTACCCAAGGCAAGGAAAAACAGTCTTTCAGACTAAAAAGAATAGCACCCTCTACCCCCAAAAAATTAACCAAGCAATTGATGCATATATGCAGTACCTATCCAATAACGATACAGCCAATTAACATGCATACTAAAATCTATGTAGAGCAAAACATTAATCTTTGAGCAGCCCTTCTTCTTACAGTATTTTCAAGGATCTGTTTTTTTGACGTCATGCTGCCAAGGATGGCATTATTATTAATTTTGTGTACTGCAGCAACACAGTCCTGGAACAGTGAGTACCATACAAATGTATGACAAGATGGTGATTTTACCTTGTCAAAGCTTATTAGCTACTTCTACAAAAAGATATGCCAGAGAGATGGATACAGAAGGAAAATGGAGGAGCATGGAGGACACAAGAAGGGTAAACCAATAATGATGTGCATGATGGGTGATGATCTCATAGCAATATCTGCTAAGTTATTACTGAGAGTTTAGTCTCACACTAGCAGAGGGCAGCTTTGGGAAAGCACCAAAGGAAAGTCAAGGAGTAAGATATTTACAGGCAGTGTCTTCCAGCTGTGGCAGAGGCTGGAGGAAAAACCACAGAGCTGTTTGTTTATTAAATAAGTTAGTAAATTCAGTTAAGCTCAAGGTTGCTTGCATATTGGCAGTAGAACCTGATACCAATGTTGCAGGGATGAAGGTAAGGGGACAGTCACAAGCCTTGAAAATGTAGATCATTGTCTCCACAGAAGGACGAAGCATGCAACTGGGCCCCAAACACCAAGCCAGGGGAGCAAACCAGGAAAATGTAGGCATGCTTATATTTAAACATGAGTGTCCACTGGAATTTTTTGAGTATGTGTGTACTTACAGTTGATGTGTATAGCATTTTACAAGATCACAAACTTAGTTCCTCTTATTTTTGCACGCTCAGAGAACTGGCTTCATCTTTCTTTCATCCTGCTTCTTGTTTCTCAAACAGACTTCACGCTTCACAATTTTTTTCAGCAGAAAGAAAACTTCAAAGCCACTTACATGCATATATAAAGTGCTACATCATTTCCTTTTCTTTTGTGAAGTCCGATATATGCTTCTAACTGAAAACAAAAGCTTTTAAATTGAATTCTGGGAAAGGTAAACAAGCATCCTTTCTTGGCAACATGTTGTTGTGAATCCAAGTCAAAAACACTTGGTCTCTTTCTTTATTTTAGAAGGACATTTATATTGCTTTTCCTGAGATGATAGATCCAGAGGATGCTAGCAGAGCTGAACAACCAGGCAAGAAAGGCTATGAACAGCAAGAAGCTAACCTACAAAAAGGTAGGTGTTGAAATGAAGCAAAAGGAAAGGACCATAAATTCTATAAAGTTGAATATGAAAACATAATAAAGCAAAACAAGAAAGAGACTGAGGAGCAGCTTGAAAGAAACGTAAAAATAACACACACACACCCTTCTTCAGGAGCAGGGAACCTGCCAAAAGGTCTGCAAGGCAACAGATGATCAGCTTATAGATAAGGACACACAGTAGTAGGGAAAAAAAATTCAGTGCTTTTTTGCACGTTTGCTGTGGAGGAACCTGGGGAGGTTCCCATAGTAGAATCTTCTTCATGGGTGACACATGAGAGGCTGTGTCTCAATTCAGAAGGTCAGTGCAAGAGGTTATGAAGCAAACAGGCAAAATTAATAGGCCCAAATGGCTACAGTCAGATGTTATTCACCCATGACTTCTAAAGGAACTCAGCAAACAGGCAGCCAAGCTGCTAAGAGTGGTATGCAACTTGTTTAGGAATTCCTGGTGTCAGAAGCTGAGTCTAGTTTTTAAGGATCTCAAAGGACATCTGGAGTACTTCCAATCAGTAAATCTGATCTTTATAACAGAAAAAAAAACATCCAGAAGCTTAAACTCAAATAAAGAAAAGAATTTGTTGTCATGTGGCTAAATATGTTCACTAGTGAAAGATACTTAGAGGGAAATCATGTCTCACACATCCAAGGGAATTTCTTGAAGAATAATTCTGAACTCCAAAGGTTCAATTATTTTCTCTCTGCAAAGGAAAATCTCCATAGCATGAGATTTTAGTGGTGAACAGTTTTGACTTGAAAAGACATAACTTCTTCCAATAATCTAAAATAGCTTCACTATAAAAATGGACATTGTGTCAACTTTCAGTTTTCTGTCTCATTTTCTCCATTTGCAAAAGGGTCCAAAACCCACTGCATACACCATCTTCTAAAATGAAAAGTTATAGACCTGCTTTAATAGTATCCTGGTCTCCACCAGGAAAACAATGAAACAATCTACCAGTCCAGACCTTTGGAGTTACAATTATGCTTTTTGTCTTGATCTACTTTTTTTTTTGTGGATGCGCTCCAAGGTACTGACTTTCTGTAAGGTGTTCTTGAGCCCACAACTCTTAATACAGGATTTTTTTTTTTTTTTTCCAGAATGAAAGCACATAATTTTTTAAACATTATCCATTATGTGCTTTCCTTACCCACTATACATGCAAAAGAAGAATCTGATTTTAAAATCCCTTCTCTTTTGCAGGGAAATTACATATGAAAACAGAATTGAGTACTGTCTGTCAGGGCAGGGTGTTAATTTAACCCTTCTTTCCAAATAAAGGGTTGATTAAATCAGTTTGTATGACACTAGAGCTGTATAATATTTATATTAATTATATTAATTGCACTAATGATATTAATTTGGATCTCCCATTAGCAAATACTGTAGCAGTCTTCTGAGTCTTCATGACTTCTTGTCTGCCTTCTCAGCCCTTTCTTGTTCCATTTATCAGACAGTTATATTTTTTAATAAAGAAAAAATTATATGTAAAACATGCAGCTAGTCACAAGAGCTATCTGATTTTTTTTGCTCAAATTGTCTGTGGTCACAGGACTTCCAGAAAGAGCAATGGCAGGCTGCAATGAAGGCGATCACTCTGAAACTGGAGAGACAAACATCAGCCAAGGGAGAACAGGGACATGAGTTGTCTAGACCGCAGCTCCCACAGAGTGTCCAGGGAGATCAAGCAGATAATCGTTGATATCAAACTGAGAAGCAAACCACTTTGACCTTGGGATACTAATGACTTCTTGATTTGTATCAAGGAAACTTCAGCAGTGATGATGAAAGAATTCTTTTTCTTCATCAGATTGTTTCTGCTTCATCAGAAGGTTGTGAGCTGATTGAGGTCTATCATTGCAGCTCTTAGAGACCAGAACAGCAATATGCTCAAAGTCAGTGTTGCCATTATATCTAAAAGGAATAAGAAAACCAATGGACATGTTGCATAGTATATGAAGAAAAAAATTATATCCTGTTATGTTGTAAATAGGCTTAGCCTGATTAGATTTTATGAGGTTTTAATGATTAGATTCACAGTAGCTCAGAATTCTCTATTTATAATTACCAATAGAGTTTTTCTGTGTAATGAGCCAATATATCCAGTCACATTTTTTTCAGAAAAAAATTAAGGGAGGAAATGTTACCTGCACTACTTATGCAGTATGCAGAAAGCAGTGTGTAATTATGTAAAAGTACACAAACACCCAAAAGATCTGCATTAAACTTTGAGGACAAGCATAATTCTAAATTTTCCAATCTGCTATGTGCAAATTTCTCAACACTGGCTAGTATTCTTTTTATGTTTTTGTACACTTTCATAGTTTTCTGTAAGCAAAGCAAACCCTTCAAGCTCTGTCCCCCTCCATACAACTCCTCCTATGAAACTATGAGAGATCCTTCCCCTGAGTGTTGTCAGCTCTGATCTTTCTGCATGTCAGCCTCTAGTATAGGCAGCTGGTAGCAATGACTTCAGCCTGGAATTAAAATGCTCCTTCATTTATTATTAAAATGACAGAATAGAAATGCTTATGCTCAATCAATGATATTTGGTGATGCACTAAAATGTTACTACAACATATTGACATTTCATTCAAAGAGGAATTGTCCTAGCACAGAAATTCTCAGCAAACCCAAGGTTTGCTACTTAACAAGTTTGCTGCATAATGCTTTGTATTTCATTAATTGTCTTACTGAATTAGGGCCTCCTATGCAAAACTATTCAGAAATATGGCTAATAGAGCTGGCTGGGAATTACATGTTTTAGAAAGGGAACTTTCCATGGACATTTCCAAAATTGCCCTTTTTCCCTTCTAACTCAATTAGCTTTGGTCATTAGCTGAAGTCTCAAAGTGTGGTGTCTTTTCATGTTACCACCACCACCACAAACACAAGTGAGTTCCCCAGCATCTGTGTTACTGTGGTTAACATGTAGAATAAAGCTTTATATAGGAATTCACAAATCCTCTGCTGAGATTTACAATCATTTTCCATTATAAATGTAATTTGTGTGTTTGTTCAATGTCTGCATCTAGTCTTTGGAATTCAGCAATTATATTAAGAAATAACTGAGGGTGGATAATAAGTGCTTCTAGATCTGACCAATTTGTCTTAAGGAAAATGAAAAGGACATTTAAAATAAGAATTTCTTTTTTGGCTTCACAGCACCACTGGCAGCATGCATAAGTTGTCAGTTCTCCGAGAATATATTGCCTGCACTGAATTTATGCCTCACTTAATTGCTCTTGATAGAATCAAATTTGCATCAGGCCTCCTGTAAGGCAAACCCTTTGGTGGCCTTCTATGATAAAGTGACCTGCTTGGTTGACATGGGGTGAGTGGTGGACGTTGTCTACCTGGACTTCTCCAAGGCTTTCGATACGGTTCCCCATGGCCTCCTCCTGGAGAAACTGATGCGTTATGGCCTGGACAAGTGGTCCGTGTGGTGGGTGAGGAATTGGCTGACAGGCTGCACCCAAAGGGTGGTGGTAAATGGCTCTTTTTCAAACTGGCAACCCGTCACAAGTCGGGTTGCCCAGGGATCGATACTGGGCCCAACGTTATTCAGTATCATCTTCATAAGTGATCTGGATAACGGGATCAAGTGTAGCCTGATGAAGTTTGCAGATGACACCAAACTGAGTGGGGAAGCAGACACTCTGGAAGGGAGAGCCACCCTGCAGGAAGATCTGGATAGGCTGGAAGAGTAGGCTAACATGAACCTTATGAAGTTTAACAAGGACAAGTGTAAGGTCTTGCACCTGGGAAAACATAATCCAGGAGTGCAGCTCAGACTGGGATCCACCTAGCTGGAGAGCAGCTCCGTGGAAAGGGACCTGGGGGTCCTGGTGGACAGGAAGCTCAACATGAGTGAACAGTGTGCTGCTGCGGCCAAGGCGACCAATAGGATGCTGGGTTGCATCCAAAAGGGCATCACCAGCAGAGATAAAGAAGTCATTATCCCTGTCCATTTGGCGCTTGTCAGGCCACACCTGGAATACTGTGTACAGTTCTCGTTCCCGTTATACAAAAAAGATGTGGACAGGCTGGAGGGGGTCCAGAGGAGGGCCACCAAGATGATCGAGGGTCTGGGAAGCTGCCGTATGAGGGTAGGCTGAGAGAGTTGGGTTTGTTCAGCCTTGAGAAAAGGAGGCTTAGCAGTGATCTCATCACCATGTACCAGTGCTTTAAGGGGAGCTACAAAGAAGATGGAGACTCCCTTTTTACAAGGAGTCACATGGTGAGGACATGGGGGAATGAGTACAAGTTAATCCCAGGAAGATTCCGATTGGACATGAGAGGAAAGTTTTTCATAATGAGAACAGTCAACCATTGGAAAAATCTCCCCAGGGAAGTGGTTGACTCCGCTATGCTGAAGATGTTTAAGACTCAACTGGACAGGGTGCTGGGCCATCTCGTCTAGACAGTGCTCTCGCCTAGAAAGGTTGGACCAGACAATCCTTGAGGTCCCTTCCAACCTGGTATTCTATGATTCTCTGATTCTATGAAACCCAGTCTCAGTACTGTTGTTTTGAGGCTGTCATTCCACACTGCAGATTTCTTTGAAGAGTGAAGTGTTTCTTCTGGTTTTGGCAACAGTTAACACAATGTGCAGATGCATTGTTCCTGTGTTTACATAGAGGTCTGAAGCATCAGATCAATGATGGGATGTGACTGCTGGTAAGTTATGCGTTTCCCTCTCCTAAACACTGACCGCAGACTGTTAAATAGCTGTATTTCTTTCCAGCTGGGGCGGTGAGATTCCTGATGTGATTCTAGGGGTTGAAGCCACAGTCAGATGTCATAGAATCATAGAATCATAGAATAGTTTGGGTTGGAGGGCACCTTTAAAGGTCGTCTAGTCCACTGCAATGAGCAGGGACATCTTCAACTCCATCAGGTTGCTCAGAGCCCCGTCCAACCTGACCTTGAGTGTTTCCAGGGATGGGGCATCTACCACCTCTCTGGGCAATCTGTCCCAGTGTTTTACCAACCTCATTGTAAAAAATTTCTTCCTTCTATCTAGTCTAAATCTATCATCTTTTAGTTTAAAACCATTACTCCTTGTCCTATGGCAACAGGCCCTGCTAAAAAGTTTGTCCCCATCTTTCTTATAAGCCCCCTTTAAGTACTGAAAGGCTGCACTAAGGTCTCCCAAAGCTTTCTCTTCTCCATGTCCCTCTGCTATTGATGTTTTTGAAGAGAGGGAGCCTTGCACGTCACATGTGATGTTTTGTACAATTGAGCAGCCTACAGAGAGAAGAAGCCTCAGCACATGAACAAAGCTTCTTCAGGTCCAGCTTTGGAGAGAGCGCATACAAGCTAGATCTTTCTTACATTTTCCTCATCAGACTACATATTTTCTTTGTGGCTATGTTGGGAACTAAGAACAGACCCCCTCTGGTAGCTGGACTGGCAGGCTTCATGGGCCTGAAGCCCAAAGCAGGCTTGCTGTGTCCACATGTGAGTTCAGGCTGCCTACATTTCCCAGTTCTGCTGTGGCAGATTACCTTAGGGTCTTTCTGGGAAGTATGTTTGAGATGACATTGTCATGTGATAGGAAAGACAGGGAAGACACAGAGGTGCAGCGATGAACAGGGCACTCATCTGAGCCCTGAAGTAAAAGGCACAGCTGAGGTTTTCTCTTCTGTAGTGGCTGGGGTGCTCCATAATGTCTTTGGCTTGAGCAAGGAAGCAGCACCGACAGTAAATTTAAAACACAGTGTAGAGAAACTGAGGAAAGCTCAGCCACAGTGCTCACGTTGGTGGCCTTCTACAGGTGTCTCTCAGATCAGCAGAAACTGTAGATGTTCTGCAATGCTGGGAAGAGCTGGGAACTGGTGAACACAAGCTCCGCTGTTACTTTGAGTAAATCCTTTTGATAGCCTATTTCGTTCTCCTAGCTATAAAGCCAGACTCCAATTTCTAGATGCTATAATATTCTCTTAGGTCAATGATGTCTCCCATAAACTATAAAAATGCTATGAAAATCCTGAACCGCAAGAACTCAGAGTTTCTGATTGCACAACTGGTGGAGGCTTTTGCAGTGTTTGGGCTTTATGTATGAGAAATATCTTTACATGCCTAAAAACAACTATATTTTTAGCAGATCTGAGTGGTTTGCTATCACTCAGATGTGTTGTGAAATAAACTCATTTAACTCTGGAACATAATAACATTTGTTTTTGTAAATATTTTAATGGTATTGTGAACATCGTTACAGTACAACATGTAGTAAACCCACGTTTCTCAAAATTCCACTTCAAAACATGTTTCATGTAAATGAAGATCAAAATTCCTGTAAGTGGCATTGACACCATGTAAAGAAGCAGGAAGCTACCTAGAGCTTTTATGATACAGATCAAAGGAGAGTAAAGGTGCTTTAATAGAATGTAGATGTTCTCATACAGTCAGAAGAAAAACAAGAGCAAACAAATTTTGCAAATGTTTAAAATTACTAGTTCCTGGAGCAGTTCTTATCGGGTTACAGATGCTTTTGTGGCCTTGTTCAAAGTTCAAGTTCAAAACCATTCTAGTCTGCTAGCACTATGATCACGAGCAGATCGTGTCATGTCAGAAGGCTGACACCCTCTTTTTCCATAAAGCCCCTTACCCTGCCTTTGGATTGCTTCTGCAGTTCCCATCTTAATTTTGCCTTCTGCAAAGCAGCCTGGAGCAATGTGTTGTATTTCCTAAGCAACTCCTTGTAAAGCTGTTTCTTCCTGGGAAGTAGGTCCACATTTAGTAGCCTTGCTGTTACTGGCAGATGATTTTAAGAAAAACAGTGCAAATAGTGTCTGAGGAAGCTTTTAGATGACCTGATTTGAGCTACCAGCAAATACCACTGTGGTTTCAGCAACCTTTAGGTCTCCGAGTAATATGAAAATGGTTGCTGCAGGAAGTGGAGGTAGTGTCTACATGTGGGCAGTTTCCGTTCTCTCCTTGCCAGGGCTGAGATGAGCACTGCCTATCAGGTCCACTGCCTTCCAGCTGTATCGGGGCTGGCTGGCAGATGCTTTAGTACAAAGTCAGAGGTGAAGCCTTGAGAATCGGGGTTAGAAATGTCTACGGTCTTGATAAATCACCCATCTCTTCTCTATGCTCAGGCTTTCCATTTGCAGCACCTACCATGTTAGCACAAGTTCTTTAACCTGTGATTTATTTCCAGTTGGTGCTCTGTTACAGCAGGAATCCCTACAAAGGGGTTAGGAAGTTGGGGAATCAAACCCCAGGCATAGTTCTTACACGTGTTTGTTCCTGCACTAAATGTTACGCCCCCCACCAGGGGACTGTCAGGGGTCCCCCCAGGGACCCCCCAAGGGTCTTGGGTCAACAAGGGAAGGAAGAAAAGCTCTCTGTGGGTGTCGATAGCCCTCAGCCCTGACACAAGCGGAAAAACTCCTGCAGCTGCTTTTGTCAGAACCCTGCGCTACAGGCACCACATCATTGCGTAAGGCAACGAGGCAGCCTAGCTGCCCGGCTGCTGTGGTGCCACGCGTGAGACAGTTTCGACTTCACTGCCTCTTTTTCCCCTCTCTGAACTACAGGGGCTGTGAGTCCTGGAGACCTGCCTTGTTGGGAGGGTTGTGATGTTCACCCTGTTCAAGTTTGAGAACATCAAACCTCAGAAGATGTGTGCAGCACTGCTGGGCGCTACAGTCACTGCAATTTCTGAACCCTAAAATCTCTAGGTCCAGTGGATCTCGATAACCACGCTTTCTAGAGAGTTTTCAGTTAGTGCTAGCAGAAACAGGATTATTGCATGTGACAGAAGCAGTTGCCAGATAAACCAAATGTAGTGGTTACTACCAGGATTTCAGTGAGACAGGATGTTTTTTTCAGAAACTGGAGGTTCATCAGACAACAGAGTTACATTTATTTCACTTAACATTAGAAGTGCCAGTAAAAGTAGGCATGTAGCCTAATTTTTATATCTAGGCTTCCTCTATAAGGAGTAGTGAGACACCAGACCCTCCAAGGACCAAGTATCCCATACTAAAATACCTGGGATGAATTTTCCCTCAGCGCCTCTCAAATTTTAGGTTTCTAGGCAGGGCAGGTGCTCACTCTCTACCAGTGCAAAATCCATTGCTATATGCCATAGTATGTCACACTCTGTTTCCATTCCTCTGTTTCTCCTAACTTTGCCTCCTGCTGACTCCTTTGTCCCCTTTCCCAGGTCCGGGTGTCCCTGCTGCTCCTCTCACTCCAGAGCCCACTGAACCACAGGGTGGCACTGATGGTTTCATGCAGGTGTCTGTGCACATCACTTCAGTCTCACTGATGAAGACCATCTCTTTTCAGGAGAGCCTCAGCTCCATATGCACATGGATTGCACAGGACATTCATCTTCATGGCTTCAGCCTCCTTGGCCCTAATGGGATTTGCCAGGGGAGTGGATTATGGGAAAATGACTGATACATCTTTTTTCTTTTTATTAATCCAAGAAAAATCAAGCCCATCTAATGCCACAAGAAAATCAAGACAACTGTATTTCATCAGCTTCCCAGCCACCTCAGCATGCAGATGGAATTAAAACCTCACCATTCATTACTTTTTCCTCACATCTGCTGTCTTTTCCCTACTAATTTTAGTTTATAACTGCAGTGAGTCAACAGGGGTATTCCACTTGAAAGTCCTTTGAAACAGCCTATATCTGAATGTCAAGGTTATAGCCCCATGGCGTCTATCTTCATTCCCACCCCTTCTTTTACCTGGTCATGGAAGGAAATATGCAACAGTTGTTCTTTGTCTTCTCCAAGGAGAAAGTAGCTGCTCCTGCAGTCTGCTTCTGACCTGTTGGTTGGTTGGACCATACTGCATAAACCAATGCTTTTCCTTCCCTCTTCCCACCACTCACGTTGCTAATCTCTCCTCTCATCCCCAAAATACAAAACATCACTTGCTACTTTCCAGAAGCAGTCTGCTTTTCTGCCTTTACACTTGCTGGTCCTGAGGTTCTGATGAGGCAGACTACAGAAAGCTCAGGAACAGAAATTTAGAATATAGATAGGGTACAGATTATAAGGTAGGATATAGAATATACAGGGTTGAGAATATATGAATAAAATACAATTTAAGAACCTTGGTTGCTTAAATAGTCATCTCTCTGTGTTTTCTTCCCCAGTCCAAGTAGTAATACTTTTCTGGAAGTGCCTTTACTTTCATGTGACACTGAGAATTTATAATTCATGTGGTGAAAATGCCCTCGTTCTGGGGACAGAGACATTTCTTTCCTGTTTCAGCAGTACATCAACTCTGATTCTAAGAAACTCAATTCAGTGAGCATTTGTAACCTGCAAAATTGATGTCTTTAGGAAGTGCCAATGATTTTGTAGCGGATCATGCTCTCTGTTCATCTATCTGTAACTGGTGGAGATGGAATTTCTTTTGCTCACTCTGGATTCATATACTCCCACAGCAGTACAGTACTAGTCTTTCTAATGACACTATAGTACTGTACCTGCTACTTAAAGATGCTTCAGGTGCATGTTGGAGGGATTCCCCTTTCCCCCAGTTTTGGAGAGGGAAAATTCAGATGTGGGCAAAAAAATTAGGATCTTGATGTCCAATGACTTCTGAATAGAAATTATTTGGAGACTAAAGACTTAATTTGAATGACTGCAGGGTCTGAGATTGAAATCTCTCTGAAGTGCCTTGTATTTTTTAGGTTTACCATGCATGGCTGGAAAATAGCAGAAACTGGGATATTTGCAAGAAGGAAGGGATCTGTTTAACAAGTTCTTATGGAACTTACAAATGAACCTACGAGAAAAATGACAATTCTTCTGAACTTCAAGGAATCATGCATGACTAGACATTTAGGCCTTCCCATCTCTGTTTGGACATGTTTGAATCAGTTATTGCAATGCTTGTTTATTTAACACAGGCTTGTGTGAGTGTGCCACTGTTGCTGTATCAGTCACTCTTGGATAATTCCCTCCCTTTGCAGCTTTCTGTGTACATGTATTGTATGTCCTCAGCACCTGATCCTGAACACTGGTTTCAGAAGAACAAGCTGAAGGAGAGTGTCTGTGTGCAAATAGCACTGACTGGCATGCCAGTTGCTTGTGCTGCCTGAAAGCTGCTGATCTCAAGTCAAACCTTTCTTTTAACAATAAAAATGATCCCTGAAAACTGCCAACATGGGGAAGGCCTTTGGTAACAGAAAATAGCTTAGTTCAGCCCAGACAAACACAGAACAAAATCTGTAGTTGTACTCCAGTGCAATTTATTCAAGACAGTTCTGGTTACATTTTTTTGTCTCAGAATCCCAGAGGGAACGTCCAAGTTATAGCAGCTAAAAGAGCCCCAAACTGTCTTACACCTCCTCCTCCTCTCTCAAACAGCCCCTTCCCAGGAACTCAGTAAGGGAGCTTTCCACATTCCAAGTCCTTGAGACTCATTACATTCCTCTTAGTATTCTGTTTGTATCAAAATAAATTATTTACTTAGGTCATAATGACCTGCACAGTATGAGTTCTGATTTCATTTGCACCAGCATAAAGTGGGGATAACCTTTGTACAGTTGGCTGTGGAAGCACTTGGGTGTGAAGCTGGCATTAGCGGGACCTGATTCAGGACTAACACCTCCACACAGCATCCCAAAAAGTAATTCAGTGACACAGCCTCTCACCTTTAGCACCACATATATATTGGTTATTGTACAGGAATTTCTTACCAGGCTGATACATCATTTATGGTTGGACTTGATGATCTTAAGGGTCTTTTCCAACCTAAATGATTCTATAATTCTATGACTCTATCATCATTAGCACGTAAGATGCAAGTGATAGAGAAATGCACAACCTGCTGCTGATGTCCTTTCAGTAACCAGCCAACTGAAGGCTCCAACAGAAATCCCAGCAGATCTTGTTGAAGCAAGTTACTGCCCCCAGCTATCTGCTCTACCCGTCTGCTGGAGATTTCTGCAACACAACACAAATGTGAGAAGCTCGTGTAGACTCCTCACACCCAGCCCAGGCATGGAGCAGCTGAGGGGTTGTGCTGACGATGCATGGGAAGCTTCAGCAGAGGGGCACCAGCAAATGGTTGCAGCTCTCATGTCCCAGTCTGCCACAGCTGTCTGCTCAGAACATTTTTTTTCTTGCACTTTGTGATCAGTAAATGCCACACTCTCTTCCCAATGGCAGGAGATTTTTTGCACAGACAAAACGCTGCTTCCAGGGGGTGCAAAAAAAACCTGAACATGCCCTTTTCCTCCAATTACTGTGCACTGGATGTGCAGATAATGCAATTGGCTGTGAATAATCCTGCTGTGTTGGGGTGGGGGGTGCCCACTGCTTTTTTGAACAAGCTCAAATCTTAGCACGAACAAACTCGGTAAACATTAATAAGAAAGCACACACGAAAACCAGATGGAGCAGGAAAGACTTCGTGAGCCCCTTCCTTTGATAAAATACTGAACTTTCTGTCACTTCAGCCATAGAAATTGTTGATGACAGTGATGGCCACAGACTGGCCAGGGTGCAAACTGAGTATATCTGCTTACTTAAAAGAACACAAGTTTAATGGAAAAACATAAGATTATAAAAGGAGGTAAGAGGGACAAATGGGGGCTGAAGGCGAGCTCAGAAGACTGGCAGATAGGGAAACGTCGTACTGAAATAGTCAGCCAGTGCAAAGTTCAGCAAAGAGCACAAGGCATTTTCAGAGAAACCAAAGAGGCCTGATTTAACCGTTTCTGTAGGTACGCTGCCTGGCTGTTGTCTCTGGCTCCTGTGTATCCCCAAGATCACATGCTAAGAGGAAGGCGAACACAAAAGAGATCCTTATTTATCAGAAGACTAGCAGGAATCCCACTGAACCTTCAGCTTCACCAGCAAGTACTGGTAAACTCCATTGTAGGTGATCTGTAAAGTGGATTAAGCACATTCCTCTTCTGTCCTAGGGCTAAAAGCACATTTTGGAAGCCAAGAAAAATCCTCTTCTCTCCGATTTAAGCTCCCAGATGGTCTGAGACAGCACAGCTGCAGCAGGCCTACCATCTATCCAAAGTGACTGTAGAATGGATATGTCTTAACTGTCGGTATCAAATGAAGATCTATGCCATCTGTTCAGGGAAGCTGGATACAGATCCAGCGCCTGGGCAAAGAGCATGCTGATGTGGAAATAGTGAAAGCATCCAAGTAGGCACAGTCAGAGTGATTCTGTATCTTGAACCTGAAAAAATACAGGAAGAAAACAGTGATTACTAAATAATTTCTACTACTGAGCCAAATATTTTAGCCTGCTGTAAAACAAAACTTCTGCTGAAGTAGTTTCCCATTGATTTCGGTCCCTTGCGATATGGTAGTTTAAGCTGCTAAAAGCAAGGTGAGTGATAAATCACGTTAGAAAAGCCTGTTTAGCTCACGCAGTGTTGCACGAATCTCCATTTCCATGAGCAGTCCATACCATGTATCATACAATAACAGGATGAAAGACAAAAGGCAGCTTATGATATATCCCGCCTAGGTCATAAATGGTCTGGAGAGCAAGACAAGGGGAACTGCTATTTGATGGGCCTGATGCAGAGCTGTTGTAGCCCACACATTTCCTAGTACAAATAGGGGGAAAATCTGGGTTGTCTGCAGGTTGTGACAAACTCGCTAAAGCAGGTATGATTTTTCTTATGAAGCTGCTTAATCCATCTGAAGATGATTATTCCCTCATACTTGTCACTTCATTCTCTTTCATCCCTAAAAAATGTATGTGTAGTTACTAGATATTGTGTATTTGCTAGATATTCTGTATTTCAGGAAGACAAGCACAAAGGATCACGTTGGAAACCAAGAATTCTGAAGATCTGAAAAGAGACTGAAATGTCTGTACTATGTACCGAAAAATATGTATAAATTAAGGTAAATAGGGATGATCAATAACATCATCTTGATGTGCTGAGCTACCCTTCTTGAATCAGGAACTTCTCTACATTGATGCTATTGCAGTTAGATCAGTAATAACTGCAAAGAGTTCATTTTCAGTCATAGTTATAAATCATGGGAAAAAAAAACAATCCTGATTGATAGAAATAACATTGTGTTGTAAACCCTAATTCTACATTTGCTTAAGTATGACAATCACAAGGAACTTACGAGTTGTTCAAGGCAATACCGTTCTCCCAGTAGAAGCTTTCACCTTTCTTGCGCAATCCAATCCAGGAGTCATCTATTTTCAAAAGCTTAGCTAAAGAATGCTAAAAAAAAAAAAAGGGCATTTTTGTCAACATGAGCTCTCACAGTGAGAAATAAATCCCTTCTCTGACTTTT